>NC_047016.1:31456421-31804853 GCF_902652985.1 Pecten maximus | reverse complement strand
TTTTGAGCATTTATATGACATATACTTCTACTTTTGAATTGTTGTATTCTAGATAAATGTCTACCATTGACCCCTAGTTTATCATTGACCCCTATGTCTACTATTGACCCCTACGTCTACCATTGACCCCTAGTTTATCATTGACCCCTACGTCTACCCTTGACCCCTACGTCTACTATTGACCCCTACGTCTACCATTGACCCCTACGTCTACCATTGACCCCTACGTCTACCGTTGACCCCTACGTCTACCGTTGACGTCTACGTCTACCATTGGCTCCTATGTCTATAACTGATCGAACCTGAGAAACAATTGCGGAAGTATCAATTTTGAGTGAGGACAACGAGGAGGTCGACGACTGTAATATTATGTGAGAAATGACCGAATTATTCACTGGTTTAAATGTGAGAAAGGAACGAATTATTCACTGGTTTAATGTTTTATAGCTTATAACACCACATAGTTCTTATAGGTTTATTTCGAGGCTGCACTACATTAATATAGATATAATGGTATATAATGATTTCCCCGTTAGCAACTTACCCTACCCACTACACACGTTAATATCTTATACTGACCCCTAACCTCTCACACATTGCCCTATCCCTTCATACATTAATATCTTACACTGACCCCTAACCTCTCACACATTACCCTAAATCCTTCATACATTAATATCTTACATTGACCCCTAACCTCTCACACATTACCCTAAATCCTTCATACATTAATATCTTACACTGACCCCTAACCTCTCACACATTACCCTAAATCCTTCATACATTAATATCTTACATTGACCCCTAACCTCTCACACATTACCCTAAATCCTTCATACATTAATATCTTACATTGACCCCTAACCTCTCACACATTACCCTATCCATTCATACACTAATATCTTACAATGACCCCTAGCTCCATAACTCTAACATCTAAACCATCACGTTAAACCTTTACCCCATCACATCCAAAGCAACCTTAACTCACAACTTCTAGTCTCTGTCTCAGAAACATGTAAACAGAAGAGGAACAAAGGGATATGGTATTTTTATCCCTATGTGTAATAGCACCTATGTTTATAAAAATGGGTATTTACATAAATATGAGGTAGGTTGTATTGATGATAGGGCCCTTGTCTTTTTTTATCACCACACTGTATTCTAAATTGATCACCTCTTCACAATTCTTGTCTAGAAAGAATTGCATTTTTAAGTATATAATATGATATAACGATTAACATTTTATGTTTGCCCTTTTTAAAACCTGTAATATCTGCAAAAAACTAGATGATAAAATTATTGCGTCACTAAATTCATATGTAAGGACAATACCGACTTGTATGTTTTTACTACAAACCTTAAAACGAAATGCATCACTTTTCTTGGTATGTATTAAAGTACAGGTGTTTTAGGTGCCATTAAACTTCTTCTTTGTTTACATCAATTGTAATACATTTACCACATCACCATTTGCCCGTATTCTTTCGTCGTTATATTGTTAATTTTGAAGAAAATCCATTAGAGGAAATGTGGAAAAAATGAGCAGAGCCTTGAGATATGACAACATTTAACATTACGCACGTGAACTATATTTTACAAGAAAATTAAAACTGTTATGAGCATATGTATAGGTCAAAACCTCGCATAGCTTGGATCCCTTAATATATCAGCATTAATGAAGAATGTCAGATTAGTTTTGCAAGCGATACCAATTTAGGTAAGGAGGATAGCACTAAGTAATACACTTCCATAAATGGGGTCACCCTCAGTTAGGGTGGCCCTCTGACGTAAGGTGAAGGATTCCATGAGGGTATGCTTGATTTATTGTTTTAATTTTGTTCATTTCAACTCCCAGCGATGTATAATTAATCCTTATTAATTCGCCGATCGCTTCGAAATGTCATATTTCATGAGACTAAACACCATGTTTCGTGTCCGTTCTTCCCGGACCTATGCGGTCGTGTGCCGGCTCAGCATTTAGTCAATACGTCTGACATCAGGGGCTCGCCAAGGGTATTTTACTGTAAAACAACTCGAAAATTATTTTTATTTGAAAATATTTCGAGTTTCCAAATATCGTGTTTACCTATTATTGTTCTATGATTTAGGCAATGCTCTACATATTGAAGGTTTACAATGATTTCCAATTTTGTCTTGGCTCCAGAAGTTTCAGATTCTAGTATCATCCTCCGGGAACCTCATCTATCGTTGATGGCCAAGCCCAGATGGTTGGTGTCGAGGTCTGCGACGATCCATGTTAATAAATTCCCAAACAATTGCAGTTATCGGTAACCAAGGGGTAAGAACAATTTGTTCTAGGATAGCGCATGTTTAATTGAATCCGTAAACACATAGCAGATTCTACAAATCGATTTTGGCATTCCAAACCTTAGCCATTACCGAGATACACACTGTCAACTGACTGAGTAAAGCCGAAAACGTGAATATGCATGCAAATGTGTGCAGTAAATAAAAAGGCTCTACTTGAGAGTTTTTTTATCTTTCAACATTATATTTCTTCTTTATAATCACGTAGAATTTCTCGGCCCTTTACCTTAATTAAATTAAATAATCAAATAGCATCACACCTTAAATAGGCATACGCTTTATAATAGAACCGCAACATGAGTACCAAAGCACTAACAGTGCTATTTATCTAGTTTATCTTATTATTATTTTTTTTTTTTTTTTTTTTTTGTATCTTTATGACCAATGGACAGTTTAAGGCATTAAGTGTCAAACAAGTAAATGAAATTAAAAAGAAGCTTTAAAAGGTCAAAAATTACAATCGAACAGTTGTAGAAAATTAATATCTTTTGAATACAACCAATACACCATACACAATAAGATATACATTTACAGGTTAAAGGGTGCAACATTTCAATTTACGTTTTCTGTATACTTGTTTTTCTATTTACTTATATTTTTTCAATCCTCATGATGTGTTCAGCCAATGATTAGATTAAAGGCACTCTTCATTTGAACTCCTGTAAACAAAAGATCTATGTTTTCCTGATTCCAGTCAAAATATTTATAACACCGCTGTTGTTCTTCAGTGCTAGTCAGAAATACTCCTTGTATGACCATACAATTTATAACCTCCTGTTTAAAACCATCGGTGATTCTTTTAGACATCAATGTCAATAATTTCACTTACATAGTATAAAATTATTGATTGTACAGATAATGTTTATCGGATTGTCCCAAAGACACATAAGTAAACGGGTAACCCATGCCTCTCATCACTTTTGAGAGTAGAGATATATTATATCTTATAAAACTGTATATTACATTTGAAAAACAATACTATTATTTCTTTGATAAATTATTAAGTACTTCATTATATATATTTCTACACTAACTTTCATTTAATTGTAAGACTATAGTATTTTCCGGAATCTCGATGCATTACCTTTGTTTTTAGCTTGCCTACTTTTAATCTATTTATAGTTCGAATTATAGTTTCGTTATTGTGTTGGTTACTTTGTTGTTTTTATACTAGTCTATATAAAAAAGCAAAATATTGAGTCATATTTTATAATAACAATAATAATGATTAAAAATATTTAAGTGTATGATTGTATTACAGTATACTTACATTACGAGTAACACTATAAAATATAAAATATTATAATATTTCTGAAAAAAATTGTATTCTATTTAAGGGGCCATTATACTATACTCAAGAGAAAATAAATCCACACCATCCAGCTGTTTCCATCTGTGCGTTACCAAAGAATTAAAAACATATTTTTTAACAAAACAAATCGTCGTATATATCAAAGTCAAATTATGTCACTAAATAACATTTGATAAATGAAATAAATATGATACGACTGAACAGGTTATATTCGGTTTATATTGAAAATGGCAATGATCAATATTTCCCTCATATATGATGAGTTTGACAAAAATGAAATAATGAACAAACTGGAATGTCGTGGACGATATTCTATGAGGGTTTTACTTATAATTTTAATTGTTGCTTTTAACTTTATTCATATAGAAATGTTATTTTCAAAAAGTGTACATCCTACCCCGATAATAATAACAAAAAAAAATGTTGCCAAAATTGAATAGGTAACCGACAGTAATATTTGTCAATATCTAGAATTTGGAATTATGACTTTGGTTATCACCTATGTATGCTTATACGACCTGATTATATAATTTGTAATATCAAGTTTTATTTACACTGAAAGCATTCATCAAGACAACACAGTAGAGTGCTTTCTTTGCTTCCCAAGATAAACGTTTGTGGTAATAGCATTCATAAATAGATTATTGAAATTGAAATCGCTACCAGAAAAAAAGGAACAGTGACAACTTACTTTTCATAATCTAACTTGCAATAGAACTTCCGATTCCTTGCAAAACAACTTCCGGTTAAAGGCATTTGGCAAATGGAGCATAAAACACAATGTTCGTGCCAGGAATTGTCCATGATTTTCAGTAGAAATCTATCTTCGATTGCCCTCTGACATCCAGCACACATCTCTTTATGAACAGTAGGCATCCTGCCGAAGAAAAAAACAGAGTTTCAATTAACGTATCAATGATAATTTCTTAAAATACAACCTTAAAAGCTATCAACATGATAAAAAAACATATATAACCCACATGAATTCGTAAAAAATAATAAAATATTTTATCTTTAACATTTCCTGTTGTATCTAGAATTATCATATCAATTTACACCTGGATCTGTATGATCACATTAATTTACACCTGTATATGTATGATCACATTAATTTACACCTGGATCTGTATGATCACATTAATTTACACCTGTATATGTATGATCACATCAATTTACACCTGTATATGTATGATCACATTAATGTAACCTGTATCTGTATTATCATTTCCATTAAGCCTGTATCTGTATTATCACAATAATTAACACCTGTATATGTATGATCATATCAATTTATACCTGGATCTGTATGATCACATCAATTTACACCTGTATATGTATGATCACATTAATTTACACCTGGATCTGTATGATCACATCAATTTACACCTGTATATGTATGATCACATTAATGTAACCTGTATCTGTATTATCACATCCATTAAGCCTGTATCTGTATGATATAATCAATTTATACCTGTATATATATGACCACATCAATTTATACCTGTATATATATGACCACATCAATTTACACCTGTATATTTATGATCACATCAATTTACACCTGCATCTTCATATTCACATAAATTTAAACTTGTATCTCAATTAGAAAACGAAGCGTTCAACTGTTTCAACACATATTTCTTTAAAGGTGTTTGTTTCTTATTCTCAAAACAAGGAAAAGATTAAAATCAAATCATAACAGCGGGTGCCTAACATTACCGTCATACCAACCTGGGATTTCAGAAACACACGTGTCTTTATATCCTGTTGGACAGTAAATGAAACGGCAACATATGAAACTGTTTAGCTAGTACCCATCAGCGACATATAAACGGTTTTCATCGAGGCTAATTTGTTTGTTTGAAGTTTAGCCAACACACATCAACAAGATAACCCGATTCCATTGGTGCTAATTTCTAATGTGCTCACCTGTGTGTTCTCAAGATTCTAAATTCATTTTACGTGAAATCGATTTTTTATGGACAAATTTAAATATGTTGAATATTTTTTAAGTTGAGTATGGCGGAATCACGCTTGTGTGGTCAGATCTGGGTTTGTTTGTGTGGGTATGTCTTATGGGAATCAAATCTAAACTACGTTACACCGTAACTATTCCTAAATCACTAGCCCTTTGATCTTCTAGTCTTTTTGTGGACAGGTTTTACATATGGTTGACGATCCTGAAGAAAAATAACCAACGACATGAGCAAAGTGTACAAGAGTCTTGTCATGGGATTATAGTTGGTAACGTTTGTGTTAGAATCTCAATGAGAAAGAGTGGAGTGTGAACCACAAAATAAAGGAAGAGAAATGAAGGCAAATGAAGCAATGCTGTTAGCCTGTCGTAGTTCCATGAGTCAGTGAGATGTGTCCAGGTGCGGGGTTACTTTTTCCAGATGGTCGCTTTCATCCAAAGGCCCCACTTACACATTAATCCGCGTGCTATTAGCATATGTTATCGCCAAAACACAAACACAGCACCACCAACTGGCTGTGTGGTTGTCACTGGGACACGATCATGTCCCGTATAGTTCTCTCAAATTGTAACATTGTTCGCTGTCCGTGAGCTTTGACTTGCTTTATCAGGCACACAGTCCGGGACGCTTAACATATTCGGACGTCAACACAGCTTTAGGGCCATGGAATTGACTCCTTTGTGAGCCATAATACATAATTTGCAACGGTTATCGACTTCGAATAAAAGCTTGTAGAAGGATTAGTACATTTTAAGAAACTTAAGCGTTTTTGTGACTTGTAAATTTGTGATACACGGGCATTATGTGAAAAGATGGGCTTAAGTTTGTTGTTGAGACGGTAGCCGCGGTGGGTGGTAGCCAATTGAACACATTTTACTGAAGAAACCTCACAAGGGATTGCGCTTTTCCAGTTGGCTGGAGTTTATTCGTTACTATCTCTGTAGTTGACTTTGATGTGTTGCACCCACTTCGCGTCTGTTGCTAAAGCTTCAGACTTGGAATGTTGTTACAGGCGTGTTTGCACTGTATTCCTCACATTTTCGTATCGATTTAAAATTCTATCCATCATATACCTAAGCTAAACGTCAGTGCTTGTTGTAGGTTATGTCTCGTCTGGAGAATATTTATAAGTGACCGTCTCTCTGATGTATTGTGTTTGTACAATAACAAATTATTACATCTGTACGTAAACCATAAAGTGTCGGATCGTATCAATGCTATTTTGTGTATGAAATAGTTTAAATTTAAAATCACAAACAATCTATATAGCTATTTAATCCGTGTACAAATTATATATTTTTATATATAAAACAATTAAAAACAAAATTATATTGATAACTTCGTGGTGTTGCAGGATTTGTGATTATAGAATATCACATTAAAATTACCGATCTGGATAACAGGATATAGCAACGATATACTACATGTATCTTGAAAAAATACCATATAAAAACATAACGTTTTTCTAGCATAGTTCTTTTTTGTCGTGCTAATCAGCTCGTCTGATTATGGCCGCTATGTAGCACGCGAGTAAAGGCGATCAACACACGGTTGTTGGAAGGACAATTTATCCTACTTCTTCAGCAAAATGGAAATAATTACATCCTATTATGTGAAATTCGAATCGTTTTTCTAGTTGTCCCCGAAGGCATCGTTCAATGGTCGATCACGCGTGTCATTACAAGTGAAAATATTGTCGGCATCTCTACGTGTCTCGAGTTACGATACTGCCACATCATTACATACTAAGTCTTAGCAATCGTTCGAGGTTGTCGTTGTCTTCCTTAATGTTATTATAGCGACATTTTTTACAATATTTTACGTATTGTAGAATAATTTTAAAAACTTACAATGATAAATATATTACAACACATATGTTAATCATTATAACGGTACAGTTCAACAAAATAAGGACAATATCCGAACAATATTGAAATAATGTCATCCATTATAACAAAATAAAACTAATCTCTTCCATTGTAACAAAACTGATGTCATCCATTGTAACAAAATAAAACTAATCTCTTCCATTGTAACAAAACTGATGTCATCCATTGTAACAAAATAAAACTAATCTCTTCCATTGTAACAAAACTGATGTCATCCATTGTAACAAAATAAAGATAATAACTTCCATCGTAACAAATCTGATGTCATCCATTGTAAAAATATTTATGTTACCCATTGAAAAAAATAAAACTGATGTTACCCATAATTACAACTTTGATGTCATACTTTGTAACAAAATGGATGTCATACATTGTAACAAAATGGATGTCATACATTGTAACAAAATGGATGTCATACATTGTAAATAAATGGTTGTCATACATTGTAACAAAATAGTTGTCATTGTAAATAAATACATGTCATACATTGTAACTAAATTAATGTTATATGTTGTAACAAAATAACTAAAGTGATGATATATACTCTAACATTTCTGATGTCATCCATTTTAACAATATTGCTGTAATTTACCGTGACAAAAGTGAGTTCACCAATTGCAACAAAAAACTGATGTCATCTATTGTAACAAATTTCATATCATACATTATAGCAAAATTGACGTCAAGTAAGAAAACTGATGTCAACCATTGTAACAAAACTGATCGCTAACTACACTGATGCCGTCCATTGTAAATTGTCATTGTTTTTGGTAACTCCGTAGTTGTTTACATGAATAATATAAAGTACATGAAATATAGATTATACTTGCATGTAGGGAGATATTTTTTTGGTTTGAAGATATGTGTAGATATCGATTGCAAATAACAAGTTAATTTATTTTAAAATAAAAATATTTCTAGGGCAGAGTGTTTGAAGTAATTGAGTTTCTAAAATAATTATAAATTTTCTGAATATTGATCCGTATATAATACTAGTAATTTTTAATTAAAATTCATTTTATTGTCACTTCATACAAGCACTTTATTAAATGTTTCTCTATGAAAATAACGAAACCTTATTAACTTTGAAACATATATATACTTCATATATACTTAGTACTAGAGATCACACAAATTCATTTAAACATATTATATATATCTTAAATATTAACTTTGGAACTAATTCATACCACAGATCACACAAATTAATTTAAGAATATTATATATATCTTGAATATTAACTTTGGAACATACTTCATATCACAGTCACACTAATTCGTTTAAACATAAATATATTTATTTTGATTTCATTTGTTTTATTTCATATTGATATGAATACAAAAAAAAATATTTAATTCATCCTTATGGTATTAAATGTTTTTTTAAAGTGTTATGAGTAAGCAAGAAATGGTTTGACACAAACTAATTCAACTTATAAAAAGGCCATGTACCATATTTAAACCATTATGGTGTACAGGATATCCCATATACATAGCATTATTTTATTTTAAAACAAGCAAAAGAAGAAAGGAGAAAATGTGATGATACCGTATTAAAGGGACAAACATGTATTACCAATTTTGATATCTTATTTTTTTAAGAACAAAAGTATATATTATCTATGTTTGTCTGGCTCGCTCTGTATATTCATCTCAGTTGTCTAAGTTACTTATAAACACCTCACCACAAACAAATACAACATGACCGAGAAGAATA
Organism: Pecten maximus; assembly: GCF_902652985.1. Taxonomy (NCBI): domain Eukaryota; kingdom Metazoa; phylum Mollusca; class Bivalvia; order Pectinida; family Pectinidae; genus Pecten; species Pecten maximus. Next base: position 31,795,626 of record NC_047016.1, on the reverse strand, counting down.
CCTCGAACATTACTAACTATAGTCGGACATACTGTTTATGGAGTAAATCCTTGCTAAACTCTTTTATACAAAAACATTGCAACCCGTTTTAATTTTTTTAGTAAACCGATATTGATTCTTCATTCTTTGTTTTAAAACAATCTATAAAAAGTTATCGTATCTTTCTTCAATTATGATTACCAAGGGTTTTGTGAATAAATGATTATGTTACTCATTGGAGTTGAATATTTGTAATAAATAAAGTTACACATAATTTCATTGTTCATTTTATTCTTGTATAAACTTATACAAACAATACAACAAAAATGACCAGTATAACAAAAATTCATCAGGAATCATTTAATTGCATATATTTTAATACCGTGTACGATTTGTAGCCCTTCTGTATTCGTTAATTTGTTAAAACAATGAAGACAAGAATGACTAAAGGCAAGATGGCTTCCACAAAAAAACTTCAGTGAAAACATGAAAGTGAAAACAGTAACGAGACCCAAATAAATCCAATACCAAACAAGACATTAGTTTTCCTACAAAGTTCCCAATTAAGATATATTTGTCCATTTATCAATATTAATTTTTTTTAATCTACTGATGCAGCGAAAACAATCCTGCTATGACTATACAGCTATACGATGCAGTTTTAAAAGATCCATTACTCGGTATTTGCCTGTGTCTATTGCTATTTTATCTAAGGCGTTTTTACTTATTGTGTGCATTTTGAAAAGTCTTTTCACATAACAATTAATCTATATTCGTGTTAAAATGTTTCCCACATCAATTAAGTACCACTCAAAAATGGAAATGGACAAAACAGTCGGAAACTATCAACTGGTATTGACTCGTGTCAGAGGTTATTACACTCCGTCTGATTAAGGTACACGGTGTTTGGGGCATGGAAAGGGGGTTTCTGTTGGATTCCTGCTCCAGGTATATAGACTGAGACACGGGGTTTGGAGGGGAATGGAGAGGGGATATCTATCATTCGTATATAGGGTAGTTATACAAATGAAAGGATCTTATTTGTGTGTAAACAAGGACCGCCCAATTATTCAGGTACAGTGTGAAGGCGTTCCACTTATGGCCTTTGCCTGTCTACAATTTAATTAATCTATTTATGTAAGCACTACGTTTTTTTGTACCGTATGCCAGATCTTTTGGACACGTTTAAGTTGTACAAACACTAATTTTGCGATATAATTTGAATTTCTGTCTGTGGACGTATTCCACGAACAAGTACCGATATTATAAACAAGTCAACAACGTATCCGCTGAATTTGTTCAATTATTTTATACAGGAGAAAACTAGATCGTGAAGTTGTACCATTCGGAATCAAAAAACACAGCAAAGAATGAATGATAGGCAATACAATATTCACTGCCTAATAAACAAAAAAAAAAAAAAAAAAAACATTCTCTGATGCCGATGACTAACGATTAGGTTTATCATATGTCTGGTTATAGCCCGAGTCAATTTGTACGGGTTTTAATCTATGCAGTGATGTAACATAATTTATGCTTATTTATTTTTGTGTTTTATTTTATGTATAGACGTAACATGACTTGTGCTTGCTTTTAAATTTTGGTTCAAATACGACAAAATATCCAAAACGTGTAAAATAAACGAAACGTATTTCCAACGAAAAATGAAAGAAGCTATGAACAAATGGAAGATTTGCATGGACACCGTTAACAATGAAAGAAGAATTAGACTAGACAATCCGGAAAGATTAGCGTCTCCGGTTTGAGCACAGACGCCATCCGTCATTTCAATCACTGTCTAGTTCACGAAATGTCACGTTCTAAAGCTAAGAGCCAGGTTCGTGACAAATTAACTACTTGGTATAACCATAGAACACTCGAGTTCCATATAGGTCATTATGTAGCAGTGTGATTCTGGATGAACTTTTATAGCCACCATACACCTTACTCCTAAATTTGGTTAAATCTGCAAATTCACATCTATGTTAATCCGCAATCGGCATCTATCAACGGAATCGTAACATTGGGAGCAAGTCTTAGAAAATCGACAGGGATGGGGTGGAATGGGGAGCGGGTACGTGAATATCGACAGGGATGGGGTGGGGTGGGGAGCAAGTCCTCGTATGTCGGTAGGGGTGGTGGGGAGCAATGTCCTAGAATGTCGACGGGGTAGGTTGGGGTGGGGAGCAATGTCCTAAATTATCGACAGGGGTGGGTAGCAATGTCCTAGAATGTCGACAGGAGTAGGTTGCAGTCGGGAGCGAGTCCGAGAATATCGATAGCCGGTGGGTTATAGAAATGAAAATACCACAATATGGAAATTGCCATGATCATACCTATTACATAGATTGTTGGTTAGATTTATCTTGCTGGTGACCGTCTTGATTTCAAAGTCAGTGGACATATTTCATGTCATTACATTATACCTTATACTGGTCTGCCTCATACTGGTCACAATCATATCAATATATACTGATTAAACAAGTACTTGTCATAACGGGCACAGTTATATCTGTCCCCCAAACGACCCCCACAGTCATCAATACAGAAGTTGATCTCGTACCAGTGTTTGTAGTGTCATACTACACCTTTATACAAAATTTCATCAAATTCTGACAATATCTAAAGTTCGACCTATGAGAGGTCTCGGTCTGCCTGACCAGTCAGATGACCGATCGAAAAAACGAAAATACTTTTGCGCACCGCCAGTTATACACGGACACTCATGTGAAGTTTCGTTGAATTCAGTCCTACGGTTTTCGAGAAACATCGGAAACCTTGGCGGCGGTAGAAAGTGGAAAAAAATAAGAATAGTGATAAAGGGAGTAAAACCGAGAAGCTGAGACATGGGTCGGTGTGTGCTGTCATAGTTGTATCCTTTGGCACGACATTTTACCCTCATTGCTCTAGGCGGCATGTGACGGGCCCCCGTATGTTGTTCAGTGAGGTAGTCACCAACTACTACATGGAGTCCCCGCCTCAAAATGACCCTGGCTTGTCACGGGGCGATAAACCCAGCACACAAAGTAAATACGACTTTGTACCACCCTCAACTACTTTGATTAAGGCAAGGATGCTTGAACTTTTAACAATCTAAATCTGGTTTCTTTTCTCTCTCCCTCATAGTGGCATTTTCTCATGACTTTTTGAATTTAAATCGGGGGATTGTAAAGAATAAGATATACATTTTAATCATCCTATCTCAGATCAAACGGTCGCATAGCTGCTTCCGGTCTAGTGCGCGCGGCCCTGATTTCACGGTTCGCTGACCATTGAATGGCGTGTGACGTCTGCAGCACCAGGCCAGATATTGTCACCATGGAGCTAGTACTGAGTGGGGAAAATCGTTTGCTTTAAAACTTTTGGATGTTCACATTTAAATGTCTATAGTTGATGAAATTATTTTCCAGTTATCGGAAAATTATTAACTGAAGCAAGTTGAAACGCAGGCCACCCAGGGGGCGAGGAGGGTTTAATAGGGTGTGTAATCACCAAGGACACATTCCATGGACTGTCCACAATTCAATGGAACATGTAAAAGATTTATTTGCATTTATCTGTAAAACTGAAACTAAAATGAGTGATATTCGTATCGTTGAAGGGCCGCGGTGTTGAGAGTAAGTATCGGGGGGCCTATATGTAGCTTACTACTCCATGTACCTAGCATCCAAATCACATGAGCCTACTGTTCGCGTCGGTCATTGATAGCCTCGTGACTGTGAGTGTGCAGAATGTTGGAAAACGCGTTATTTCGCGGGAGAAGTTGACATGTCACATCCGGGCAGTTGACATCAAGGGTTTGACAAATGCGCGTGATAAGTGTGATTGTCTGGCTTTTACATCCTCAATACATGATGAAGTCGGCCATTCGGATTCGCGTCTAGGTTTTCTGTAGTAATCACCGTTATATTTCATTTCAATCAAGGTGAACATGTAGACGTCATTTAGAGATGTGACATGACATCAACATCGCCATCCATGGCTCATGTTTGTCGCAGAAATGTTAATTACATCAATTCGCTTGCGTTTCGTTCACAAGGGTCCGCATACAGTCCGAGTTTGGCAGTTAAATCCTATTTTCATTTCCATCTAATATTCATATTATCTATTCAGAAGGAATTCCCTTAACTTTTTTTTCTCAAAATGGACAGAAGTATGCATTCGAGAATGAACTCAGTGAACACGAAATTGACCAGACAGGACATGTTAGCTCATCAAATGTCAGTCACAACGATGTGCGGTCAGGCCAAGTTCTTATCTGTATTGGAACTAATATACCCGGGTACATACACCGTATCTGTGCTACCTGTCAAGTGCTCAATTGCAATTAGCGTCTTATCTCACCTGTGCCGTACGAGTAATACCGCTAAGTAAACAAGGCATATCGGGACTATAAAAACGTCAGAACTGCCCGTATGTGTTTACAAATGTTGACCACGCCCAATAGTATTCGCTATGTAGGAGTCAAAATCTACCATGGGCAAACGGCTCCAACGTTCAACAGCAGACAGCATCATGTTCCATAGTCCCAATTTTCTGACGCTTTGCAGAAACAGGCAATTTTTGAACAATATTAATCCCCATTCCTTTCAACCTGACACATTAAAATGTCTACATCAATTAAGATACTTTTTTATTAGCTTACATACATATTTTACCTACTGGTCACCGTTCACTAAATATATTCGTCCACATCCACGTACTTTGCAATCTCGTTTTCAGAGAGTTTCAAATCTACAACAATGGCTAATCACGTGACATAAATATCACCGCAAGGGTTTTTTACCCGATGTATTTCCATTGAAACCTCGCGATATCTTGTGTCCTCGCAATGGCGGCCATTTTCAAAACTATACTGAAAACGAGATAGCAAAGAATATGGAAGGAAATATTTAGTGAATGATGATAAGTCAGTAAAATTTGTATGTAATCTAATTAAATAGTATTTTTAATTGATGTATACCTTTTAATTCTATATGTCAAGTTGAAGGGATACTGGGGAAATGTTCAAACGCCGAGCTGAGGGTTGGTCGGAAAAAATTCTTGTTTTCTGTATGGGTCGGGGTCTGATGCTGAATCACCGTAAGGTTTACTTGTTCAATGTGGCTCAAAAATTCAAAATAAGACAACAGCATATTCAATAACTATCTCGGGGACACGGCTCAAATGTTCAAAACTAATGAGAGCATGTTCAATGTTCAAAACAAAAGAGAACATTGTTCAATAGTTCCCAAGGATAAACGTCGTTCCCAGTAAACCAGATACTGTATATGACCTATAATACGTATCATATGACGTCATTCATTACCTGATAAGTAGGTGTTTGTTGAATTAAGTTAAACATGTGTGCGACAACACATCATCACGACGTCTCGTGTTAATGGGTTCAAGTTCTCCCGGAACGTCGCACGAAACAGGATGTAGGACCAACAGAGACAGTGATATTTGGTATGGATATAGATATAGGTGTGAGTTCATGTCCTAAATATTAAAAAAAAAAAAAAAAAAATCAAGATATATAATACTGCATTTTTACTGTTTGTAAATATAAATGTAAATGCTTTACCGCAGGGTAAAAAAAAATCTATAGAGAACGTTATCCCCTCCCCTGATAAGATATGCGAAGTTGAACGCTGTACCAGGAATGAAATAAAACACGTCGTTATCTATGTGTATTGTTATGTAAATTTACTACTGCATGCCTCCAATCTGTCTCGTTTACATTTTCCGAGAAAAACAAATTGCTACATTTGTCCAAATGCGAATAAGATTAACAAACATGCGTATACACGTATGTACTAAAATGTTATATTTTGGAAGACGTGATACAAAAAGCTTTCTCTTCTATCTGTGAAAACAATAAGTTCAAAATGGTTTTCAAACCGTGACCGATAGAAATATCACATCTAACGACCAGTTGTTATATTTAATTTTCTGTCGATGAAACTGAACTCGTGTTCAGAAGAAAGTTATTGTAAATTACACAACACTGTATAATAGAATATTTATTTTAAATAAATAAGATGTAAAAGATGAATTGAAACACAACGAAATTTATTTGGCATGTTTTGTTTATCATTTTGTTTTTGTAAGCAGCAATAACATCGAATGTGTCTTACATCACGTACATGCTTTATAAATAACAACATAGCGATACTACAAAATGACCAGGGAGATATCCTCACAGATCGGAACCCAGTCAGCAGTGAAGTTGTATAATTATATAACAAAACTGAGTATAGATGAACGAACACCGTTGACCCTTTGTGTGGTGGAATGGGTATAGATAACCAAAGTTATATCGATTAATATTTTTTCCTAAAAAAATGACAATCATATAGCTCGTTAGCACTTTTTCCAGTATAGATAATAAGTATCTAAATATAGGTGCGCGCGGTCAAATCGAATAGTTCGATATATTCAGTTAGAAAATCGCAGAGCCTTTTTCAATTTAGCATCTATATCGAAAATAATACCAATGGACAATGGAAAACAAGTTGTCAGCCGACAGTGGGAAATAAGACATTCAATGTGAAGAAAAAACAGAATCTTATATACAATATATCCCCAGTTTTAACTATTACGTTAGTATTATGACGTAAAACAATTAACACACAGATTATTTACCCTTGTGAAAATTAGTCTATATTAGTGCTACATTATATATAGGTAAATATAAGCGCCAGAGTAAATACGTTAGTACCGCTTTATATTTAACTTGATATCATTATCACATAATATTATTACCGCTTATTATATAAATAGATATCAATACCACTTTATATTAGCTTAATATTTTTACCAATTTATTTTATAACCATTTTACTAAATATTAGTATCACTATCATGTTATATAAAACTTAATATCAGTACCGCTTTATTTAAAATTGAATATTAGTTCCACTGTATATATAACTAAATTTCAGAACCGCTTTATATATGACTTAATATGAGAACCTCTGTATGTATGACTTAATATCAGTACCGCTGTATATTTGACTAAATATTATTTCTGCTGTATATAAAACTGAATTTTAGCACTGCTATATCATCACCACTGTTGAGTTTACTAAGATATTAATACAAGTTATTTTATTTTTATGGACACTTTGTATAAAACTAAACATAAGTACATTTTTTACGTGACTAATTTTTAGTACCGCAATGTATATTACTAAATATCAGTTCTATTGTTATCGAGATTTATCAGACGTTTGGTTAAGGTATTTAGGAGTCGCAAGTGACCATGGGGAGATTTTACCAGGCACGATATCTTGCCATTTGGAGTGTGACAAATAAGTAACTAATAGTCGTTAACTTCATGGCAACTGAATATATATCTTGACAATTGATAACATTCAACTCCACGGCATTATCTTTCAGAAAATTATTATTGTGCTGTAAATATTTAGGTGCATATACTGAAATTGATAGAAAGTAGAAAAAGAACAAGGAACGCGGCAAGTAGATGTCAATTTAGAAATGAAGAAATTGAATTAAATTAGAATATAAAATAAATATTGTATGTACGTATATGTGATTACTTCAGATTAAAAATTTTACTCTACAGTTTTGCCGATCAAATGATCGCCTGTGATAAATACACCAGTGTTTGAACTCTTTCTAATTACTATTTACTAATTACCGGATAGATTAAACTAATGTAGAAAACCTCTCCAGAGAATTAAATGACGGTTATAACTCATCTCGGGTAAATATTTCATAAATCATTTTCAAAAATGAAATTCAAGTTTGACTGTTTCTTGAGAAACAAAGCTACTACCAACGGTTTAAACAATAGCGCCTTTATGGTTAAATTGTATAAATTAAACCTCTTTAGTTTTAAAAAATAATTTGAATTGTTCCAAACAATCACAAACGACATTAAATATGATTAGAACGAAAACTTACCTTGTGGCGTGGCCGTTTTCTGTATGACGAAGTATATTTTAACCTATATCCAGAACTTTAATATTGGAAACAGATTTACAGCATTATTTTTGCAGATTGGAGCAAGAGAGGGAGAGTGACCTTGGTCGAACACAGACCCTTCTCCAGGACTACCCCTATCATTAGTGCTAGGATTAAATTCAGCCTACGAGTGTTCAATCTAAATATTGTTGTCACTCAATTCCGACTACACGTGTGCCAGGCGCCGTATCTCCACGCGATAGGTTAAGGGAAGTCGTGTCGCTAGCTCCGCCTTGCGGATGACGGAATATTGATCTACAAATGCGGCGCTGTGATTTGTCGCGGTTGTCCGGAGGTGTGAGAAATTACGGCAGACAGTCGACCTGTCAGCACGCCTCCGTCGTCAGAATGTTGACATCACTCAACACCAATATTTGTAGAGAAAAGATAAATTGTGGATTAAGGCGATATCTGTGCTAGTGAAACCAACAGCACTAAAGAGTTACTATAATGTTATGACGGCACTGACTGTAAAAAAAATATGATGTCTTCAGATGTAAGATTGTGTTTAATCTAAAAGCTAAACAGTAAAACGAGTTTTATAGAGAGCATTGGTACTAAACTCCAGAAACATGCGTCTCTCTTGAGACCGGTGTCGTCATTGGCGATTATCATCCCTGCCTTGTCGTTCGTATTCAATTGTTTATTGCATACCTGTACACGCGATGTTTGTCGCTCAACACCCACTAAGATAATCAGGTTTTTTTACCCCTTATCATTGACAAGAATACATTGCTGAGTGCACAATCGTCACGTTCACAATGGAAATTCACGTCTTTTCTTAGATTTTTCTGTAAAAAAAAAAACAAATAAAAAAATGTTGAAAACTTCTATGCCTGTGTTATTGCGAAACTATATTTCAATAGATAAAATCTGCGCAAATTACACGGAATTTTATTGTAAGTGCGCTCTTTTTAATAGTTTAGAAGGAAAATGGTTTTGCCGAAAAATTAATATAATTTATCAGATTACCGAGGTGATCACAAGGTAAGGGATTTTTTTTTCCAACACAAAACTTCGACAAAATCTGGAATCTTGATTACGTTTCATGTTGCAATATATGTATTGTATGTCACCAAGGAACTAAATGGTCCAGAATTAGATGTCCGTATTGTCACTTATTACAACTGATATCGCCACGAATTATACTGATATCGCCACGGAACTAGGTGTCCGTGTTGTCACTTATGACAACTGATATCGCCACGAATTATACTAATATCACCACAGAACTAGATGTCTGTGTTGTCACTTATGACAACTGATATCGACACGAATTATACTGAAATCGACACGGAATTGGATGTCTGTGTTGTCATTTAGGGCGACTAACATCACCACTGAAGTAGATGTCTGTGTTGTCACTGATGACAACTGATATCGACACGGAATTAGATGTCCGTGTTTTCACTTAGGACGACTAATATGTCCAGTATGACAGCGTGGTGTGACAATGTGTCCATTATGACAGCGTGGTGTGACAATGTGTCCAGTATGACAGCGTGGTGTGACAATGTGTCCAGTATAACAAAGTGGCGTGACAATGTGTCCAGTATGACAAAGTGATATGACAATGTGTCAAGTATGACCAAGTGGTGTGACAATGTGTCCAGTATAACAAAGTGGCGTGACAATGTGTCCAGTATGACAAAGTGTGACAATGTGTCCAGTATGACAAAGTGGTGTGACAATGTGTCCAGTATGACAAAGTGGTGTGACAATGTATCCAGTATGAAAACGTGGTATGACAATGTGTCCAGTATGACAAAGTGTGACAATGTGTCCAGTATGACAAAGTGGTGTGACAATGTGTCCAGTATGACAAAGTGATACGACAATGTGTCCAGTATGACAAAGTGTGACAATGTGTCCAGTATGACAAAGTGGTGTGACAATGTGTCCAGTATGACAAAGTGATACGACAATGTGTCCAGTGAGACAAAGTGGTGTGACAATGTGTCCAGTATGACAATATGTCCAGTATGACAAAGTGGTATGACAATGTGTCCAGTATGACAAAGTGGTGTGACAATATGTCCAGTATGACAGCGTGGTGTGGCAATGTGTCCAGTATGACAAAGTGTGACAATGTGTCCAGTGAGACAAAGTGGTGTGACAATGTGTCCAGTATCACAGCGTGGTGTGACAATGTGTCCAGTATGACAAAGTGGTGTGACAATGTGTCCAGTATGACAAAGTGGTGTGACAATGTGTCCAGTATGACAGCGTGGTGTGACAATGTGTCCAGTATGACAGCGTGGTGTGACAATGTGTCCAGTATGACAAAGTGGTGTGACAATGTGTCCAGTATGACAAAGTGGTGTGACAATGGGTCCAGTATGACAAAGTGGTGTGGCAATGTGTTCAGTATGGCAAAGTGGTGTGACAATGTGTCCAGTATGACAAAGTGTGACAATGTGTCCAGTATGACAAAGTGGTGTGACAATGTGTTCAGTATGACAAAGTGATACGACAATGTGTCCAGTATGACAAAGTGTGACAATGTGTCCAGTATGACAAAGTGGTGTGACAATGTGTCCAGTATGACAAAGTGATACGACAATGTGTCCAGTGAGACAAAGTGGTGTGACAATGTGTCCAGTATGACAATATGTCCAGTATGACAAAGTGGTATGACAATGTGTCCAGTATGACAAAGTGGTGTGACAATATGTCCAGTATGACAGCGTGGTGTGGCAATGTGTCCAGTATGACAAAGTGTGACAATGTGTCCAGTGAGACAAAGTGGTGTGACAATGTGTCCAGTATCACAGCGTGGTGTGACAATGTGTCCAGTATGACAAAGTGGTGTGACAATGTGTCCAGTATGACAAAGTGGTGTGACAATGTGTCCAGTATGACAGCGTGGTGTGACAATGTGTCCAGTATGACAGCGTGGTGTGACAATGTGTCCAGTATGACAAAGTGGTGTGACAATGTGTCCAGTATGACAAAGTGGTGTGACAATGGGTCCAGTATGACAAAGTGGTGTGGCAATGTGTTCAGTATGGCAAAGTGGTGTGACAATGTGTCCAGTATGACAAAGTGTGACAATGTGTCCAGTATGACAAAGTGGTGTGACAATGTGTTCAGTATGACAAAGTGATACGACAATGTGTCCAGTATAACAAAGTGGTGTGACAATGTGTCCAGTATGACAAAGTGGTGTGACAATGTGTCCAGTATGACAAAGTGGTGTGACAATGTGTCCAGTATAACAAAGTGGTGTGACAATGTGTCCAGTATGACAAAGTGGTGTGACAATGTGTCCAGTATAACAAAGTGGTGTGACAATGTGTCCAGTATAACAAAGTGGTGTGGCAATGTGTTCAGTATGGCAAAGTGGTGTGACAATGTGTCAATAATGACAAAGTGGTGTGACAATGTGTCCAGTATGACAAAGTGGTGTGACAATGTGTCCAGTATGACAAAGGGATACAACAATGTGTCCAGTATGAAAAAGTGGTGTGACAATGTGTCCAGTATGACAAAGTGATACGACAATGTGTCCAGTATAACAAAGTGGTGTGACAATGTGTTCAGTATGACAAAGTGGTGTGGCAATGTGTCCAGTATGACAAAGTGATACAACAATGTGTCCAGTATGACAAAGTGGTGTGACAATGTGTCCAATATGACAAAGTGGTGTGACAATGTGTCCAGTATGACAAAGTGATACAACAATGTGTCCAGTATGACAAAGTGGTGTGACAATGTGTCCAGTATGACAAAGTGTGACAATGTGTCCAGTATGACAAAGTGGTGTGACAATGGGTCCAGTATGACAAAGTGATACAACAATGTGTCCAGTATGACAAAGTGGTGTGACAATGTGTCCAGTATGACAAAGTGTGACAATGTGTCCAGTATGACAAAGTGGTGTGACAATGGGTCCAGTATGACAAAGTGGTGTGACAATATGTCCAGTATGACAAAGTGGTGTGACAATGTGTCCAGTATGGCAAAGTGGTGTGACAATATGTCCAGTATGACTAAGTGTTGTGACAATGACAAACGGTGTGACAATATGTCCAGTATGACAAAGTGGTGTGACAATATGTCCAGTATGACAAAGTGGTGTGACAATGTGTCCAGTATGACAAAGTGGTGTGACAATATGTCCAGTATGACAAAGTGGTGTGACAATATGTCCAGTATGACAAAGTGGTGTGACAATATGTCCAGTATGACAAAGTGGTGTGACAATATGTCCAGTATGACAAAGTGGTGTGACAATATGTCCAGTATGACAAAGTGGTGTGACAATGTGTCCAGTATGGCAAAGTGGTGTGACAATATGTCCAGTATGACAAAGTGGTGTGACAATGTGTCCAGTATGACAAAGTGGTGTGACAATATGTCCAGTATGACAAAGTGGTGTGACAATATGTCCAGTATGACAAAGTGGTGTGACAATATGTCCAGTATGACAAAGTGGTGTGACAATATGTCCAGTATGACAAAGTGGTGTGACAATGTGTCCAGTATGACAAAGTGGTGTGACAATGTGCCCAGTATGACAAAGTGGTGTGACAATGTGTCCAGTATGACAAAGTGGTGTGACAATATGTCCAGTATGACAAAGTGGTGTGACAATGTGTCCAGTATGACAAAGTGGCGTGACAATGTGGCCTGTAAGACAAAGTGGTGTGACAATGTGTCCAGTATGACAAAGTGGTGTGACAATGTGCCCAGTATGACAAAGTGGTGTGACAATGTGTCCAGTATGACAAAGTGGTGTGACAATATGTCCAGTATGACAAAGTGGTGTGACAATGTGCCCAGTATAACAAAGTGGTGTGACAATGTGTCCAGTATGACAAAGTGGTGTGACAATGTGTCCAGTATGACAAAGTGGTGTGACAATATGTCCAGTATGACAAAGTGGTGTGACAATGTGCCCAGTATAACAAAGTGGTGTGACAATATGTCCAGTATGACAAAGTGGTGTGACAATGTGTCCAGTATGACAAAGTGGTGTGACAATATGTCCAGTATGACAAAGTGGTGTGACAATGTGCCCAGTATAACAAAGTGGTGTGACAATGTGTCCAGTATGACAAAGTGGCGTGACAATGTGGCCTGTAAGACAAAGTGGTGTGACAATGTGTCCAGTATGACAAAGTGGCGTGACAATGTGGCCTGTAAGACAAAGTGGTGTGACAATGTGTCCAGTATGACAAAGTGGTGTGACAATGTGCCCAGTATAACAAAGTGGTGTGACAATGTGCCCAGTATAACAAAGTGGTGTGACAATATGTCCAGTATGACAAAGTGGTGTGACAATGTGCCCAGTATAACAAAGTGGTGTGACAATATGTCCAGTATGACAAAGTGGTGTGACAATGTGTCCAGTATGACAAAGTGGTGTGACAATATGTCCAGTATGACAAAGTGGTGTGACAATGTGCCCAGTATAACAAAGTGGTGTGACAATGTGTCCAGTATGACAAAGTGGCGTGACAATGTGGCCTGTAAGACAAAGTGGTGTGACAATGTGTCCAGTATGACAAAGTGGCGTGACAATGTGGCCTGTAAGACAAAGTGGTGTGACAATGTGTCCAGTATGACAAAGTGGTGTGACAATGTGCCCAGTATAACAAAGTGGTGTGACAATGTGTCCAGTATAACAAAGTGGTGTGACAATGTGTCCAGTATGACAAAGTGGTGTGACAATATGTCCAGTATGACCTTGACATATTGCCAAGACGAACTGATATGGCATTGGACGAGACCTAGGTAAAGTAGACACCCATGATTATAATGACGCCTGTTTTCGTACTTAAGTTTGGTGTCTTTTCGCTTTGTGGATATTTCACTTTTCCATCATTTGACGTCATCGTTTCGCGTCTTTTTACGATGTACATCAGCCATCATGGACTACCAATATTTTCTAGCGGTGATTTTGTACTCGTGAATAGTGTCGGTATATTCCGTAATGAGAGTGATATGTATAAGGTCGGAAACTTCTGTCATTATTCGGTTAGGATGTCAAGAGTTCGATGACGTTTCCGACGGGGTAGTATTGGTCCTTGTTAGAGTTGGGGAGGGGGTTTGAGAGGAGTGAAGAGGGTAGATCGATAGTGATGGCGCATCATGGACCCTTGTTACAGTTTAATGCGTTGCTACAATTCGCATTTGAATTCATAATGACGTATTTGCAATCATTTTCTGATCAATTTTAAGCGATGCCTGAACTTAACGAAAGTCGATTCCATTTTGAGCGCGCCCATCGCACGTGCAACCGTTCCTTTATAGGTTTGAACCCCGTCATTACGCATGTCATTATTGTTTTGAGCATGCGTATAATTGATTTAAGTGGTTGTGATAGTGATAACGTAACGCTATGAAAAGGTCCTTCTGACCACGCTGTTACAGTGAGTTGGCATGTATCTGCCTAATTAGGACGGTGTAGCGCGTGGCACGTGGGCTCAGTCCAGAGCCTACGGGTCCCTGCAGGTTGGTACCTTGCTAGGGGCGACTTCTCCAAGAGAGCATGGTCATCTCTATGGTAATGGCCATCGGCGTCTGTAATCCTGAAGAACTTTGTTTAAGAAATTGCAAATTACCAGTAGTTACAGTAACAAATAGAACTGTTTGTTATAACACTTGATTACTTGTACATATATCAATCTACGTGTTAAATGGTGAATTATTTGTTGTTGTTTTTTTCCTTTGTGTTTCCAGTGCTCAGTGACAACATGCATCTTGTGTGTAATATCTATGATGTATACAGATCGGTCCGGGCCTAACATCATCCCAGTACAGTACGAATGTGTAAAGTGCTCAGTGTTAGATGTACGGTTGTGTAGTGGTAACTTAGTGTAAGGAGATGTACAGTTGTGTAATGGTAACTTAGTGTAAGGAGATGTACGGTTGTGTAATTATAACTTAGTGTAAGGAGATGTACGGTTGTGTAGTTATAACTTAGTGTAAGGAGATGTACAGTTGTGTAGTGGTAACTTAGTGTAAGGAGATGTACAGTTGTGTAGTGGTAACTTAGTGTAAGGAGATGTACGGTTGTGTAGTTATAACTTAGTGTAAGGAGATGTACGTTTGTGTAGTTATAACTTAGTGTAAGGAGATGTACGGTTGTGTAGTTATAACTTAGTGTAAGGAGATGTACGGTTGTGTAGTGGTAACTTAGTGTAAGGAGATGTACGGTTGTGTAGTTATAACTTAGTGTAAGGAGATGTACGGTTGTGTAGTGGTAACTTAGTGTAAGGAGATGTACGGTTGTGTAGTGGTAACTTAGTTTAAGGAGATGTACGGTTGTGTAGTGGTAACTTAGTGTAAGGAGATGTACGGTTGTGTAATGGTAACTTAGTGTAAGGAGATGTACGGCTGTATAGTGGTAACTCAGTGTAAGGATATGTACGGTTGTGTAATTATAACTTAGTGTAAGGAGATGTACGGTTGTGTATTATTTACTTAGTGTAAGGAGACGTACAGTTGTGTAGTGGTAATTTAGTGTAAGGAGATGTACGGTTGTGTAGTGGTAACTGAGTGTAAGGAGATGTACGGTTGTGTAGTGGTTACTTAGTGTAAGGAGATGTACGGTTGTGTAGTTATAACTTAGTGTAAGGAGATGTACAGTTGTGTAGTGGTAACTTAGTGTAAGGAGATGTACGGTTGTGTAGTGGTAACTTAGTGTAAGGAGATGTACGGTTGTGTAGTGGTAACTTAGTGTAAGGAGATGTACGGTTGTGTAGTGGTAACTTAGTGTAAGGAGATGTACGGTTGTGTAGTGGTTACTTAGTGTAAGGAGATGTACGGTTGTGTAGTGGTAACTTAGTGTAAGGAGATGTACGGTTGTGTAGTTATAACTTAGTGTAAGGAGATGTACAGTTGTGTAGTGGTAACTTAGTGTAAGGAGATGTACGGTTGTGTAGTGGTAACTTAGTGTAAGGAGATGTACAGTTGTGTAGTGGTAACTTAGTGTAAGGAGATGTACGGTTGTGTAGTGGTAACTTAGTGTAAGGAGATGTACGGTTGTGTTGTGTAACTGAGTGTAAGGAGATGTACGGTTGTGTAGTGGTAACTTAGTGTAAGGAGATGTACGGTTGTGTTGTGTAACTGAGTGTAAGGAGATGTACGGTTGTGTAGTGGTAACTTAGTGTAAGGAGATGTACGGTTGTGTAGTGGTAACTGAGTGTAAGGAGATGTACGGTTGTGTTGTGTAACTGAGTGTAAGGAGATGTACGGTTGTGTTGTGTAACTGAGTGTAAGGAGATGTACGTTTGTGTAGTTATAACTTAGTGTAAGGAGATGTACGTTTGTGTAGTTATAACTTAGTGTAAGGAGATGTACGGTTGTGTAGTGGTAACTTAGTGTAAGGAGATGTACGTTTGTGTAGTGGTAACTTAGTGTAAGGAGATGTACGGTTGTGTGGTGGTAACTTAGTGTAAGGAGATGTACGGTTGTGTAGTGGTAACTTAGTGTAAGGAGATGTACGGTTGTGTGGTGGTAACTTAGTGTAAGGAGATGTACAGTTGTGTAGTGGTAACTTAGTGTAAGGAGATGTACGTTTGTGTAGTGGTAACTTAGTGTAAGGAGATGTACGGTTGTGTAGTGGTAACTTAGTGTAAGGAGATGTACGGTTGTGTAGTGGTAACTTAGTGTAAGCAGATGTACAGTTGTGAAGTGGTAACTTAATGTAACTTAGTGTAAGGAGATATACGGTAAATAAATAAATATTTGGTCGTTCTTTTATTTAGTGAAAAAAATATAGTTAGTTACATAATCATGATTTGTACTTGAAACGGTGGCAAACATTTAATTTATGTAACCTTTGGGCTTAGGTGGGGACCAGTTTTTTTTTATCTGCGGGGACTTGCTAAGAATTTTCAATCCACAGTCGATGTATAGTTTGTTTTTACATCATTCGCCCACATTTTTACGTTGATCAAAGTTGACCACAGTTAGATATGTAGGTGATGTGACGGTGTACCCCACACTTTGTGAGCAGTGCTAACTGTTACGTCCAGAGAAGTACGTGTATCTAGCATAAAGTGTTAATACGTTGATATTTACACAATGCCCCCTTCATCGCTTCAACTCGGGGTTGACGACGAAGACAATCAACGAAACACAATAGACGGACGTCACATTAGTATAGATAGTGGCGTTAATGAGTATCACTGACCAGTGTATTGTTAGTACCACTGGTCAAGCTCGGCTAGATATGCCTACTTAACACTGACCAGCTGGGCAACAAAGACACGGTTATGACTGATGCTCGAACTTGTTAACTATGTGCTAGGTATAAACTTCATCTAAACTCAATTTATCTACTACATGGATACGATATATGTAAGTGTATTCGATCCTTGTCCTTACCCGAGTTTCCTCTGGCCCCAACACCATACGTCAGGCAATTTGACGGACAGTTCCGTCAGATCTCACCATTGCTTACTTACAAAGCAAGTCCAAGTTCTGTATTGACTTTGTGTCCTCTGAAGCCACATACACACAATATTGACAATCCCCGGTACAAGAGACAAATAATACACCTTCGCACATCAGAAACATGCACAATTTCTGTTGATGGAATTTATGTCCGAACGGTGATCATACGAGTGTTTATGCCTACATGTAATGAAATCAACAACGAAATATACAGGGAAAATGCGTATCGTATACAAAAACTTATGGTTTTGCGGTATTAAGTGATACTTCGGGTCGAATTAAGAATTTCCAGGACTTCATACTCGAAGAACTTTGGTTTATCTTGAGAGTAAAACAGTCTTATTCATGTTAAGATTATAACTTTTACTATTTGGAAAAAATACATATTTTCAGTAAGTTTAATTTTGATTTTATTGCTTAGCTTTATTCAAACAAAGACTTTCCCTTTAAAGGTTTCTTCTGGTGATATTCGCATTGATATGTCTACTCTTCTGTAGTTTGTACATGCATGGCTTTTTAAAAATGATCATTTCTTATGAAGTTCATGTTTTTATTCTCACACGTTACTCTCCTATGCTACACATCGGTTGAAATATCATATGCATACTTTCCCCAAAAAAATCTGTTCCATGGGAACCGCCCGCTTGATTCAAATGTCAATGGATGTAATTCGTTATAATACAAACATGAATGCCTCGTTAACAAGTGTTTAGTTTATTTATATATTGATAGTGGGGTAGATGTCAAATGTCTCCACAGAGTGCTACACTGATTAGTTCGACGGAAAGGTGATTGACAGGTGATCGGTGTACATTACGGCTTTATCGGGTGACATATATAACCTTACAGCGGCTATCGACACCTTAACAGTTTGTGTTTGGCCGCCGTGATAGCCGTCATACAGAATGTTTACCTTCTGTTTACCGCAAAACCGTGAACGACCGTCCGTCAGACACATTGACGATGTGATTAAGGCGAACTCGACGTCCATCAGACACATTAACGGTGTATCTACGGCATAACATAACCGGCCTTCAGACACATTGACGGTGTACCTACGGCATAACATAACCGGCCGTCAGACACATTGACGGTGTACCTATACATAACCGGCCGTCAGACACATTGACGGTGTACCTATACATAACCGGCCGTCAGACACATTGACGGTGTACCTATACATAACCGGCCGTCAGACACATTGACGGTGTACCTATACATAACCGGCCGTCAGACTCATTGACGGTGTACCTACGGCATAACATAACCGGTCGTCAGACACATTGACGATGTAATAAAGGCGGAACTCGACGTCCGTCAGACACAGTCACGATGTACCTAACATAACTGGCCTTCAGACACATTGACGGCGTAATTAAGGCTGAACTTGACGTCCATCAGACACGTTAACGGTGTACCTACGGCATAACATAACCGGCCTTCAGACACATCGACGGTGTAATTAAGGCTGAACTCGACGTCAATCAGACACACTGACGGTGTAATTAAAGCGGAACTTGGACGTCCGTCAGACACATAGACGGTGTAATAAAGGCGGAACTCGACGTCCGTCAGACATATTGACGATGTAATAAAGGCGGAACTCGACGTCAATCAGACACTTTGACGGTGTAATAAAGGCGGAACTCGACGTCAATCAGACACTTTGACGGTGTAATTAAGGCTGAACTTGACGTCAATCAGACACATTGACGATGTACCTACGTCATAACATAACCGTCTGTTGGACAAGTTCACGTGTAACGAGGGAGGATATCACCGTCTGTTGGACAAGTTCACGTGTAACGAGGGAGGATATCACCGTCCATTCGATACATTCACGTGACCATTCACAGCGAGCAAGCATATAATCGCTTCAAGCGAATGAACAAAGACAGCAGGCTATCAAATTTAATGCAAAACAAAAAACAAAAAACCGGCGAAAGCGAGCAAGTGAGAACCGACGATAGCGAGCAAGTGAGAAAACCGACGATAGCGACCAATTCAGGAAACCAACGATAGCGACCAAGTCAGGAAACAGATGAATGCAAGCAAATCAGGAAACCGGCGTTAATGAGCAAATTAGGAAACTGACATTAGTGAGAAAATTAGGAAACTGACGATAGCGAGCAATCGAGATAAAACTACGATGGCGAGTGAACAAATCGCCAAGCGTACAAACTGGCATCCGCCAATAAGAAAGAAAGAACAAAAGACGGCAAACAAATGGACATTTCTGGCGACTTAATGAAGATCCAATAAGCACAAACAAATGGGGTACAAATGTAGCTGGCGGACGATGGTGCACCACTGCTACTAAATTACCAGTATTCTACTGAGAACACTCCATCTTATACCACCTACCGTCCCCATATATTACGATGATTTCTACGGGAAAGTTTATTGACTAAACGGACCATTCTCACTAATACACGCCAGTTTTGTTAGCGGTATTGTAACTAACGACACTCTTGGTTGGCGGTCTGGCATCACATTGAGTGGGAGGAATCACTTAATGTGGAGACAAAGGATCAAAGCTTCTCACTGATCAGGTACACGCATCATTTAAATGTTTGATTGTGATTGTGCCTGGTCAGGTACGATGTTAATAGTTTCCTCATGAACAGCGCCGCCTCGAATCCGGATCGATAACTCCGGAATCATTATGCGACGAACCAATACGTAAAAAGTCACTTCTCAATGTGCAGTTGGAATGGAATACTAATTAAAAATTGATTTATTTAATGTAATTGGAGATAAACACTTTATCAAGTTTGAATAACATTTACACAAGAAACATCAAATATGCAAATCAATAATCAAATCACTAGGAGAACAAAATCCAAAAATTGCTCTTACTTATCTGGTTGAAAAAAACATAACGCATGACCAGACCTTTATGAAATACCCGTGTCTTGCATCTAATTGGGCTTGATGTAAAAAAACAAAAACAAACAAACAAACAAACCGTTGACCGCTCTGTTGCGATACATGAGGTACACACGACTTTCTACTATATATCTGCAGGTTGAAAAGATGAATTTCAGGAGTGCGTTTCTGTATCCTTTGAATGCATGTTGGATCACAAGAATATGTAAAGATCGTGTTATCTTGAACATTATACATTGATGTGTGAGTGAGCTATCGTTACTTTGGGGGTTAAATGATTTACACGAAGAATAAAAAACATATTGTAAATTTAGCGTCATATTGGGAAGGAATGTACAAAAGACGTACCTGTGACGTGGGCATGTTTGTGTCGGATTGAATTGACGTTGATTATAACGTCAGATTGTGATCTATTGTTCTACCACCGAGACATTCAGATCTATCAGAATAACTTCCCTTCCGTTCTCTCTGTCGGACAGTAGACCCATTGGTAAAGGGAAAAACACCGACAGTTACTCCAATAAACAATGACTTGTCGATATAACGGAAAACATTGTATCTATTTCATGTCTTGTGTAACGACTTTGTGGATAAAGGAGGGCTTCATTATTGTCAATTCGAATGTCGTTCGTAAATACATGTATACTAATTTTGAAAAAAGAGCAGGCGGCGTGTTAGAAAAAGACAAACAGTCCGGTACGTTGGCGATAGAAATGAACGCGGAACATTGATGTGGAGATATTTTGAACCAAAACTGTGTTTTTCTGATGAAGACGTGTTAATAGTACCAGTTATAATACTAATAGTAGAATTGAGGTCGTTGTAACGAGGGCGAGTGAAATAAGTAGACGGGCTGAATGGCCGTTTCGTCTAAATACACACCAACGGTTTAGTGTGTGAAACCCGTTAAGTGAAATGTTAAAGGTCGATATATCGGATATTTACGATGTCAAAAGACCTTCGGATATGCGCAAACCACGACATAGATGTCACTTCACTCTCTTTGTGTCGCCATTGTAAACCATAGCCAGGGAGTTGGTGAACTACGTAGGTGAACAGCAGACCAGCGTTGGAAAAACTGCCTATGATTTCCCCTTTACTAATGTGGTATAGCGATAGTACCAATGGGACGACTTTGTGGGTACGCTTGTTAATAGCAAAGGTCATTTTGAGGCAGGGTATCCTTGTTGTAGTTGGTGACTACCTCACTGAACAACATACGGGAGGCCAGTCACATGCCATCTAGAGAAATTAGGGTAAAGTGTTTTGCCCAATGGCACAACTACAGATTGACCCGGATGTTGTCTTTTTTTTTATTCATTTATTAAGAAATACAAAGGTAGCAAACAAAACTCCCATGAATCGCATACACGTGGCAAACATACTTATACAGATATCACGTAATATCGTACGTTCGATACATTTGTTTATATTTTCATGAACGTCAGACATGATATCCATTCCTTACATGTGCGTCACTTTGAAATATATATATATATATATGACGAACAACTATGTAAGTTTATTGTACTTCCGGCTTTTTTTCATTTCTTTATATACATTAAGTGCTTAATAGGCCAGGACGCGCATGCCTTGGTACGACCGCGTAGTACGACCGCGTTCGTTCTGTACTAGCCAGTCTTTGAACTTCGGATAAATGATTATCCCATTGGTACATCATAATCGCGAACATAAAAACCTTTTACCATCGATTAGACTTCAATGCTCAGCGGCAGCAGAAACATAGATACACCTTAATAGGAATACAAACTTGTAGAGCTTCCGGTTACCAAGTCTACAAAATCTCTCACTTTCTATATTTTTCACCTGGTGTAACAATCCCATGCATCAATTAGTTGTACATGGAATGTCACTAACCTTGATGGTGGACCGGAAGTCGTACTGAAAGGGCCTGTTTACGGCTGTTAGGTTGTGCAAGGATGGGGAGTGATGGAACAAAACGTTCAAACAAACCACCCACAGTGGACTATCCGGGACCTGGAACATCTATAGAACAGTGTTTGACACACTGAGAACTGTCCGGGGCACGGAATAGACGTCGGACCGTGAATGGCACTATGGAATATCCGGGGTATGAAAGAAAAGTGTGATACACATTGCAGACTGTCCGGAGCGTGTAACAACAATTGGACAGTGTAAGACGTATCGTGGTCGGCATAGAGCATGGAACAGCCATTGAACAGTGTAAGACGTATCATGGTCGGCATAGAGCATGGAACAGCCATTGAACAGTGTAGACATATCGTGGTCGGCATAGAGCATGGAACAGCCATTGAACAATGTAGACATACCGCAGACTGTCCGGACCGTGTAACAGCCGATGAACAATGTAGACATACCGCGGACTGTCCGGAGCGTGGAACAGCCCTTGAACAATGTAGACATATCGCGGACTGTCCGGAGCGTGGAACAGCCATTAATAGTGCTCGGCACTTTAAAAACTGTCCGAGACGTCGAAGAGTGTGTGGTCAGATGGCGCAGTGGATACATCACTCGCCCTTTCCTAAGTGCGGTGGGTTCGATACCCGGACATTTAAATGATAATGACCCCACATGTGAGTTTTGCCTGGTTTCCTCTTATGTGTATTTCAATCCAGGGCAAGAGTGATTCACATAAATTTATATCTCATTTCATAATTTAAATCAAATACAATTTACTTGAGAATGAATTTGAAGAAAATAACACTTCATACAAATATTGAAGAAGCTCTATCATATGCATGTTTGTTACAAAAAAGTGTTTGAAATGTTCGTTATTGAACACTCCGCATGCCTGTGTGACTGTTTGATATGACGAAATAATGGTAATGAGCAAAAGCAAAAATTTCATTCAATACATTACTGAATGTAATTATTCAATTGTACTGTTTTAAAAAATATTTTAGGATATATTTTATTGTTGACATTCGTTCCTTCGCAGTAGGACACACATTCTGTCATCAGAAACCTATACACGTGTTATTATCGCAATATGATTATCTATATAAGACAGACCATATGGTTGGATATTGAAATTTTTAATAAACTTTCGATTATCGCTTCCTGACAAATAAATTGAACCCCAGTAATTCTGCTTATATAATGAGACAGCAATGTTCCGAAGTTTGGGCTGCAGGAATCATGGAAGATAATCACGCGCGTTATGAAAGGGTCTTGTTTGATTGGGGATTTGTTAAAGTGCGAACAGGTATTTAAGATGAATTAACATGCCTCTTTAAGCCGACATTTGTCACCGAGAGTGGCTGGGTGATCCCCCTTGGATGTACTCTCTAAGACTATCAGATAATAAAATGTTATGTTATCGTCTGATACGGTATGACACAATGATACCGTTATTGTAGTCAGATATCTCCATCACCAGGCTAGGAGAAAGCCTTATACCACTCATACACCTTCCTGTCTCTCATCACGACCCCGTATCACGGTCCGGCCCCTACAGCCCCCACATCACTCGTGTAATTCTCCCTCCCATCTCCGCCAAAAAGAAATCAGATTTCTTAAATTCAAACCTCTTTTCCGGTCCCTCATCCGCTGCATGGCTTCCTCATTCCAGCTCTTCAAAGTTCAACAAATTCTCTCGTTTCGACTACTCGCAGCCATAAGTGGTACTTGTATTTAGGAGTTATTAAAGAAGCAGCTATTTCAAACATAAGTTTTAAAGGGGAAAAAAATTAATTAGAAAAACAAATCAACCAAGAAACCTATAATAACACATGTTATTTACATTGATACGTCAAACACTTTTGACAATGCAACGACATCCTTAGTCTATCATTAGTCGATGTTTTTTTCAAAACACACACACACACACACAAAAACACTGTTTCTATTCATGAAAACAGTACCAAAGAAGCTAATTAAAATAGAAATAACAGTTTTATTTCAATATTCACACTCTCACATCGATATCCACTATCCAGATAGCTTCATTTCCTAACCATTCACCAAACTTGTCGCTAAGTTTGGATCACCGTGACTGTCACGCGATATCGTATCAAGTGATATCTCGTAACACTACATCCTACACACTGCCAGATCTACCACTAATTAACCCACTCTGGGTAGCTGTATTTTCTTCGATTTCTGATTTTTACAGGTATGCAAAAACTCAAGAGAGCACACACTTAAAATTTCCGTTTAAGCCTATATCGAATAAAAGCGCTTAGAACAAAATAATTAACGAAGAATCAATCACAGGAAAATCGATAGACATTCTATTGTAACCAGGAAACCAATCCAAAGCAGGGATTTATTCTGCCCGAACCTATCTTTTGTCACGTGTGTGCTGATAATGGATGTGCGTACAATAGAGGACACCTGTGCTTTGTGGTATTGTATCATCCGCGGCCGCATTGTGTGTCAGACCCACTGGTGATGGGGTAGTCCCCCTGGGCACACAGGTATCCACATTGACGATGGAGGGGCTTATAAGCCCTACTAATGCCCGCCTCTCCCGCCCCGTGTTGTAGGGATCGAGAAAGCACGGACGTTACGTCACAAAGCCCGTAACATGATGTCGAACTACTTGAACTTATCTACCGGATTTGACGAAATATCAAACAACTGATGTATAGATTAGAAATCAATGTACACGGAGGTCGATAACATGTAGATAATAAGTAGCCAATAAACAATTGATAGCTGTACCGTTACCATAGGCACGGCGAGCAGGGATATCATTCCTTAAACCAGTTTAAACTATTTTATTCCACATTTATCAATTTCCAATCTCCTGCAATAAATCATTTATATTTCATTGAATATAACTTCAAGATATTTCGATGTATGAGGTGCAGCCACGGGCAATTGCAGCTATAATTGAATAATAATAATACAACACCTAATACCTATCATAGATGTTTATTTATTCATTCATACCTATATTATTCATTTTACAGCTAAAATGTCTGTGGTACATTACATATACCAGTATCGTAAAATGTAGACGCTGCGCGAATAATTACGAGAGTTATGGCAGCGGGTGTGTCCATGCAGCTATTTCAACATTTTACAATATATTAGTATTTGCTATCTGCACTAATCTAAACATTTGTAGCTTTTACATTTCCTGATTGGTTAAGATAGTGTCATGTGATTACAAATAAAAAATCATATCCTGTCGCGGAAAACGTGTGCGTTCCCAAATATATATACTAGCTTTGTCCAACATCTTGTAATGTACAAACAGATATTAACAAAAAATTTAAAACTTTGAACATAATCACATGTATATTATTAATTAACTGATAATGAGTATGTTTAGTGTATATATGTGTTTGTGGCGCTAAGATATATAATTAAATACTTACATACTTACAAGTACTTTTATCGTAGTCTCTTTTCATTACAAAAGTAAATTGCATTTTTTTTTCTTTTTCTTTTTTAACACTCTGAGAAAGGGAGTATTTGCCAACGATTTGCATTAAAAAAGTGTGAATTGCCAATAATTATCTAAAAAAAAAAAAGGACATTTTTGGGGATTCTAATATATAGTATACAGTAGTTAATATGCTTAATTACTTCTGGTGAACAACAATCCGATTATAAAATTATTCAGAAAGGACAGGAAGAACCTATGAGGAAAAAATTAACCATCAAAAGAGAAAAGCAGTAATTAAGTAGTCAAAGAATTTACTTGCAATGCCTAAGATATATACGGGCCTAGAGGGCATATAGCGATAGCCAATTGCATTTATTGATACATTCTTATAGTGTTCTTTTATAATCAACTTGGGTTGAAAATGGTGTCGTTAATCCGAAAAATAAGTATCAACCTCGGAGTTCGTCTTCGGTCGATAATTTCCTACGGGTGAATAAAACCGACATAATCAAAAAGGCTTTGATTGTACAATGTAAATATTATCACTGAAATAATGTTTTTATTTTTATGTGGAAATTCCTTTTATAACGCATATCTTTATTTCTTATATTCATTTTACGTGCAAATATAAAATTAAATAAATAAATCTACTTTAAAAAAGTTATGGTTCAGTAGCTGGAAGTGACGGATTAGTGGTGGATTAGTGTGATCCGGGACGATTTAGTGTGAATATTTGTGCAGCTGCACTCTGTAAAGTGACACAGTACGGTAATTGACCGGGCCCTGATCCCACTGTCCAGAAAGCGAGAAAGGTCTCGAGTAAATTGCGTAAATCAGAAGTTAATTAAAAATTGCTTTATCATAAATCGTTCGGGGTATCCGCTTTTTTCATTTCAGGTAAAAATGAAATAAAACTTTACGATAAAACCGACATTTTCAAATACACAGAGGATGGAAGACTGATGCGGTCGAGGAATACAAAGATGCCAAGCTAATCTGTGGCGTGAGAACATTTAAAACGATTGCGGTATTAGTGGCAGTTTTAATTAGAGTATTCTTCATCCTATCTGAAATCGAAGTGTAAAAGACCATTGACTTACATCTGACATAAAGACTCTAGCGACATTTATTCTGTATGCCTGCCACTGTTACCGACCTGCTATACATCTAACAGTCTTTGTGGTCAGGAGTCTTAATCCCTTCGCTCACCACCGAAGCACAGGCACTAAAAAGCAATAAAATGCACAATCAAGTCACTATTGTTTCTTTCCGGAAGTAAATAAATTAATCAAGTTTCCCGCGCCTGGCGCAGCCTCCGCAGCTCTGAGACAGACCCGGTAATCTGTGTCAGACAATATTGGACCGAGCCGCTCGTACAGGCTCCGTCAGCTTACAAATCAGTACGTAAATATCGACATATCTAGATTTAACATGAATCAGTGATACGGTTAAACTTCGCTTACATTTACATCGCGAACATTCTGAAGTGCAAAAACACCTTAATTGTCCTCAAAGTTGTTTATTTTTGTATACCTCAATATTTAAGCAGTAGACGGAAGCTAACAAAACCGGCATCCGATGTGAATATTAGTCAGGCTGTGGTAAAGAATCACTGCTAGGGGGATCCAGTGTTTTCTTAATTAAATCTCCACAAATAAATTACGCAAAGATAAAAGAGTTTGGCAGACAGTGTATCTCTATCCTTGTCTACGTGTCAGAGTGATCCGGGCAAACATAATCCGGAGATTACCGATCCCTTATCCGGGTAATATGACGTCACCAGGTAGACTCTTGTTTTTTTGTTTCTGATTTCAAAAGTACGCATAAAATGAGAACGTAAGACATCTTATTATAATACACATCATCATTATTAACTACTATCTACTCCTAGTGTTAAAATTTAGAATCAGACAGATTTATATCTATTTTCTTTCCTTGCGTAGTATCTTACTACTGGTCTGCTAGAAATGAAAAGAAAATGGCACAAAAACTTTCTTCGCGCTCTTTATACGTTTGGCGATGACCGGCCTTACTTGTTATTGGTCGTTCGGACTCAAAGTTGTACACACATATCTCGTCCTGTTTTCTCAGTTTTCTTGAGAACGACTGGCCTGCCTGGTAGTGTTTTCTTTTTCAAATCAGTTTGGTCATCTTTAAATTTGCTGGCTCATCTGAAAGAGAAATACACCAAAGAAATGACAGAAGTACCTTGTGTACTACACATCTCTGTACGTAACCTGCCTCTTGTCCACTCTTCCGGGTATGTACGACAAAAAAGCCAAGAAACTCACGGGCCTCGCACGGTCTTGTTGCGAAATTTCGAGCACGCACATCGAATGTATTGCATGGTCTTCATACCTTACAGGTATTGAAAACAACTGACAAGTTTCAGAAGACGATATGGAAATTTCAATTACAGCTCTGAAAAAATCACATATAGTTAACGTACATATTTTTTCGATTCAAATTAGGAGCAGACCTGAATTAAATCAGATTAGCGGAATGATAAATTAGCAAACATAGCAAATAATGTAGAAAAGCTAACATAACAGCAATCATAATTTAGCGGATTGCTTCCAGTAAGAAAATCGCTAAAATAAGGTTACCGCTAAAATAAGATTACCACTAAAATAAGGTTACCGCTAAAATAAGATTACCACTAAGATAAGATTACCGCTAAAATAATATTACCGCTAAACCATGCACGTTTAAAGTATCTCACTGAACGATTAGTATGATAAATGATGTTTGAGTTATAATATTTTCAGTTTCTGGCGAGATATGACCAGGGGATATTTCGATAAATATCTACATTGTATATAAGTCTATATGTCATTTCTGACCTGCAACTTCGATTTTAGGAACATTATGCCTCGCCTAGTCAAGGTTATTTGTTCTTAGGTCGGTAACGTGCCATGAGCGAAATAAAATTCGACAGACCAGTACCAGAGTCAGAAAAATAATTCGAATTAAACATATATATCTCATTATTTCAAACATACAACTTATATGAAGTTTTCCAACTTATATGAAGCCCTTTCCCAACAACATTTACTAGTTAGTATTTACAAAATATGACATTAGAATTTAAATATAATCATCATATTTTAGGAAATGGGAGGTTAGGGAGAGTAGAGATGGAGGGTATAAGGAGGTGTGAATGAATGGAGAAAATGATAAAGTCTTCTTCATTAACAGTTTATGAAGAATAATTATATTGATTTTTAAACTGAGCGAGTGATCCTTCCCGACACAGTTGGCAGTTGACATTCCACTATCGCACCCATACTTTTTATATGTTCAAAGTTCTTCATGTATCCTGGCATGTTTGGCTTTCACCTTTGTCTTCCCTTGCCTTCTGATATTTCAGGGGAAATCCATTAAACAACAATACCTTACCTTTCACAATATATGTTATGATAATGCTACTTATAATGTTATTATATCTGAATGAATCATAACGACTAACATTTGTCAGACAGTCCGTGCACCAAACTGATAGATATATCGAGTTGATAAAGTAGGTAAATTAAGTTTATATGTAAATCAAAACATACCATTAATATAAACAACGAGCTAAGACACTAGATGTAGACGTATTTGGTCTAGAAGTAAACAAATCTTTCCAGCATCAAATGCTGATTTTGCCTGGTACTGGTACAGCCATGACCACTTTTTTTTCCATTTTTTTACTCGTGCGTTTGCAAACCCCATATATCTCTCGGTCTATATATCGTGTTTGTTTCTTTTCAGAAGATAAAAAGTGCAAAAAGTGTTTATGTGTCTTGAAGGCAATTAGTATCTCAGGAGTTGGAGTACTGTTGTGACCAGGTGAGATGTCCCGCTAGGAGTCGTTAGCAGTATCCTTCAGTGAGGTACACTATAAAATTTCTCGCAAAGTTGCGTGTATCATCACATACATTAAACATAGAAGCGGGTAGGTGGAATCGTCCAAACCCAATTCCTTCAGAAAATCGATATTGTATTGTGTGTAC
The DNA here is from genome assembly GCF_902652985.1 of Pecten maximus. NCBI lineage: Eukaryota > Metazoa > Mollusca > Bivalvia > Pectinida > Pectinidae > Pecten > Pecten maximus. The sequence continues at coordinate 31,766,043 of NC_047016.1, read as the reverse complement.
TACTACAATTGAAAATGAATATCACTTTGTTTTGGAATGTCCATTATACACAGAGATAAGATCAAAGTTTTTGAGAAGGAAATACTGTGTTAGACCAAATGTATTTAAGTTTATTGATCTCATGTCGTCAGAAGATACAAACATTGTTCCAAATTTGGCTATGTATATTTACAAAGCTAATGAGTTAAGAAATGAAAGATTATTTAACTAATTTTTTTTGTAATGTTCGAATACCCTTCGCTTACTAAATTGGTTATGTTGGTTAGTTATATGCACAGGTTAACTAAATTATCACTGTTCCTTAGTGTACTTATTTAATTATCACTATTCAATTGTACATCAAATTTCCACCATAAATTGTAATTGTTTTGTATCTGCTCAAAGGCATTATTGTCTAATGCAAATAAAGACATATATAAAGTCAGCACCAGTTTGCGCTTTCTGTTTAAGAGACCGTCCTATTGAAATCATGTATAAAGGGAAATAACTCGTCTACCGATGGCGCTATATTAGGACCGAGACCACAATTAGCTTCGCTATATGTTTCATTGTAACATTAAAATTCATAATAAATTCCCAAATTCTCATATGCAACTTTCCATCTCACCTGGCCCAAGACCAACATCTGAGAAGCAAAATATAAAAGTTTCAACCCAGCATGTTGGACATTTTCTGGAGATAGCTGTCAAAATGTGTCACCAACGTGGATTATATACATCCGGGTCAGGGGTAGAGGTCAAATCAGGACTCATCACACAGGGTCCTGGAGCACATAATAAATGATCAATATTATTATTTTACATCACAAAACCTAGATTGACATCTCTACTATAAATCCACATTAAATTCATCAACAAAAATCAAGTTCAAAGAGGTATTTGATTTGTTTTCCTAAAATAATACATTTTTGAGGGGACTTCATTCGTGGGGCCTGAACCCGGAAGTACTTAATTGTGGTCTCAGTCCATATGCCAGTAGTAGTGTGTCGTATAAACGTTCCATGTTGTGTAACACATTTTATGATCGGAACATCGTGTAGCAGGGACATATGTGTTTGATAGTTTTATTTTATAGGAGTTTCCCGTCCGTCCAACGTAATATGTAACGCGTCCGTAACTTAACTCATCCGTTATAGTATCGTCCATGTTATTGTAGTTATGTATATGTTTTGTGTGCGTTCGTTTCGTTTGTTGTGTACTCCGTAATTGTAGTGTCCGAGTGGTCAGTCTGTGTGATGTGACGTCATGTAGTGTCTGTTATTTCATTGGTTGTTTTATTGGCGGGATATATACTTTGTTAGAGTCAGACATACATTTTCCTTCTGACATGGACAGGACTTTTACCAACTTGTCTGTGACCCGATCTATTCGCTTTGTAAGTCTTTCACTATTTTGATATTCTCTTATTATCTTATACATATGTGGAATAAGTATCATGCAGGTTTGGTACGTTAGTATAGAATTAATTATTTGATGAATTATGTAAGACGAAATATAAATAAGATTTCGTTCTAATAACTTTTTAAGAACTACATATATGTATCTATATATGGGGCAAAGAAGTAATTCAAACAGTGTAAACAATAAGGTTTGTTAAATTTTCGAGGCAATCCGCCCCTTTATCAAAACACAAAAAATCACAAATACAATCACATAATATATATAAGAAGTACTGGAAATACAATAAAATACAATAAGAATAATGTTTTAGTAACTGGAGAAACCGCAATGAACCCTTCGACAAACGTGGGCCGAAGGCGGATACTAGCGTGACTGCATCATGTTCAAACACTAGAACGCTATGCGACCAACGGCAGAGATATTTTGAATTCCCCCGCACGTGAAAGTATTCCGAAGAGTTCAAAGACGATTCGTCCCTAAACACTGCTAGTGGACGACATTGCATGCAGGATCCAGTGTTATCTGGATTATACTGTTCATATTACTTCTTTGACCCTTATGTATCTATATAGATACACTTACTTTATATTCGAAGTAATTATCATAAGAATTGTATGAGATTTATTAGTTTATTTCATGAACTAATATTTTGTGAAATGTATATTTTTGGTAGAAGTCAGTTTTATGTGTGTAATTTGTATGAAAGTATAGAAGGGTTTTGTTTGTGTTGATACGTGTAATGCACGGGTGTTCTCCGTACCTAGACGTTTGGAGCTTTGAGCCATACTCAGGTATTATTATTACTATTGTATAATCTATTTATTTGAAATGTAAGGATAAATATATTCTTTACTTGTCTTTTAACTGTGGATCTTTGTAGAAGTGAAGTTTTGTAATTGTAATAGTAGCGTAATGTATTGTTTCAGTCATTTTGTCATTGTAAGAGTTATTTCCCTTTGTGTATGCTAATTGTGGATGTATGGTTAGCTTGATAGTGTATTTATTATTGTTTCATTATTTGTTACAGAGTGTCCGTATTTTTACGATGACGACTTACTGGAATAAAACCTCTAACACAACCCCGTGGATTTGTTGTATTTTTGCAATAATATCATCACTATTACAATCGTACTAAATGCTTGCGGCGTGTTGGTTTTGTGAAACGTAAATAACGATAAAAAATTATTTTCTAGTACATTATGTATTCAACTCCTATCATTAGCACCTCTGCAACTTGTATAGCAGGATACAGACGGCCACATTTGTTACCCAAACCTCATTTATTGGAAAAAAATGACAGAATTACTATTAGTTGCTTTGTGTGTAAACCAGATTTCGTTCACTATTAATTTTTACTAGTAATGACAAATAAACAACTGACATTGACCTCTGGTGTTTAATTCAATTTACCGATACAAGTCGTATCCTCTAAATACATACATACGACTGAGGAATAGCCAACTTTAAATAAATATGTTGGACGCACAGAGAAACCTATATAGGGGAGACCGGGGCTAGTTCGGCCCCGTTTTAGAAAAATCGCAAATAACAACTTACAAATTAAGATAGACATCTGAAAATGTATATTTATGTCAATAATATTTGGGCCTATTAAGTCCCATGATTCCTTAATTATTTTCTCTGCCGACAAATGGTTAATATCTGCCCAAAGTGAGTTGGCCAAGATGACCGAACTTGCCCCGCACTGGGGCTAGTTCGGCATCCACCGGGGCAAGTACGGCCCCTGCTCGAGAAGAAGGCTGTATACTAAACGTTAGTATACTTGTATTGCCAAATAGTTGTTTTAATTGACATGTCAGAGTCTAAGGGAGGGTAATGGGTCATCCCAAGCTCAATGCCTATGCTGTCGTGGGATAGCTAGATTCTGCCAGACGGCAGTATATGCGTCTTTTGTGCCCTGTCCCTGCGGTTTGATTGTGGTTTATGAATTGGAAACTCGATATATCGCTTTATACCAAGTTGATCGACAATACACCAACCATTATTAAAATCGGCATATGAGGGTGTGGTTTGGTTGGGAATATAACCTTCCGGTCCTTTTGCATCCTCAGTATTAGCCCAGTACCAAATTATCTCCTCCCCCTATTTATACATACAATGCAATTTATACGTTACGATACATTCATATATATATAAACTAGAAACTTGTGCGAAGCCCACAGTAAAAAAAAAATACATAAATACACACATATAATATTGAATATGGACCCTGGACTAGGAACCTGTACGAAGTCCCTGTGATATGAAGCACATTCATAATAAAAAGATTAATAAATACCACAAATTATCACAGCTATATATCAGAATTAGGCAACGAAATGAATAAACTACATAATAACATTAGAAGTTAGTACCAATCACTATGACTACCGTATATACACCATATTCAAACACAACTTACTAATGCGTATCCTCTTGGAAAAAAATCAATGCATGGTGAGTAATTTTAAGCTACAATATGTGGTTAATATTACATCTTATAGCAAAACAACCATTTGTACAAATGAAAACATCTGGATGGAAACCCCACTCTTTAAACTAATTAGATATGTGATTTAAGAGATAATGACTGACACCAATACCGTGACATTATTCCATGCGTATGAATACAGCGACCGGAACTAGATTACACACCCACATTTTACCAACACGTCGGTCACAGCGCTAGAACAAAACCTTTTAAAAAATTTCAAATTACAAAATAAAATCTTCAATATATTAGATAGCCAATGAAAAACAATATTCAAGAACGCGAACAAAACAAATACACACTGCTTTCTAGCACGTACAGGTTCATCTAACGATGGCCGAACTTACAAATTTGACTATGTAATTGTCCCGAATTTTATGTGACGATTTCTGGTCATCTCTGTTTAATTGTGGACTAAGTAATCTACCAAGTTTCACTTCCAAGACGTCCAATATCGACGGAGGCATCATGGTAAGGGTGACAGTGTAAAGCGAAATTTGTTCCGGACAAATAGAAAAATAGCTTCGTCGTCTTTCCATTTCCACGACAACAGGCTTTGCTGGTTACTGAACACGCATATCGGAGCTATCGGTAAGGTGGTAATTTTAGATTATAACATCATAACTTGATTTTGAAAGAAAAGAAGCAGAAAACGTAAGCACAGACTTTATATGGATACTAGGGCTCAATATGATGTTTGCCTGCAAAGCTGGTCATTTTAATCGACCATGAAAACGATATTCAACTCTCACATGGTGTTCCGAAACAAAGTCCATTTAAAGCTCTGAAAGTCAACGTTATTATGATGATTAAGAAAGTTACAGAATATGTCGATCTGATTGGATTCATTGGTGTAATTAAAAGGTGAATCGGATCTGACCTTTCCATGAAGACGTCTGTTCGAGAACTCTATGACTTATCGACTTTCCGGTACAGACGTCTGGACGGGAGCTATGGTACAATGGGTGTTATACACACCACAGCTGTAATAGCCCTGTTCGTTCGGAATACCAAGGCAAATGAAACAAAACCTCTGCCCGCATACACACACCATATGTTTGCACGCTCTTTCGTGCTGTATAAGCATCCCGCAGTTAGGGCACGCCCTGATGGAGGGACACCCTTTCAGCCCAACGATCACCTTGAGTGTAGCCTTCTTCAGAATCTTCAGTCTGGGGTCTTCGCCTTCACAAGCCGTGTTCCCACAGTTTGGTCGTGTTGAAGGTCTTCCAGTCACCAAGGCAGTACCAACAGAACTCGTACCTGGTTCCCTTACTACAGGACAAACATACCACTCGCCGATCTTTAGAGTTGACCCTCATGCAGAACACAGAACACTGAGGACATTCTTGTATCCCGGCGGATTTCCTCATGTAGTTCTGTGACATTTTCGTCTCAAATTCCGTCTTCTCTTCCTCCGTGAGAACTGCAAGTCTCCGAACAATGAAGTACTCCCAGGGCTGACCGCAGTACGTGCCATTATCCTGGTCAATATACGGACAGTAAAACTGGAACTTACCCGCCGTCAACAGACTCCGACAGTACGCCGTGAGGGACTCTGGACCTGGTTCAACAGAAATACAAAAGCCAAATAAGTGATATGACCATCACTCAGTAAGGCCCAGACGCGACATTTTACATACAAATATATATATATATATGTATATATATATATATATATACTGTATACATATGTGTGTGTTTAATCTGTCAAGAAAGAGGCGAACCCACCCAGTTCCACTGGGACCTGGCACAAATGCTCAACTCCCTTTGGGTTAGTGGGAATTCGTGAGAATGAAAACAATTCGCTACAAGAAATCCATTATTTCATTAATTCTAAATTCTACATTGTTTTACTATATACCTATAATAACAAAGGACGTCATATTTCCCTGTGTATAAACAAAAAAGGTTCAAGGTTAATGAGGACGAGCATTTGGTTAGTTACTGGTTAAAAGCCTACGTATAAACAAAAAGGTTCAAGGTTAATGAGGACGAGCATTTGGTTAGTTACTGGTTAAAAGCCTAGGCGACTCTGCCTATATTACTACCTGTAAAGTTGGTGAGACGAAACAAAGCAAATCTGTTTATTGATGATCAATTTCAATCCGAAATATGATTCAAAGAAGACGGAGAACGACAGCTTACTTATTGCATGTCCACACGGCATTTTGGCGCGTTTGTTGTCGGGATCGTCATCCCACGTGATCATATCTGGGGCGTCGCTAAGCTCTACGTCATCGTCTAGAGTTTTCGGTGGTTCTGGGTCATTTCCTCCTGGAAGCTTGAACACCACAAAGAGCTCGGAGCGATCCAGTAGCTTGTAATCCGAAATGTACATTTTCTTCCCTTTTTTCTCTGATGCCAACTCCTTTCCTATAGAAGAATATACAGAAGGGTATACATCCATGTTCTTGACTATGTATGAAGAGAAACCAAGGAGAAACTAGGTTTTCTTTATGAGCGAGGTTTTCCCGCTCTTAGGTAAACACCCTTTTATGATGCATCCTACACAATAACCATATACTAGTACAATTATAGCTGTTTGGTAAGGTTGATACATGTTTCATTAACCCTAGAATGGATATCAACCGAGGACGAAGTTCGAAGCTGAATATGTCTTCGCAAGAACATCTCGCACGAGCAAATGTTCACCGTTAATATGTATGCGCTGTTAAATACAATTTCTTGTATCTTGTATATTTTTCAATCTGCATTAAACAAAATCAAAATGATACTATTTTAGCCAATCAGAAAGCGCGAAAATATCAGATTATGATACATGCTAACACCAGATAGAGTTCTTCATTTTTTTGACCTTTTTGCAGCTTCGCAATAAAACTCTGGTCACTGATTTTTTTTAAAGTTTTTTTTTCTTCAAAAAACCACATGGTGATCAAGTATATTAATCATGTTAGCTGCTAAAAACGAAATATCCAGAAAAAAAACAACATGTTCGTTGAGTTGGTCCCCTGTGACTGTATGCCAAATATCCTAGACTTGTGGATGTACATACCGGCGAACAACACACCCTGGCTTTTAGGGTCAATGCCATTCCAATCCGCGATCTTTCTCATCAGATCTTCAACAGATGCATCCTTCAACATACAATGGAAAGATACAGGGAATGTTTACAGGAAAGAAAGACTGATCATTGGAAGAGTTTTCAGTGTTAATTATGTATACTGTTAAACAATTTTTAAGATGACATATTGACGAGGATAGTTCAGTCTGATAATTCGATTTATAGTTTTCAGTAATCAGTTCAATGTCAAACCATCTTTCTTGTCTAGAAAAACTATGATAGCCCGATTTTTGTAATTTATTTACATAAGGTTTGACTATAAATATACTTGCCAACCCTATGAATGGGAGAGAAACTTTGGTTTGCCATAAAGTATGTTTTTTACCGATTATCAAATTAATGAGTTAAAAAAAGTTAATAATTTGTAGTTTTAAGCCACATACCTGTATAGGTCTGTCATATCCCTGAATATATCTTAATAACGCTGGAATTCAAACAAAACAAAACATCCCCAGCATGGTTACCTTTTAAAATATGCGATCAGACATTCCCTGAAATGTCTTACAAAGACGTAATCTTTCTAGTATATCACAATATATGGTACAGGGCAAAGGACCCGAGAATATGTTACAGAACTCACCATATAAGGAAAAAATGTCCCTGTGATACAGGACGCTAGTTCGTGATGCCCCTGTGATACAGGATCCTAAACCGTGATGCCCCTGTAATACAGGACACTACACCGTGATGCCCCTGTGATACAGGACACTACACCGTGATGCCCCTGTGATACAGGACGTTAAATCGAGATGCCCCTGATAAATAGGACGTTAGACCGTGATGCCCCTGTGATACAGGACACTAAACCGTGATGTCGTGATACAGGACGTAAGACCGTGACTCCCTTGTGATACAGGACGATAGAACGCGATGCCCCTGTGGTACGGGACACTAGGTCGTGATGACCCTGTGATACAGGACGCTATACCGTGATGCCCCTGTCATACAGGACGCTAGACCGTGATGTCCCTGTGATACAGGACGCTAGACCGTGATGCCCCTATAATACAGGACGTTAGACCGTGATGCCCCTATAATACAGGACGCTAGACCGTGATGCCCCTATAATACAGGACGTTAGACCGTGATGCCCCTGTGATACAGGACGTTAGACCGTGACTCCCCTGTGATACAGGACGTTAGACCGTGATGTCCCTGTGATACAGGACGCTAGACCGTGATGTCCCTGTGATACAGGACGTTAGACCGTGATGTCCCTGTGATACAGGACGTTAGACCGTGATGCCCCTGTGATACAGGACGTTAGACCGTGATATCCCTGCGATTCAGGACTATAGACCGTGATGCCCCTGTGATACAGGACGCTTGGTCGTGATGACCATGTGATACCGGACACTAGGTCGTGATGTCCCTGTGATACAGGACGTAAGACCGTGATGCCCCTGTGATACAGGATGCTAAACCGTGATGCCCCTGTAATACAGGACACTACACCGTGATGCCCCTGTGATACAAGACACTAGACCGTGATTCCCCTGTGATACAGGACGCTTGGTCGTGATGACCATGTGATACCGGACACTAGGTCGTGATGTCCCTGTGATACAGGACGTTAGACCGTGATGCCCCTATCAAACAGGACGTTAGACCGTGATGCCCCTATAATACAGGACGTTATACTGTGATGCCTCTGTAATACAGGACGTTAGAACGTGACTCCCCTGTGATACTGGACGCTAGACCGTGATGCCCCTGTGATACAGGACACTTGGTCGTGATGACCATGTGATACCGGACACTAGGTCGTGATGTCCCTGTGATACAGGACGTAAGACCGTGATGCCCCTGTGATACAGGATGCTAAACCGTGATGCCCCTGTAATACAGGACACTACGCCGTGATGCCCCTATGATACAAGACACTAGACCGTGATTCCCCTGTGATACAGGACGCTTGGTCGTGATGACCATGTGATACCGGACACTAGGTCGTGATGTCCCTGTGATACAGGACGTTAGACGGTGATGTCCCTGTGATACAGGACGTTAGACCGTGATGCCCCTATAAAACAGGACGTTAGACCGTGATGCCCCTATAATACAGGACGTTATACTGTGATGCCTCTGTAATACAGGACGTTAGACCGTGACTCCCCTGTGATACTGGACGCTAGACCGTGATGCCCCTGTGATACAGGACGCTAGACCGTGATGTCCCTGTGATACGGGACGTTAGACCGTGATGCCCCTGTGACAGGACGTTAACCGTGAGCCCCTGGGAACAGGCGTAGACGTATGCCTGTGATACAGGACGTTAGACCGTGATGTCCTGTAATACAGGACGTTAGACCGTGATGTCCCTGTGATACAGGACGTTAGACGTGATGCCCCTGTGATACAGGACGTTTGACCGTGATGCCCCTGTGATACAGGACGTTAGACCGTGATGTCCCTGTGATACAGGACGTTAGACCGTGATGCCCCTGTGATACAGGACGTTAGACCGTGATGTCCTGTGATACAGGACGTTAGACCGTGATGCCCTGTGATACAGGACGTTAGACCGTGATGCCCTGTTATACAGGACGTTAGACCGTGATGCCCTGTGATACAGGACGTTAGACCGTGATGCCATGTGATACAGGACGTTAGACCGTGATGCCCTGTGATACAGGACGTTAGACGTGATGTCCCTGTGATACAGGACGTTAGACCGTGATGCCCCTGTGATACAGGACGTTAGACCGTGATGTCCCTGTGATACAGGACGTTAGACCGTGATGTCCCTGTGATACAGGACGTTAGACCGTGATGCCCTGTGATACAGGACGTTAGACCGTGATGCCCTGTAATACCGGACGTTAGACCTTGATGTCCCTGTGATACAGGACGTAGACTTGATGTCCCTGGATACAGGACGTTAGACCCGTGATACCCCTGTTGATACAGGACGTTACAATGTATGCCCTGTGATACAGACGCTAAGACCGTGATGTCCCTGTGATACAGGACGTTAGACCGTGATGCCCCTGTGATCAGTACGTTTAGACTGTGATGCCCCTGTGATACAGCGTTAGACCTGTGCCAATGTAATACGGACGTTAACCGTGATGTCCCTGTGATACGCTTTGGACCGTGATGCCCCTGTTATAAAGGTGTTAGACCGTGATGCCCTTGATACAGTCGTTAGACCGTGAATTCCCTGTGATACATGTCCGTTATACCGTGATGCCTTTTGGATACAGGACTTTAGACCGTGATGCCCTGTAATACAGGACTCAGACCGTGATGCCCCTGTGATAAGGACGTAGACGTGAACCCCCCATACAGGGCGTTTGACTGTGAGCCCCGTGAACGGACGTAGACCGGATGTCCTGTGATACGGACGTTAGACCGTGTGCCCCGTGATAAGGACTTGACTGAGCCCCTTACAGGACTTGACCGGATTTCCTTAATACGGGGGTTAACCGTGATGCCCTTATACAGGACGTTGGACCCTGACCCCTGTGATACGGAGTTTGACGTGAGCCCTTTTGAACAGGCGTTGACCCGGTGTCCCCCTAACAGGGTTAGACCTGATGTCCCCTTTTTCAGGAGTTAGACCGTGTGCCCCTGAAAACAGGGCTAGACCGGATGCCCCTGTGATACAGGACGTTAGACCGTGATTTTTCCCCTTTACGGACGTGGGGAGCCCCCAAAAACAGGACTTGACCCTGATGCCCTGAAAAAAAGGACGTAGACCCTGATGCCCCTTTAATTTCAGGGTTATACTGTGATCCTTCTGAAAAGGACTTAGACCGGATCCCCTGTATACGGAGTAGACCTGATCCCCTGAACAGGACGTTTGACCGTGATGTCCCTTGATACAGACTTAAACCGTGAAAGTCCGTAAAAACGGCGTTTGACCGTGAGCCCCTGTAACAGACGTTGACCCCTGATCTTTTATAAGGACGTTTTAGACGTGATGCCCCGTGATACAGGACGTAGCCCTGTGTCCCCTTTATAAAGGGCGTTGAGGGGATGCCGAATAGGACGTTAGACCCTGGTTCCCCCGTGAACAGGATTTAGACCCTGATCCCTGGATACAGGCGTTAGACCGTGATTTCCCCTTACAGACGTTGGCGTGATGCCCTTAAAACGGACGTTGAGTGATGCCCTGTGAACAGGAGTTAGACCTTTGGCTCCCCTGTATAAGGACGTTAGACCGTGATTTCCCCCTGATACAGGACCCTGGGGGGGGGCCCTGAGTTGTGATACGGAGTTAGACCGTGATGCCCGTGATACAGGACGTTAACGTGAGGCCTGGATTTTTGGAATAGCCCTGAGCCCCGTGAAAGGGGCGTTGGCGTGATGCATGGTTTTCCGGACAAAGGGCGGGTCCCGTGATACAGGACGTTAGACCGTGGTTTTCCCTGTGATACAGGACGGGAACCGTGATGCCCCTATAAAACAGGGCATTAGGGCCGTGATGCCCTTAATACAGGACGTTTTAAGTGATGCCCCCCTAAAACAGGAGTTTGACCCCTGATCCCCGGGTTGATTACTGGCGCTAGACGTGATCCCCTGTGAACAGGAGTTGACCCGGGTGTCCTTGATACGGGCGTTAGACCGTGATCCCCTGTGATACGGACGTAGACCGTGATTTTCCCCGGATAAGGACGGTTAACCGTATGTCCCCGTGATACGGCGTTAAACCGGTGAGTCCCTGTAATACAGGAGTTTGACCCGTGAGGGCCCCCCTAAAACAGAACCTTTGCCCTGATGCCCTGTGATACAGGACGTTAAGGAGTGTCCCCCGTGAAAGGAGTTTGAAGTGATCCCCTGGATACAGGACCTAGCGTGATGTCCCGGGATAAGGACGTTAGACCCTGAGCCCCCGTTGAACAGGCGTTAGACGGATGCCCCCGTGAACAGGGCGTTGGGGCCGTGATGCCCTTTACAGGTTAACCGGATGCCAAGAAAACAGGAGTTAACCCTGATGCCCCGTGATACGGACGTTGGGGCTATGCCCCTTGATTTAAGGTTAACCGTGATCCCCTGTGATACAGGTCGTTAGACGTGATGCCCCGGATACAGGTGTTAGACCCCGTGGATGCCCTTGAACGGCGTTTTTGACCTGATTCCCCTTTTTAAAGGACGTAGCCGTGATGCCCCGGAAAGGAGTTTTGCCGTGATTCCCCGTGATACAGGACGTTGGCGTGATGCCCCATAATACGGACCTTGCCGTGATTGCCCCCGTATACGGACGTTAGACCCTGGGTGCCCCCTTAAAAGGACGTTTCGTATGCCCCTTTTAAGGACGTTGACCGGATCCCCCGTATACGGACTGAGTGTCCCTGTGATAAGGGCGTTTGACCGTAGTCCCCGGGTAGGACGTTAGACGTGGCCCCTGTATAAGGACGTAGACCGGAGCCCTTTTAACAGGACGTTAAACCGTGATGCCCCTTTAAGGACTAGACCGTGAATTTCCCGTGAACAGGGCGTTAAACCCTGATGCCGTATAGGGGGCGTTTGACCCTGAGCCCCTTGGGTACGGACGTAGCCGTGACCCGTGATACAGGAGTTAAGTGATGCCCTGTGATACAGGACGGGAAAAGTGGTTTTTCCCCCCAATACCCGGCGTTGCCGTGATGCCCCTGTATACGAAGTGCCCCCTGATTTTCCCCGTGATACAGGACGTTTGACCTGAACCCCCGTGATACAGGAGTTTTTGAGTGTGCCCCGTGATAAGGACGCTGGGGCCCTTTAGTCCCCTTATACAGGAGTTAGACGGGTCCGAAAACAGGGGGTTTGCCGTGATGTCCCTGTATACAGGCGCTTAGACCGTGATGGCCCCTGTGATACAGGCGTTAGACCGTGATTCCCCTTGTGATACAGGACGTTAGACCGTGATGTCCCTTGATACAGGACGTTAGAACCGTGATGTCCCTGTGATACAGGACGTAGACGTGATGCCCTGTGATACAGGACGTTAGACCGTGATGCTCCCTGTGATACAGGACGTAGTAACCGTGATGCCCCTGTGATACAGGCGCTTGGCGTGATCTCCTGTGATTACAGGACGTTAGACCGTGATGGCCCTGCTGATACAGGACGCTTGGCCGTATGGCCCCTGTGATTACAGGAACGTAAGACGTTGACTGCCCATGTGATACAGGACGTTAGACCGTGATGTCCCCTGTGATACAGGACGTTAGACCGTGATGTCCCTGTGATACAGGACGTCAGACGTGATGTCATGTGATACAGGACGTTAGACCGTGATGCCCCTGTGATACAGGACGTTAGACAGTGATGTCCATGTGATACAGGACGTTAGACCGTGATGTCCCTGTGATACAGGACGTTAGACGTGATGCCCCTGTAATGCACGACGTTAGACCGTGATGTCCCTGTGATACAGGACGTTAGACCGTGATGCCCTGTGATACAGGACGTTAGACCGGGATGCCACTGTAATGCAGGACGTTAGACCGTGGTGTCCCTGTGACACAGGATGTTAGACCATGATGCCCTGTGATACAGGTCGTTAGACCGTGATGTCCCTGTGATACAGGTCGTTAGACCGTGATGTCCTTGTGATACAGGACGTTAGACCGTGATGCCCCTGTGATACAGGACGCTAGACCGTGATGTCCCTGTGATACAGGACGCTAGACCGTGATGCCCCTATAATACAGGACGTTAGACCGTGATGCCCCTATTATACAGGACGCTAGACCGTGATGCCCCTATAATACAGGACGCTAGACCATGATGCCCCTATAATACAGGACGTTAGACCGTGATGTCCCTGTGATACAGGACGTTAGACTGTTATGCCCCTGTGATACAGGACGTTAGACCGTGATGTCTCTGTGATACAGGACGTTAGACCGGGATGCCACTGTAATGCAATACGTTAGACCGTGGTGTCCCCTGAAAAGGAGTTTTAAACCCGGGATGTCCTGGAACAGGGTTAGACCCGGGTGCCCGTGTACGGCGTTAGACGTGAGGTCCTTTTATAAGGAAGTTAGACCGTGATGCCCCCCTATAAGGACGCTTTTGACCCCTATTCCCTGTGAACAGGGCGTGACCCTGTGCCCCTAACAGGCGTTTGACCCCTTTTTGCCCCTTATAAGGGCGGACGTGATGCCCCCCTTAAAACGAACGTTAGACCGGATTCCCTGTGATACGGATTAGAACCCTACTCCCCTGTGATACAGGAAGTTAAGTGATGCCCTGTGATAAAGGACGAACCGAATCCCTGTGTAAAGGAGTTGACCCTGATGTCCCTGGTTAAGAGTTTTGACCGTGATGCCCCCCCTAATACAGGGGTTTTAGACCGTGATCCCTGTGATATGAAAAAAGCTAGCGTGATGCCCCCCGTGATAAGGAAATGGCGTGATCCCGTGATCGGCGTTAAAGTGGGTGCCCGCTGTGATACAGGACGTTAGACCGTGATGCCCCTGTGATACAGGACGTCTAGACCGTGAGCCCCCTGTATACAGGACTTAGACCGTGATGTCCCTGTGATACAGGACGTTAGACCGTGATGCCCTGTGATACAGGACGTAAGACCGTGATGCCATGTGATACAGGACGTTAGACCGTGATGTCCCTGTGATACAGGACGTTAGACCGTGATGCCCCTGTGATACATGACGCTTGGCCGTGATGTCCCTGTGATACAGGACGTCAGACGTGATGTCATGTGATACAGGACGTTAGACCGTGATGCCCTGTGATACAGGACGTTAGACCGTGATGCCCTGTGATACAGGACGTTAGACGTGATGTCCCCTGTGATACAGGACGTTAGACGTGATGTCCCTGTGATACAGGACGTTAGACCGTGATGCCCCTGTGATACAGGACGTTAGACAGTGATGTCCATGTGATACAGGACGCTAGACCGTGATGTCCCTGTGATACGGGACCTTAGACCGTGATGCCACTGTGATACAGGACGTAAGACCGTGACTCCCCTGTGATACAGGACGCTATAACGTGATTCCACTGTGATACAGGACGTAAGACCGTGACTCCCTGTGATACAGGACGTTAGACGTGATGCCCTGTGATACAGGACGTTAGACCGTGATGTCATGTTATACAGGACGTTAGACCGTGATGACCCTGTGATACAGGACGTTAAGACCGTGATGTTCATGTGATACAGGACGCTTAGACCGTGATGTCCCCTGTGATACAGGACGTTAGACCGTGATGTCCATGTGATACAGGACGTTAGACCGTGATGCCATGTGATACAGGACGTTAAGACCGTGATGTCCCTGTGATACAGGACGTTAGACCGTGATGTCATGTGATACAGGACGTTAAGACCGTGATGTCCCTGTGATACAGGACGTTAGGCCGTGATGTCCCTGTGATACAGGGAACCTAAGGACCCGTGATGTTCCACTGTGATACAGGACGTAGTAACCGTGATGCCCCTGTGATACAGGGACGTTAGACCGTGATGACTACCTGTGATACAGGACGTTAGACCGTGCTCCCTTGTGATACAGGAGCGTTAGACCGTGATGTCCCTGCAATACAGGACGTTGGACCGTGATGCCCTGTGATACAGGACGTAAGACCGTGACTCCCCTGTGATACAGGACGTTAGACCGTGATGTCCCTGTGATACAGGACGTTAGACCGTGATGCCCCTGTGATACAGGACGCTTGGCCGTGATGTCCCTGTGATACAGGACGTTAGACCGTGATGCCCCTGTGATACAGGACTCTTGGCGGTGATGTCCATGTGATACAGGACGTTAGACCTTGATGCCCCTGTAATACAGGACGTTAGACTGTGACTCCCCTGTGATACAGGACGTTAGACCGTGATGTCCCTGTGATACAGGACGTTAGACGTGATGTCATGTGATACAGGACGTTAGACCGTGATGCCCCTGTGATACAGGACGTTAGACCGTGATGCCCCTGTGATACAGGACGCTAGACCGTGTAGCCCTGTGATACAGGACGTTAGACCGTGATGCCCTGTGATACAGGACGTTAGACCGTGATGCCATGTGATACAGGACGTTAAGACCGTGATGTCATGTGATACAGGACGTTAGACCGTGATGTCCCTGTGCAGATACAGGGACGTTGACCAGTGATTGCCCCTGTGATACAGGACGTTAGACCGTGATGTCCCCTGTGATACAGGACGTTAGACCGTGGCTAACCCTGTGATACCAGGACGTTAGACCGTGATGCCCCTGTGATACAGGCACGCTTAGACCGTGATGTCCCTGTGACTACCGGACTGTTAGACCATGATGCCCGTTGTGACTACAGTACGCTTAGACCGGAGATGTCCCCTGTGATACAAGGTACGTTAGGACCTTGATGTTCCCTTTGTAATACAGGACGTTAGACCGTGACTGCCCCTGTTGATACAGGACGCTTAGACGTGATGGTCCCTATGATACAGGACGCTCGACAGTGATGGTCCCTATAATACAGGACGCTTAGACCGTGATGCCCCTATTATTACAGGACGCTTTAGACCGTGATGTCCCCTGTAATACAGGACGTTAAACCGTGATGCCCCTGTGATACAGGACGTTAGACCGTGATGTCCCTGTGATACAGGACGTCAGACGTGATGTCATGTGATACAGGACGTTAGACCATGATGCCCCTGTGATATAGGACGTTAGACCGTGATGCCCCTGTGATTCAGGACGTTGACCGTGATGTTCATGTGATACAGGACGTAAGACCGTGACTCTCTTGTGATACAGGACGTCAGACCGTGACTCCCCTGTGAAACAGGACGTTAGACCGTGATGTCCCTGTGATACAGGACGTTAGACCGTGACTCCCTGTGATACAGGACGTTAGACCGTGATGTCCCTGTGATACAGGACGTTGGACCGTGATGCCCCTGTGATACAGGACGTAGACACGTGACTGCCATGTGATACAGGACGCTTAGACCGTGATGTCCCTGTGATACAGGACGTTAGACGTGATGTCATGTGATACAGGACGTAAGACCGTGATGCCCCTGTGATACAGGACGTTAGACCGTGATGCCCCTGTGATACAGGACGTTAGACCGTGATGTCCCTGTGATACAGGACGTTAGACCGTGATGCCCCTGTGATACAGGACGTTAGACGTGATGTCCCTGTGATACAGGACGTTAGACCGTGATGCCCCTGTGATACAGGACGCTTAGACCGTGATGTCCCCTGTGATACAGGACGCTAGACCGTGATATCCCCTGTGATACAGGACGTTAGGACGTGATTTCCTGTGATACAGGAACGTAACCGTGATGCCCCTGTGATACATGGACGATAGACCGTGATGTCCCCCTGTGATACAGGACGCTTAGACCGTGTATGTCCCTGTGATACAGGACGTAGACCGTGATGCCCTGTGATACAGGACGTTAGACCGTGATGCCCCTGTGATACAGGACGTTAGACCGTGATGTCCCTGTGATACAGGACGTTAGACCGTGATGCCCCTGTGATACTGGACGCTAGACCGTGATGCCCCTGTGATACAGGACGTTAGACCGTGACTCCCCTGTGATACAGGACGTTAGACCGTGATGCCCCTGTGATACAGGACGCTAGGCCGTGATGTCCCTGTGATACAGGACGTTAGACCGTGATGTCCCTGTGATACAGGACGTTAAGACCGTGACTGCCCCTTGGGATCCAGGACGTTAGACCGTGAATGTCCTGTGATACAGGGACGCTTAGGATCGTGATGTGACCATGTGATACAGGACACTTAGGTCGTGATGTCCCTGTGATACAGGACGTTAGACCCGTGATGTCCGCTGTGATAACAGGACGCTTAGGACCGTGATGTCCCTAGTAGATCAAGGACAGTTAAACCGTGATGCCCATAGTAAGACAGGACGTTAGACTGTGACTAGCCCCTGTGGAATATCAGACGTTAGACCGGGAATGTCCCGGTGATACAGGGACGTTCAAAAAAAAACCGTGAATTGTCAATGTGATACAGGACGTTAGGACCGGTGATGCCCCTGTGATACACGGACGTTAGACAGTGAGGTCCGATGTGATAACAGGACGCTAGAACCGTGATGTCCCTGTAATACAAGGACACGTTAGACCGTGAATTGTCCATGTGATACACGGACGTTAGACCGTGACTCCCCTGTGATACTGGACGCTAGACCGTGATGTCCCTGTGATACAGGACGTTAGACTGTGATGTCCCTGTAATACACGACGTTAGACCGTGATGTCCCTGTAATACAGAACGTTAGACCGTGATGCCCCTGTGATACAGGACGCTTGGCCGTGATGCCCCTATAATATAGGACGTTAGACCGTGATGCCCCTATAATAGAGGACGTTAGACCGTGATGCCCCTGTGATACAGGACGTTAGACTGTGATGTCCCTGTAATACACGACGTAAGACCGTGATGTCCCTGTAATACAGAACATTAGACCGTGATGCCCCTGTGATACAGGACGTTAGACTGTGATGCCACTGTGATACAGGACGTTAGACCGTGATGCCCCTGTGTACAGGACGTAAGACCGTGATGTCCCTGTGATACAGGTCGTTAGACCGTGATGTCCCTGTGATACAGGACGTTAGACCGTGATGTCCCTGCGATACAGGACGCTACACCGTGATGCCCCTGTGATACAGGACGTTAGACCGTGATGTCCCTGTGATAAAGGACGTTAGACCGGGATGCCAATGTAATACAGGACGTTAGACCGTGATGTCCCTGTGATACAGGACGTTGGACCGTGATGCCCCTGTGATACAGGATGTTAGACCGTGATGCCCTGTGATACAGGTCGTTAGACCGTGATGTCCCTGTGATACAGGTCGTTAGACCGTGATGTCCTTTTGATACAGGACGTTAGACCGTGATGCCCCTGTAATACAGGACGTCAGACCGTGATGCCCCTGTTATACAGGACACTTGGTCGTGATGTCCCTGTGATACAGGACGCTTGGCTGTGATGCCCCTATAATACAGGACATTAGACCGTGATGCCCCTGTAATACAGGACGTTAGACCGTGATGTCCCTGTGATACAGGACGTTAGACCGTGATGTCCCTGTGATACAGGACGTTAAACCGTGATGTCCCTGTGATACAGGACGTTAGACCGTGATGCCCCTGTGATACAGGACGTTAGACCGTGATGTCCCTGTGATACAGGACGTTAGACCGCGATGCCCCTGTGATACAGGACGTTAGACCGTGATGTCCATGTGATACAGGACGTAAGACCGTGATTATCCTGTGATACAGGACGTTAGACCGTGATGACCCTGTGATACAGGACGTTAGACTGTGATGTCCCTATGATACGGGACGTTAGACCATGATGTCCCTGTGATACAGAACGCTAGACCGTGATGTCCCTGTGATACAGGACACTAGGTCGTGATGACCCTGTGATACAGGGCGCTATACCGTGATGTCCCTGTGACACAGGACGTTAGACCATGATGACCCTGTGAGACAGGACGCTATACCGTGATGCCCCTGTGATACAGGACGTTAGACCGTGCTGTCCCTGTGATACAGGACGCTAGACCGTGATGTCCCTGTGATACAGGGCACTCGGTCGTGATGTCCCTGTGATACAGGACGTTAGACCGTGATGCCCCTGTGATACAGGACGTTGGACCGTGATGCCCCTGTGATACAGGATGTTAGACCGTGATGCCCTGTTATACAGACCGTTAGACCGTGATATCCCTGTGATACAGGTCGTTAGACCGTGATGTCCCTGTGATACAGGACGTTAGACCGTGATGTCCCTGTGATACAGGACGTTAGACCGTGATGCCCCTGTAATACAGGACGTTAGGCCGTGACGCCCCTGTTATACAGGACGCTTGGCCGTGATGCCCCTGTGATACAGGACGTTAGCCTGTGATGCCCCTGTGATACAGGACGTTAGACCGTGATGCCCCTGTGATACAGGATGTTAGACCGTGATGCCCTGTGATACAGGTCGTTAGACCGTCATGTCCCTGTGATACAGGACGTCAGACCGTGATGCCCCTGTTATACAGGACACTTGGCCGTGATGTCCCTGTGATACAGGACGCTTGGCTGTGATGCCCCTATAATACAGGACATTAGACCGTGATGCCCCTGTAATACAGGACGTTAGACCGTGATCTCCCTGTGATACAGGACGTTAGACCGTGATGCCCCTGTGATACAGGACGCTTGGCCGTGATGCCTCTGTTATACAGGACGTTAGACCGTGATGCCCCTGTTATACACGACGTTATACCGTGACTCCCCTGTGATACAGGACGTTATACCGTGATGTCCCTGTGATACAAGACGGTAGACCGTGATGTCCCTGTAATACGGGACGTTAGACCATAATGTCCCTGTGATACAGGACGTTAGACCGTGATGTCCCTGTGATACGGACCGTTAGACCGTGATGCCCCTGTGAGACAGGACGCTATACCGTGATGCCCCTGTGATACAGGACGTTAGACCGTGCTGTCCCTGTGATACAGGACGCTAGACCGTGATGTCCCTGTGATACAGGGCACTCGGTCGTGATGTCCCTGTGATACAGGACGTTAGACCGTGATGCCCCTGTGATACAGGACGTTGGACCGTGATGCCCCTGTGATACAGGGGTTTGGCGTGATGCCCTGTTTACAAAGGACCGGGATTTTTAATCGGGTGATGCCCCGTGTACAGGACGTTTGACCGGGGGGGGGGGGGGGGGGGGGGGGGGGGGGGGGGGGGGGGGGGGGGGGGGGGGGGGGGGGGGGGGGGGGGGGGGGGGGGGGGGGGGGGGGGGGGGGGGGGGGGGGGGGGGGGGGGGGGGGGGGGGGGGGGGGGGGGGGGGGGGGGGGGGGGGGGGGGGGGGGGGGGGGGGGGGGGGGGGGGGGGGGGGGGGGGGGGGGGGGGGGGGGTTTTTTTTTTTTTTTTTTTTTTTTTTTTTTTTTTTTTTTTTTTTTTTTTTTTTTTTTTTTTTTTTTTTTTTTTTTTTTTTTTTTTTTTTTTTTTTTTTTTTTTTTTTTTTTTTTTTTTTTTTTTTTTTTTTTTTTTTTTTTTTTTTTTTTTTTTTTTTTTTTTTTTTTTTTTTTTTTTTTTTTTTTTTTTTTTTTTTTTTTTTTTTTTTTTTTTTATTTTGCCTTTGGGGTTGGGGGAACCAGGGAAACCGTTCTTAGCCCCGGGTCCCCCCCTTTTTCCCAAATTGGTGAGTAACCCCCCGGGGAAACCTAGGTTTGGGGTTGGGAAATTTGGGACCCTTGTGATAAAGGGGGGAAAAACCCCCCGGGGTTTTTTTAAAAGGGAAAAGGGTTTTGGAAAGGGTTAACCGTGACTCCCGTATACGGGTACGTTCTACCGTGAACCGTGAGTTTCCCTGTAAACGGGACGTTAGAACCTAAGTCCTGTGATACAGGACGTTAGACCGTGATGTCCCTGTGATACAGGACGTTAGACCGTGATGCCCCTGTGATACAGGACGTTAGACCGTGACTCCCCTGTGATACAGGACGTTAGACCGTGATGCCCCTGTGATACAGGACGCTTGGCCGTGATGCCCCTGTGATACAGGACGTTAGACCGTGATGCCCCTGTAATACAGGACGTTAGACCGTGACTCCCCTGTGATACAGGACGTTAGACCGTGATGTCCCTGTGATACAGGACGTTAGACCGTGATGTCCCTGTGATACCGGACGTTAGACCGTGACTCCCCTGTGATACAGGACGTTAGACCGTGATGTCCCTGTGATACGGGACGTTAGACCGTGACTCCCCTGTGATACCGGACGTTAGACCGTGACTCCCCTGTGATACAGGACGTTAGACCGTGATGTCCCTGTGATACAGGACGTTAGACCGTGATGCCCCTGTGATACAGGACGTAAGACCGTGACTCCCCTGTGATACAGGACGTAAGACCGTGACTCTCCTGCGATACAGGACGTTAGACCGTGATGCCCCTGTGATACAGGACGTTAGACCGTGATGCCCCTGTAATACAGGACGTTAGACCGTGACTCCCCTATGATACAGGACGTTAGACCGTGATGTCCGTGATACAGGACGTTACACCGTGATATCCATGTGATACAGCACACTACACCGTGATGCCCCTGTGATAAAGGACGTTAGACCGTGATGCCCCTGTGATACAGGACGTTAGACCGTGATGTCCCTGTGATACAGGTCGTTAGACCGGAACGTCATGTGATAAAGGACACTATACCGTGACTCCCCCGTGATACAGGACGCTAGACCATGAACCTACCTTGTGGATCCGAAATGTAGTTTTCTTGTTACTTCCGGAGGTAACAAGCAACAGTATGGAATCCGTCATCTTCGGTGACAGGCTAATGTTGAGCGTTCCCTTGTAGATAGGTTGATGATGTGTACATTACACAATCAGCCGAAAATAAACAAGTATGGGTTTAACCGAGATTTTCTCGATAATGAAAGTAAACAGGTATTAATTTACCGAGAAATTATGGGTTTATCCAGTTGGGTTTTTTTTTTCCTCAATACCGAAAGTTAGCAAGTATGGGTTTTATCAATACCGAAACCGAAAGTTCGCAAGTATTGGTTTATCCAGGGTTTCACATATATATTAACCATTACATCAGTTATATATTTACGCGTGGCTGAAAGATCCCAAATGAAATCCAATTTTAGTTAAATGATCTACATATATCAGTATTAAAAATTATGTATCATTATATTTTTTATAATTTACTTTTTATGTATCATTATATTGCAAAATAATATTTTAACGATAACAATGTATCACTGTTTTGGGCAGACAAATCATCTTAAATTTTTTGTTTTGTTTTTGTTTTTGTTTTTTGTTTGTTTTTTGTTTTTTTTCACAAATGAGACAGGACTGTTGTTTATGGTCTGGTTAGCCTTGACAGATTACCACCCAGATGGACCTGATCTGCGCCTAAGTACCGTGTATTTCTGTCAGCATTTTCCTTTAATTGAATTAAGCTTCCTTGCTTATTCAAAACAATATTCAAAGTAAGCAAGAATACTGTGGTTATCATCAATAGGCTATCTACTCATGACATTTGGACTTCGAAAGCAATTTCAACTAGGAAGAGGAATGTACATTGATGTGAATCTTGTTTCCTTCCATCTCCATATACCGGGAATGTTTTCATCCAGGGTCATTATCATCAAAAGTGATCAGATTTGTCCTTGACCTTATGACCCTAATGGCCTTGAATTTTGACCCAATGGCCTTTGTTATGTCTGTAAGTTTGGTTATTTGTCACATTCCACCAATAATACATCAAGCGTTGAGGTCAAACACTGGTAGACTGTTCCCTTCTCAGTTAACTCCCATGGGTACGCAACACAGATGACCGGTAGCGAGAAACACAATCTGATTCAAACCATATCTTGTTTTTTTTTTGCGATCAACCATCTTGAGTGGGAATTCCTACTCCAGCGAGTGCGCATCTTCATTGCGCATGTTATGTCATCATGCATGCCATGGAGATAGTTACTT
Organism: Pecten maximus; assembly: GCF_902652985.1. Lineage (NCBI taxonomy): Eukaryota > Metazoa > Mollusca > Bivalvia > Pectinida > Pectinidae > Pecten > Pecten maximus. Next base: position 31,742,602 of record NC_047016.1, on the reverse strand, counting down.
CTACTGAAGCAACAATCGCCAAAATTGTCATTGTCATAAGTACATTGGACATTAGTTGTCTGTATATAGTAGGTAGCATGCAAATAGTTTAATATGTGCGTACTTTACGAAAAATAATAATCAGTCATGTTATAGAATGGCTGTTGTTATAGCATCCATGATGGAATTCAGAAAAGTTTGAAAAATGACAATACTTGATCAGGACTATCTCAGGATTACCCCTGACAAGTTTCAACTAAGTCCCACTGGTGGAATTCGAACTGCAAAGGTATATAAAATCTTATTTTCAATAATTGCAGTCAGATCATCAAGCTTTGATTTCAAATAAGCCCAGAAATCAGCAACATTTTGTCAGCACCATCTCAGGATCATTTCACGCAATTGTGAATTCAATGCCATAGGTAGAACGTGAGAAGTTTGAATTGTGTAAAAAAAAAAAAATCATGGTCAACGCACGACGACGGACGAAACACGACGGCTATAGGTCATCTTGATCCTTCGGGTAAGATAGTCTAAAGATACACCAACTCGTCTGGTAATTCACATATCTATTAATTAGCTTGTTACATAATTATTGTTGTTGGACGAGGTCAATGTAGATATTTATCAACCCAATGATTGCAATATTGCGATGCGAAGAAAAGATTTATGTTATAGTTAAAGAGTTTAATCAATACATGTACTAATACTGTAATCAAAGAGTTTTATCAATACATATACTAATGTTGTAACCAAAAAGTTCCATCAATACATGTACTAATATTATAATCAAAGAGTTTCATAAATACATGTACTAATGTTATAATATAAGAGTTTCATCAAAGCCTGTACTAATGATAAAGAAAAGATTTCATTCTTATAGATATAAATTTTATTCATATTACAAATTCACTGTCGAATCCATGACATCTTTAGAAAATCATTCATAATATGACGTCATTCATAAGGTCCACATAAACAAATAAAGTGATTGTATCGCAAAACATTGACCAGAAACATTATCGTTGTCCAGTTGTATGATAAATAGCTGGCAATATTTGCGAGATTTAATTTCAGTACGTTTAATATAACACGAAAAGAATTACCAAGCGAATATTAATACACGTACAATGTATAAACATATACATGTTTATAATTGTTTTCTGGTTGTCCGAAAATGTCCTAGATTTAGTACCGGGATAACCGCCAAATATCAGCCTTGTGGAATTAAACAATTCTGCAGTATGTGACTTTACAACTCATAGATAAAACCTCATATCTACACAAAGAGCATGTGATATTATTCTTAAATGTGCATAACAGCTGTAACAGTAAAATATTTAGCTCTAAACATAGGTAGATGACAGTGGGGTGGTGCTACATGATGTCAACACCAATATTATAACTCCATGGGTTTTAACGACCTTCTGACAATCAATGTTTTAAGAAAATCTGTAACATTGCATTTCTAAAAATTCATTAAAAAATAGTTGATAACAATGTTCATTTCTCATACAAAATGAGTCATAAGAAGCTTATAAGAAAACAAATAAACCTCGGCGGACCTCATGAGACATACACAATTAGACATTTAGCTGTGGATTTTCTCAGAAATGAAAAAAAAAATGAAAGTAAGAAAAAAAAAAAAAAATCTAAATTAATCATGAATATTGAATGTTAAGGGCTATATTTTTGAGACATATAGTCTTGAAACGCGCCAGACCCTTATTTACCATCACCAAATCCAATATGAACCCATTTACACAACTCGAAATAAATTTTGACTCCACTTTTGGCACATACAGGAGACCCCAGTGACCTTGCATGGACTCCAGGTATTCAGTACCCAACGAGGTATCAACATCCAATAGCATTTTGCCATGATATTTTCAAATCTGAAGAATCTAAATTTTGAACATGTGATTTTTTATTCCTGATGGCAAAATTTGGTTAAAATCCATCCTTTGTTTTTTAAGAAGGCGAACGGCAAAAAACGGTGACTAAATCACTGTAGATCGAAATCAAATACGAATTCCAGTTAAAGATTCAAATTACACAGTAAAAGCGTGCGCGTGACATGATCACATTAAAATAACTTTCCATCTAAGAAGCTTGGAAAATCTACAACCATTCCAGGTGTGATTCCCTTTCTTTCCATGTCTTCCCGTACTGCCGGATTCGTCTTTAGAAAGTTTTCCAGATGACGCAAATCATAATCCCTATTTCCAGTTAGGAAACTACGTCCGCCATGACCGTATTGCTGGGGAAAGTTTCCAGCAGGATTTGGCACTGATGAAAATACTCCAAACAGGTGAGGATTTGGGTGATTCTGCTGTGCCGGGATGTCAGAGGCACTTTTAAATGTAACGTTAGCAGGTCCTAAAATATCTGCACTGGAACCAACTAGTTCTACCTGCTTCCTGAGGAGCTCGTTCTCGCGAAGCATGCGCAGTACACGTTCCCGTTCACGAATATTTCCCTCTGGGCTGCCCGTGTCTCCAAGGACGATTTCAATTCCATTGGTACCACCAAAAACTTTTATCGGAGGATAATCCTTTAGTACACCGCCAGTCAATGCCTCTAGCGTGTCTTTTGATATATACTTCGGGTTATCATTAATACCAGGCAATGGTATATGTTCTTGTGGATGTGTTGAATGATCTGACAGAACGTGTTCGTGGATACCGCTAGTATTACTGCGCGTAAAACCATGTTCCATAGTTCCAGGTTCGAGGTGGTTGATGAAAGCATTTACACTGTACACTTTCACCATACCGTCACTGCCATCCCCCACCCAGAGTCGGTCGTTCCGACCCATCGCGATAGTATTGGGTGAACCAATGTGTTCCTGGTCGTCCATTACAACAACACTTGTAAGGCAAGCGAACGTGTCCAACACATGAATATATCCTGACCCGCCATCTAAAACCAGAAAGGCGCCTTGCAATCCAGAACAAACTGCTCTAGGAGAGAACCGTGTTGTAATTGGTCTATTCGAACCACTTCTGATAGGAAAAGCTGGAGAACGCCTATATGTTAACACTTTTTTCTTTGGAAGCACGTGGACTACCCTGCAGTCCATGTCGGCTGAACACACTCTATTACTATAAACGTCCAATGCCACACTACTAATCCGCGCGAACTCACCACGAAGGGTTTGCATGCCTATCACGTTCCTTTCTTGGTTGAATACAATTAAGTAACAAACATTTAACAATGACTCGTCTAATGGTTTAGCAGCAACGATAATTGAGCCTTCATCTCGGACCAGGAAAGACGTTGGAAGATAATCTCCAACGTTTAGGTATTCTATAGGCGTGGTGTTTTCGTCTCCACAGACTGATATCGAATTGGAATATTCCTGTATGAAGAGTAATGGTCCATCCGGGTGAATGCATATGTCTATAACCTTACCTTCTGCACACCTAACATCAGTCAGCATTCCGCTCATATTGTATTTGTGAACAGCGGGGCCGTTATCGAACAAAATCCATGCCTCGGTCGCCGACACAGGGACTATCTTATTGATTCTCATGTCACTTACCCCCGCTGAACATTGAAACCCACCAATGAGCTCGGCATAGCAGCAAGACCTTGTGACCGGTCTCAGCGCGCTGATGGTTACTCGTAATGCTGTGTCCTCCTCTGCTACGATTTCGTCCTCTTGCTCACAGCAAGGAGAGCAGTCCTTAGATGTTTTATTTGATCCATGTGTTGCTCTGCATTTATGACATAGAAATTTATCACATGAATTACAACGACAGACATCACCATTTGGTGTCCTACACAAACTACAGGACTTCCCCCCCTGACTGGGAACGAAGTAGTTCGATCTGAATCCCTGCACTCCGAGAAATGGTAACCAAACCTTCTCCCGACATATCGGACAGGAAAAATAATGTCTTTGGTGACTCGAGGCATGCCATCTCTCCAGACAACCCAAACAGAAGGTGTGTCGACACGGTAAGAGGCGCGGGTCCAGATATAATTCCGTACAAATCGCACAAGATCCGTCATTGTCCTCCTTTCTTGTCGTGAGCCCCTCTGACGTCATATTTTATAACTCTTTTCTCTGGAAGTAAGAAATAAACATTGATTTAATTAATATGAACGATACTCCCTGGATAACAGAGCTCTTTCGGAATGTCCTGCAATTAAATATAAACGGTGATTATAGGTAGTGTTTACTATAGTTTCTACCACAATACCCCGTGTTATTCAACTCTCAGACCATCAGTTAATCATTACAGCTGTTGATTAACAATCTGTTTATACCACACGTGGTATAAACTCTGTACGCATTTCGATTGGCTAACACGGTGAACTTTGACCCAAGCTGCAATTGTTATTGACGTCATCAATAATCTAATGACGTCACATCACCGGGTCCCGGACGTCACCGGTACACTTTATTTGCATACGCGAAATTATACTTGGCCACGTTTCCCTTTGATTCAAGCCGATATTATTGTGGTAGAAACAGGTCACACGACTCGAAATTGTTGGATATGGAATTTCGCTCTCACTCGCTAAAGCTCGTGTCTTTTGTAACATTTAAAAAATAACTTACTCTTGTGAAATAAATTCCATATCCAACAACCACTCGTTGTGTAACCTTTATATATTAAACTCAAGATGATTAAGTTTCCTATCGAACACCAGTTACGTGCACGTGTATATCGTAAATCAGGTTGCAATATTAAGTGGAAGTTATTTCGGAACTTTTAAAATATCAAAAAATGAATAAGATTTTTCAAATCAAACCAAATCTAAATTAACATAACTTAGTCATATACAATGCCATGACGTAGTTTATAAAATGACTTTGATTTCCATCGAGTTCCATTCAGGTTTTCCAAACTTTTGAACCCTAACATCACTGAAGAATTCTAAAACGACACAGCTGTATGACGTCCCTAGCATCACTGACGAGGCCTATAAGGACGACACAGCTGTATGATGGCCTTAGCATCACTGACGAGTCCTATAAGGACGAAACAGCTGTATGATGTCCCTAGCATCACTGACGAGGCCTATAAGGACGACACAGCTGTATGATGGCCTTAGCATCACTGACGAGGCCTATAAGGACGACACAGCTGTATGATGGCCTTAGCATCACTGACGAGTCCTATAAGGACGATACAGCTGTATGACGTCCCTAGCATCACTGACGAGGCCTATAAGGACGACACAGCTGTACGATGTCCCAATCATCACTGACGAGTCCTATAAGGACGACACAGCTGTATGATGGCCTTAGCATCACTGACGAGGCCTATAAGGACGACACAGCTGTATGACGTCCCTAGCATCACTGACGAGGCCTATAAGGACGACACAGCTGTACGATGTCCCAATCATCACTGACGAGGCCTATCAGGACGAAACAGCTGTATGATGTCCCTAGCATCACTGACGAGTCCAGGAAGAGTAAACAACTGTAAGATGCAGTTTTATATTCCTTATTCGCTATATAATGCATCCGTAATTAAATTTCCATTCGTATGTCTTTTGCACAATCCTTACCAGAGAACAGCTAAAGATACAATGATAACAATTCAGACATGAACGGTTGATATATGTAATTAATTAGTCAATGGCGATTAGTTAATGGCGGTGGATGCTCTCAATGTTGTTGCCGAGGAGCAGAAAAATGCATAACCTTCCATGTGGATTCCATGGTGAGAAAATAGAAGAAACCACGACCAGAAGATATTATTTTTTTATGATTCATAAAATTTTGAGGAACAACTTCGCGGATTAGGTGTCTTGCAGAATGACTTCATGAAGAGAGAAATAGACAGTTTTTGTTACTTCGGGTCCATTTTCCAGTGATGGCAGATTGGTTTCCAAGACTACGGACAAGATTGGTCATCTTGAACGAGAAACAAATCATCCTTACAGTAGACCATGTTTTAAGGATTGGAAAGATGTCTGGTACGACAACTGGTAAAGGTCTGTTGTCGTTGCGAGTCAGGTAAAACCCCTACAACTGTTGGCAGCTTGTTTATAGCAACTATATTTTATACCAAAATCTGGAACGCCTGTGTATAGGGATTTTTGTGTATTTAAATAAGCGATCTTGTATTCTTATGAAGATTATCACTGACAAGACAAATAAAGAAATCATCTTAAGCCAGTATCAGCCATTATTATCAACCAAGGACGACTCACTCAAATGGTCCAATTCTGAGATCAAGTTGTTGAGTGAGTCAGAGCGCCACATCCGGACTAAGACCACAATTAGCTTCGCTAAATGTTTCATTGTAACATTAAAATTCATAATAAATTCCCAAAATCTCATATGCAACTTTCCATCTCACCTGGCCAAGACCAACATCTGAGAAGCAAAATATAAAAGTTTCAACCCAGCATGTTGGGCATTTTCTGGAGATAGCTGTCAAAATGTGTCACCAACTTGGATTATATACATCCGGGTCAGGGGTAGAGGTCAAATCAGGACTCCTCACACAGGATCCTGGAGCACATAATACATTATCAATATTATTATTTTACATCACAATGGTAGGAGTTCTGATGTTAGTCGGCCCATATCATACTTTGAAAGTCCGATAAAACATCAGAAACCTTCCGATTGCATAGGCACCTACTACTGTATCACTGCCCGACGGACGAAACTCCGGAGACACCACATACTACTGTATCACTGTCCGACGGACGAAACTCCGGAGACACCACATACTACTGTATCACTGTCCGACGGACGACACTCCGGAGACACCACATACTACTATATCACTGCCCAGCGGACGACACTCCGGAGACACCACATACTACAGCATCACTGTCCGATGGACGAAACTCCGGAGACACCACATACTACTGTATCACCACTACCCGACGGACGAAACTCCGGAGACAGCACATACTACTCCATCACTGCCCGACGGACGAAACTCCGGAGACACCATATACTACTGTATCACTGCCCGACGGACGACACTCCGGAGACAGCACATACTACTGTATCACTGCCCGACGGACGAAACTCCGGAGACACCACATACTACTGTATCACTGTCCGACGGACGAAACTCCAGAGACAGCACATACTACTGTATCACTGTCCGACGGACGACACTCCGGAGACACCACATACTAGTACTACTGTATCACTGCACGACGGACGAAACTCCGGAGACACCACATACTAGTACTACTGTATCACTGCCCGACGGACGAAACTCCGGAGACACCACATACTAGTACTACCGTATCACTGCCCGACGGACGAAACTCCGGAGACAGCACATACTACAGCATCACTGCCCGACGGACGAAACTCCGGTGACAGCACCTACAGGTGTATTACTGCCCGACGGACGACACTCCGGAGACACCACATACTACTGTATCACTACCCGATGGACGAATCTCCGGAGACAGCACATACTACTGTATCACTACCCGACGGAAGAAACTCCGGAGACACCACATACTACTGTATCACTACCCGACGGACGAAACTCCGGAGACAGCACATATGTACTACTGTATCACTGCCCGACGGACGACACTCCGGAGACACCACATACTACTGTATCACTACCCGACGGACGAAACTCCGGAGACACCACATACTACTGTATCACTACCCGACGGACGAAACTCCGGAGACACCACATACTACTGTATCACTGCCCGACGGACGAAACTCCGGAGACACCACATACTACTGTATCACTACCCGACGGACGAAACTCCGGAGACAGCACATATGTACTACTGTATCACTGTCCGACGGACGACACTCACACTCTGGAGACACCACATACTACTGTATCACTTCCCGACGGACGAAACTCCGGAGACACCACATACTACTGTATCACTACCCGACGGACGACACTCCGGAGACACCACATACTACTGTATCACTGCCCGACGAACGAAACTCCGCAGACAGGACCGAACTGTTATCATTAACTTCAACTGCATGCCGTCGTCCATACCGCCGCCTGATGAGAATGTGTGCTTGGTGGTTGATTTCTATTATCACTATTACATTTCATATGGAATTTCAACTTGCAGATGTCTTTTGGTAAACAAGGAATTTAACACCATTTTGTTTCAGATTATGAAAATTAAATAATTGTGTAAATATTACAGGAATCCGTCACCCATGTATGGACCTTCAGTTGGGCAAAGTCCTAGCCCGAGTTTCCTCTGGCCCTACACCAGACATGGTGTCAACTCGGGCTAGGCCAAGTCCGTGTGGCATACAGTCGCCTGGCTGATATGATTTAACTGTATAGTTTAAATACAGTCTGTCGTGGTATAAGTAAATTGACGTGTGCGACTATTATACAGTGTGATACTGTTAAATTACTCCTATTTCCGATGTGTGTTTTATGTAACGTACTGTGTATCAGACTTTAGTATCGCGGCGGTGATTATTGTGGTTCGATATACACTTCTCGTATGATATAATAATAGCGTTAATAATAATAGAGTTCATTCTGTTTTAAAATACAGAAAAAAGGGTAATTCTCACAATACAATACTACTTCCTATACCTTCATGTTCCAATATGGCTAACCGTCAAACCATTGAGTTTTTACAATAGTTTCGTTTTCCGTATACATGTGTACAGTGATCACTTCGGTGAAGACAGCGGGATTTGTAACCTCCCATGTTGTACAGAGGACCTAGGTCAAACATAGGCTACGTCTGCGTGGCGACACATTTGTGTATACTTCACGAAAACGTTATAAAGACGGGATAACGTGCGAATGTGTGTGGTATCGCTTGGGTAAGTTGGGATACACATCCTACAACAGTATAAATATGAATGAGTTTTTTCAGTCCCTGTTCTGATTTCAAAATCCGTTAACTGGCTAGTTTAACACTAATGTTACGTTTTGTGATTTGTCCATCAAGAATCAGAGAACGTATATGTGGCTATTTACATACGTTACTACTTACCATACTATTCTACTCACTCTACAAAAAACTCCATTTCTGCCTCCTGTGTTCGTCCCTGTCCGGAAATTATGTGTTGCCATCTAAAATGCTGAACGGAGACGGAACGGCGTAACACGGACTGAACCGATCCGTATGGAGTGGCAAAGTGAAGGGAGACTAAACAATGTGATGAAAAATTGAGAAAAATAGACATTATTACGTAACTCAGGAAGATATGGATTAGTATAATATCGAAATAATATCGTAATAATTTGCCCAATGGTGTAATAATATGCTCAGTGTTGTATAATATGCTCAGTGTTGTATGATATGTTCAGTGTTGTAATAATATGCTCAGTGTTGTATGATATGTTCAGTGTTGTAAGCAAATGAAGTGAGTATGCAGCTATAATTTAGATTTCTCTCCAAAAATTAACACACAACCGAAACAATAATCTACATCATGTTAAAAACTGTTTTCTTTCTTTCTTTCTTTTTTTATTTTATCTTTTTTTTTAATGTTAAGCGTTCCTCTAATTAATATAATTTACAAACAGTAGACACTGAGGTAGTCATCACACCTCGGAGTTGTCTACCTGTGCCTGTTTTTATATCTGCGTTAAATGGCAATTATATGCATGTATGGATAACCGCGAAGGTTAGGACTCTTGATTCATCATCCGTACAAATATGTGTCCTCGTGCAAGAGGGCTCTCATTCACCGTCAAATATCCATTCAAACAATAAACTATTAATTATCTTTAATTTCCATCCACGTAATTATTCCGGAAATCAATCTCTAATTCAATTAATTAATTCATTCTGTAATTCTGGATTCATTAATGTCATAATTCATTCATTCTGTAATAATGTAATTCATTAATTTCATAATTCATTCATTCTGTAATCCATTTATTTTGTAATTCATTCATTCATTCTGTAAATCTGTAATTCATTAATTTCACTATTCATCCATCCCACTCTTCATTCAGTTTGTACCTACTTTTAACATCAAAAACTGCATTTATTAAGTTTTATCGATACTTTACAACAAAATTTATATTCAAATTAACATGGCATGCTTGTCTATGTAAATCCTTACAAATCTGACAGAAAGTACACACGATGTCTATAGAATAATTATATGTGGCAGGTAAAGTAGGTGAGATCCTCCAGATGCCTATCCGAGTATCGGACAACCCCCACAGAGGAGCCAAAGATAGTATACATTACTTCCAAACGGAACATATTTTATACAAAAAGTTTTACATTTTTTCACCCTTTTTTCCCCTCCCTAATGAGGGTTCAATGTTATTCAAAGATTGTTAAAAGATACCCCATTTATTCTAAAAGTGTTTTTTCCCCTTCATGATGTATAACCAGTCTAACATTTTCTAAAATTTGGAATGGAGTCTTTCATGTGACAATAATAAATATGTTTTATTAATATTAGAAAAAAATGTTGATAACTTTCCAAACTTTGGATTCCTAAAATGATATCTGCATCTTTAAAGTGATAAAATGGATGTATATCATCATGTTCAGTATATTAAACATTAAACTGTTCAAATAATCTCTATATTAAATAACACTAAACAAAAATATTTTTTAAAGTTTCTGATTCCGTTTTACATAATGTAAAAAGTCTAGTAGAATATAATTTTATTTTCAATAACAAATCATTTGTTGAAATAATCCTATGATTAATTTTATTTTGAAAGTTTGTAATTTTGCTCCCATTGAACAGTTAAATGTTTTGTTATATATGCATGTATATAGCATGCCAATTAAAATCATCATCCATTCTATAACACATTTCTCTTTACTGTTTGTAGGATTTGTCACAACCTGTCGAACACATTTCCAGTAATTAAACATCCAGTCGGTTTTACTCAACATAATTGAAACTATATATTTTTTCTAGAGGGTAATACAGCTTCATAACGACCTATGAAATTTCGGTATCCTTGTTTCCATTGTTTGCCGATTTTGTTTACTATTATCATTATTCGTTTCATATTATCCAGATTTGAGGAACACATAATACCCAATTGAAGTTAGCATTAGACCAATTAATACTCAAATCGGGACATATTCTTTTATTTGAAAACATCTTATTTCCTATCCAGTACAGATCGGAGTTTCATAAAATTTATCTTTATTCCAGATACCATCGCAAAATCTTCCACTAATTTGACCACAGTGTATAGAGATTGACTACTGCCATCCAGTAGAAGCAGCATACTGACCAAGAAAGAACTGCCTAAGGCACTCCAATTATAAACACGTATGCAATCGGAAAACGACTCGGGCCATTCCGTATTTTCCGAAGATATGACGGAAAGGCCCGAGTGGTTTTGCGATTGACATGTATGGTGACAATGGTAACCACGACCTAAAGCAGAGACATATATCTATATAAATGTATATATAATATAATATAAAGTAAAGAAAGATGACAAGTGGCTTGTTGATCATGCAACTTTTGTAATTTATGAAGAAGAAAAAAAGAAAAAAAAAAAAAAAAACATTTGTTTCACGAATCCCCAAAATAAGAAAAATGAAAGCATTATGTATAAAAAAAAAAAACCATTCAATTAATAACAGTCTAGACTGCGTATATTTTCTTCTAATAATGTCATAAGCGGATCCATGTTGGTATTCATATGCACCATGAATGTCATCTGAAAACCATACAGCTTACATATTACTTATACACTAGGTTTATATGCAGACACGACTAAATAAATATGATTACATTAAAATGTTATCCCTGCATATCTTCCATTTTTTTTTATATAGACAGAAATATCCCCTTTCTTGGATAATGTCTGATAGAAACTTAATTCATCTCGTTTTATGGCGATCCGTTCTCCGTTCCGCTAGGAATGTGGATTTACCTTTTTTCTATTTTTAGAACAGGGGAAATAGATATATCGCTATATGCCGCCATTAGAGTGTTCATCGAAGTTAAAGTGGTGTAGGCCTAGATGTCTAACACACGAAGGGGTTAATCGAGTAAGTACTAATACGTGTAGTAGTTTGCTTATTAGACCTATTATAAACAGTTTTGCATTGCAGTGTATTCAAAAACTATTGGAAATGTAGACCCAGTTAAAGTTATTACACGGATATATTTATAGAACATGTTACATATGTGCTCACATTTGACACTAGGTCCAATGACACACATGACAGTAGGATTACTAAAAGTCAGTGTGCAGATAATCTATAGGAAGACATTCATATAGATCTAGTGTCCCAACACAGGGGTCCGTTACAAATGATATAATGTATAGGATAGGTCGCACACATTTATGTACTCTACATATATTGAGGATATATATGTGCAACCCATCTCATAGAAATATTTAATATATATACAATTCACATGAATTATTACTTTTGAACACCATTTTGACACTCAGTCAAAGATTTATTTCCTTGAAAAAAGGTAGGGGCGCCCTTATTAGGGCAGGCGCCCTTATTAGGTCAAATACGGTATATATTAGATCTGTATAACTTTTAATGGACTGGTTGGAACGTTACAGCACCATAACATGGATGTTTTGCGAGATAAATGAGGAATAGGAGAATTTGTCATTAGGCCTACCTGGCAGCGAGGACATCTACCTATGGAGTTATACACAATACACAAATGTAGGTCAGAAAACAAATTATAGGCAGTCCGCTCAAACTGAATAAGAACAACAGGACGATTATAATGCACATATTTTACAAGTCCATAAATTACTATTTGGTCAATTTTAGTTGGTATCGTGGCTAACAATGGGTCTTGTTAACATGTGATTTGTTAAGGTGCTTGTTAATTTCACCAAAACACCTGTAAAAATGAAAGTTTCAGGAGAACACAGCAAGCTAGATAATCATGTCATTATGCTCTCAAGTATCTAAGCAAGTAGCAGGTAGTTGGGACATTTGTTTGACCGGATTTGACTTTATAAAAGCATAAACATTGATTCTCTTTTGACCTTGAATGCAAATGGCGGTTTTAAGTAATATAACACAGGATGCATGGCATATAGAGACGCATTTCAATCATCAAAAATACTCTTATCAGACATTATGAACATCCCTGAACATAGCAAGAAGACTATTGTTAGGAAAAATAGTTCCACCGTAGTGTTTGAGTTAAATTATACAGATTTCTGAAAATAGCCCCAAACTCCGGAATTACCATGCTCAGATGTCTAGATAGTATCTAATAGGGACATTTTTATTAATTCAAATATCTCTATGTGTCGTATCAAGTAACTTCTGTTCCATTGCACCAGAGTCGTGATTTGTAGGCTTGTAAAATATCACTGGACTTGCTATTTAGATGACCCTTAATTAATGGACTATATGTCTATAGTGTGTTTGCTACCTATAGAACGTTATACTATGTAAAGGAGTGTTATGGACGCCATATCTTTGGGCCGATATACTGCGTGTTACAGTTTCGCGGAAACTCTATAAATACTTTCTGTTTTGGTATCCATCAAATTTGCAATCCTGAGGTCATATTTGTACAGCGCCGTCTATCGCCGATAAAATTGTTTGTATTTGTACATGTGCGCGAGCCAGACGTATGATAGGGCCATGTCACCATGCAATTTGTAATAACCACGCAATTTGTAATAAAGATTTCAAAGTAATAAAAAAACAAGATAAATCTAACGCGTTTAAATGACTTTAACGCGTTAAATTATTTTTACTTTTTTAAATCGTTAAAACAATAGCTACTACTTTCAACGCGTTAAACTTTCGAAGCTGTTTATCACGTTAAATGTGCTGTGTAAACATTACGTTAAATACTAATATTTGTCATTTAACGCGTTAATTTTCTCATTTTCGACATGAACGCCTTTCATACACAGGAGACGTTGGAAAAGTTATAACAATAACTTGCTGGATTTATATAACATAATATGTCAAAATACGTTCTTAACTGTCACGGACAAAAAGTGCGTGCAAATTAGGAATCGACTATCAGCCCTGCGCTCCTCCCCTGCTACCCCACCAATTTCAACTTTTCAACTTTAGTATAAAATGCGGTTTCACAAGGATCAAAATATTGCTGAACTATGAGGGTAAAGTGTATATATACACATGTTGTCGTACGTAACGTTAACTTAATTATTTATGTCCTGCTCTCAAGTAGATGATGTATCGAGGGAGAAACTCGACCTGTTTCAATATGTGTACATTGCGGAAGTACATGATAAAGTGTTTCTCCTTGCGACCCCTGGATAGCAATTCTGTTTAATTAGTTACATAATGTCAAAGTCGTGAAGGCTAATTCCAGAAACAAAACATTCTATGAATAGATGAGGGTTTCCTGGAATCAAACGCACAAAACATATGTTTCAACACAGGCGTCTGTTTCTGGTTAGTATAATAGGAACAAGGGGGTGAGCTTCGATTCACTTTGAAATTAAGTTCAATCCGATTAAAATATCAAATGTACGCAAACTTCAGTAATGTCCATTGGTTTAGAATCCTTAAATATCAATGCATGCTATTCTTCAGTCGTATGACAACAATTTAAAAAGATGAGATGGATCAAAAGCGATCGTGATAGCCGACGATGCATCGACTGTGGAACGGAAGTATCCTATATATATTCTAGTGGTATTTAGGGGGGGGGGGGGGGGGGGGGGGGGGGGGGGGGCAATCTAATTGGTTGACAACTCTATAAACAATACTAACTATTTCCGTTCCAAAGTCGATGCATCGTAGATTTTCAAGTGTTACACATTGTTTATAGTATGAGTAGGGTCTAATATTCAGTATAATATTCTTTTGGTCCCGGATATGACGCGACAGGTGGCGTTACTGGTCAAGATGAAGTATGTGATTGGTCAATGTGCAGTTAAAAACGAAACAAAGTTAAGATTGAATGTAAGCTGAATATGTGGCTGTATCTTTTCAAATGACACATTGATAAAATTATATTCCCGATTCAAATGCAGTCTTATTATCACCAAAAATGATTCAAACTGATACACTTTTGTTTTCCGTGCTGAAACGCATTAGTTCGTTGATTTATTTCACCACCAGTTTTACATTATAACCATCAGAATTAAAAATATGCCGTTTATCTTTTTTAAAGGCATTTCTTGTTTCTAGTATAACTAACCAGAAGAGACGCCTGTGGTTTCAAGTCTTCCGTGTTTAGTCTCGTTCCGACATCAAATGTCAAATGGTTTGTTGTTTTATTTCTCTCTCCTTGGGCTGCGATAATATTGAAAAGTTCCTCAAGTCCTGTTACAAATGCTGTCTCTCTTCGACACATGTTATGAATAAATTCAGATTTAGCCTCGTCATCACAACTTTTTTCCAACCTTACCGAGAGCTTTCAATGACCAAAGTCCATCTTGGTCACTCTAACGGTTGACGCCAGGCGCAGTTATTACTTAATTCGAAGGAGTGATGCAACATCAATATGAGGCATAACAAGCACTTGTAGCTTCTTAAAATCGTGTCTCTTCCACGCATCACTAATTGACAATTAACTGCAAATATGTACTTACTTTGTTTTATTTCTTCTATCTGGAGAACCTTACTTTTTTAGAACTTTTTTTAAAGATCGTATGACAGTGAACTGTCGAGATCTGGTAGTGCTTATTTTATCCTCAATATTCGATTAGTTCCGCGCTATGACAAGGAGACAAACAAAGACAAACTAGTACTGTAGCCTCCAAAACGCACACTCACCAAACATGCATCTTGTATACAGGAGACCCGTCCTTATATGACATCAGCTGTTAATAGGACACTTTTAAAGGTAAAACCAAAACCAATAATTCTATTATTTACCAATAGATCACAGTATCGTCTGTAAATAAGAATGTTTTTGATTTATGTAGATATGGACAAAAAACACATCCTTGTCGGTTTCTCGTTACAACTTGATGCGTTTAGACAGAATGCTTGGTACGGATAGGAAAGAACTCTGTCCAGGTTCCAGGTTACTTACACCAAAGCTTGTCGGGATATATTCAAATTGATTACGACAAGTCTGTAGTTAATCATTACCTTTGTGTGTGCATCTGATGAGAACACTGCGCCACCCGACGTCCCAACATCATCTGTAATATTGAGTTCCATTCTTTAGTGATCTCACTTCCTAAGTTTCTCTTTTAAAACGCTACAAGAAGCCTTTCCTGTCAACCCGTTTTATATTGAACATCCATCGTCATTTTTGGGATGTCTCCGCCCAATTGCTTTAAACCCGGTCACTTTATTGTAAAATGGTGGTGTCAGCGTCATTCTTTGCCGCTGAATAAAAAATAGTCTGTTTCAACAGGACCATCTCCTGACAGAGTAGTACGGTGTGCAAATTTACAACTTCGATTTGAAAATAGTCAAGCAATGAAATAACAATTCATTAACACTTTGATTATATTGGACTTGTTTACATTTCAGTTTGACACATTGGCCTAAAGAATGGAGGACATCATTCCTGGGGACGGTACGGGTCTGGTAACGGAGGAATGTGCAATATGTATGAATGTGTACCGAACCCCAAAGCTGTTGGTGTGTAGACACACTTTCTGTAGCGTGTGTCTTAAAAAGGTCAACTCGTCGGCAAAAAACGCGCAGAATATTCCTTGTCCGGTTTGCCGCCAGGTTACCACATTACCAAGGGAGAAAACTGTCGATTCGTTACTGACAAACTTCTTTGTGTCGTCGTGTAATGAGTACATTTGTGATTCGTGTGATTATAGAAGCCATGTGCCCCTGCTAGAGTGTGCCTCTTGCTCATTCTGCTTGTGTAAAACATGCTTTGAAAATCACGGAAAAAGTGATGATAACGACACAAATAACAAATGCCACGACACAGATATTGTAGATGCTTCCGCTATCTATCCTGATGATCCAGCCATGAGAGGAACCATTCAGCACCTGTTAAATGGACTCGTCCGATCCTGTTACTGTGGCGATTTGCAGGATGGCTTCACTGCCCCAGGAGCTACACGTGTAACCAAAATCATACCCGTTTCTGCATATAGTGCCTGGATCTTGTTAGATGAGGGATCAGATGTATTCAAATTCAACTTATCTGGGCATATAGAGGACAAACGCACAGTTGGACGCGGAAAAACATTAGACATATGTTGGAATGAAAAAGATGGCTTACTCGCCATTTGTAAAGATGTTGCGTCCATTTTGAAGTGTAATTCAACTGGAAGTGAATTGCTCATCGATACCGGCGCTTATTACCCGACGTCTCTCTGTAACTATGAAGAAAACGGCTTAGTTATCGGCGCTTTGGACGTAAGTGCGTCTTCAGATGGCGTAAGTTACGTTATGATATACGATTCGGATAGGAATCTTGCCGATATCAGGGGAATCAACGAACGCTCGACATTCAAACGAATTAATTCAATCGAATATAATGCTTTGACTCGGCAGATATGTGTTGCCGATGAGGAACGGAACATGGTGTACTTATTAGGGCGTGAAATGACGTGCGAGTCGTACAAAAAAGGGATTACTTTCCCAACACGAAGCCGACCGTCGGAGACGGAGAGGCCTGACGAATTCACCCCTACTTCAATCTGCTGTGACCAGGACGGGACGATATTCGTGCACGATTTTTCTTCCTCGTCTATCCACGTGCTCGGTCCAAAGGCCAAATTACTAGGCATGCTGCTGGGTAGTGATGATGACCATACCGGTGACCCAGCATGCATTGCTTTCGGTCCAGATAAGAAATTCTGGATCGGAGACATGTTTTCCGGACAAATTAGAATTTACAGTATTGATAAAATGTTTAATCGTGTTCGACACCGAACTGCACATTTAAGGATAGGTGGTAGTGAAGAAGGAATGAATGCTGCCCTTAGAGAAATGCTGTGCAGCAATCCGGCAATGGTGTCCTCCCAGGATGGATCTGGCGGACTCTCAATGGAGACTTTACAGGAAATGTTGTCAGGTAATATACGAAACATTGAAAATCTGGGATCGCTGGGACAGCAGCAGGGTAGCAGTGGCGGGCCAGGTGTTGTCGTAAGGCGTGGCAGAAACGGGATTGAAATCAGGTCCTCACAAGACCCGGATGATCCAGAATCGAATCGAGAGGCGCGGAGGGCATTTGCATTTCAAGTTGTAAATGATCCACAAACGGCGTCTGCATTTCATGAAGATGGTATTAGTATAGAGGAAGTGCTCCGCGCTTGTACGGAAGATGCCTAATTATATTAGCTCAAACCTCTTATTGGAAAGTTTCTTTTTCGAACTTCAGGAGGTTTTTATAAGCAGGTGGATCAGCTTTACAAATTCAGATTGTCAATGTATACATGGCTTTGTTGAAACTACATTTGTGAATATGAACTATTGTTCTCCTTTGAAAAGCAAAACGGTGCGTTAAATATGACTTTCCGATATAAGAAGAAAGCTGTGTCAAAATCTGTCTTTCGAGACAACTACATTTTGTGCTTGTGAGGATTAATGGGGTGTCAATCTAATAGACGCTTCAAACATGATTACTTGTTATGGTATATAGCTTTGTTTATGACTGTGTGTGTGAACTTTTCAGGCAGTCAACTTCTGGCCCAGGTCCTCAAGTTAACCAGGAGAGAGCTCTGTTGTACACGTCATGCAACACAATTGATCAGCATTAAAACCAGGTATTAATATTGTTATAAAATTAAGAGAAATAAAATATATAATAAGCAGAGTAGTACGCGTGTAATAATGCATAGTGTCTCAGCCACACTCCTCCATTCTTGATTGGTCAGGGGGCATTTTATGATTTATGTTCGCTTTCGCTCTCTGCGAGCGAATGTGAACGTAGCCCCAGGAGTATTGTGGATGACACTCCCCAAATCGGAACTAGTAAGTAAGTAAGCTGCGATTACTGACGAATTTCAGTTTAATGACGGGACAATTGTACACATTGTTTAAAAACTAATCTAGGGACTTTTATTTTCAGTTATCATTTCGTCTAGTGGTTATTAACAAAATAAGACAGAAAAAAGATATAATTGCTTAGTTGCTGGGCCACTATCGGCATTTAAAAAAGAACCAAATACCGATCAAGAGAATAAAACCAGACGTTCCGAAGTGTAAGCGTCTTCCGCTTCATCAACGACACCCGTCATACAAATGTATGTCACGACGACACCCGTCATACAAATGTATGTCACGACGACACCCGTCATGCAAATGTAGGTCACGACGACACCCGTCATACAAATGTAGGTTACGACGACACCCGCCATACAAATGTAGGTCACGACGACACCGTCATACAAATGTATGTCACGACGACACCCGTCATACAAATGTATGTTACGACGACACCCGCCATACAAATGTAGGTTACGACGACACCCGCCATACAAATGTAGGTCACGACGACACCCGTCATACAAATGTAGGTCACGACGACACCCGTCATACAAATGTAGGTCACGACGACACCCGCCATACAAATGTAGGTTACGACGACACCCGTCATACAAATGTAGGTCACGACGACACCCGTCATACAAATGTATGTCACGACGACACCCGTCATACAAATGTAGGTCACGACGACACCCGTCATATAAATGTGTCACGGCGACACCCGCCATACAAATAAATGTGACGACGACACCCGCCAAACAAATGTGTCACGACGACATCCACAATACAAATGTAGGTCACGACGACACTCGTCATACAAATGTAGGTTACGACGACACCCACCATACAAATGTTTGTCACGACGCCACCCGTCATACAAATGTATGTTACGACGACACCCGCCATACAAATGTAGGTTACGACGACACTCACCATACAAATGTAGGTCACGACGACACCCGTCATACAAATGTAGGTCACGACGACACCCGTCATAAAAATGTAGGTCACGACGACACCCGTCATAAAAATGTAGGTCACGACGCCACCCGTCATACAAATGTATGTTACGACGACATCCGTCATACAAATGTAGTCACGACACCGTCATGCAAATGTATGTCACGACGACACCCGTCATACAATGCAGGTCACGACGACACCCGTCATACAAATGTATGTCACGACGACACCCGTCATACGAATGTATGTCACGACGACACCCGTCATACGAATGTATGTCACGACGACACCCGTCATACAAATGTAGTTCACGACGACACCCGTCATACAAATGTAAGTCACGACGACACCCACCATACAAATGTAGGTCACGACGACACCCGTCATACAAATGTAGGTTACGACGACACCCGTCATACAAATGTAGGTTACGACGACACCCACCATACAAATGTTTGTCACGACGCCACCCGTCATACAAATGTATGTTACGACGACACCCGCCATACAAATGTAGGTTACGACGACACTCACCATACAAATGTAGGTCACGACGACACCCGTCATACAAATGTAGGTCACGACGACACCCGTCATAAAAATGTAGGTCACGACGACACCCGTCATAAAAATGTAGGTCACGACGCCACCCGTCATACAAATGTATGTTACGACGACATCCGTCATACAAATGTAGTCACGACACCGTCATGCAAATGTATGTCACGACACCGTCATGCAAATGTTTGTCACGACGACACCCGTCATGCGAATGTATGTCACGACGACACCCGTCATACAAATGTATGTCACGACGCCACCCGTCATACAAATGTAGGTCACGATGACACCCGTCATGCAAATGTATGTCACGACGACACCCGTCATGCGAATGTATGTCACGACGACACCCGTCATACAAATGTATGTTACGACGACACCCGTCATACAAATGTATGTCACGACGACACCCGCCATACAAATGTAGGTCACGACGACACCCACCATACAAATATATGTCACGACGCCACCCGTCATACAAATGTATGTCACGACGACACCCGTCATGCAAATGTATGTCACGACGACACCCGTCATGCAAATGTATGTCACGACGACACCCGTCATGCAAATGTATGTCACGACGACACCCGTCATACAAATGTAGGTCACGACGACACCCGTCATACAAATGTAGGTCACGACGACACCCGTCATACAAATGTAGGTCACGATGACACCCGCCATACAAATGTAGGTCACGACGACACCCGTCATACAAATGTAGGTCACGACGACACCCGTCATGCAAATGTATGTCACGACGACACCCGTCATACAAATGTAGGTCACGACGACACCCGTCATACATTCTCGAATGAGAACAAGTTTGCAGACAACGTAACCAATACGCATTTGAAAAAAACCGCTAATCACGTTCGACTACAATTCACAAAGATTATGTCGACCCATAAAAACGTTCCCATGGTCGACATCAAACTGCATCTCTTGGAATCATTGTTATGGCTCACCTGGTCCCAAAGACCGGTGAGCTGAGGTCATGGCGTGGAGTCCGTCAACTTTTCCTTTATATCGCTACTAGTCATAAAGGACTGAATAGATTTTGGCCAAATTTGGTCATAAGCATCTTTGGGGATGAGCGGGGCCCAATATGGAAAATGGAGATCAATCCTGTAAATCGCTACTGGTTGGATTTGACCAACTTGGTCAGAAGTATCCTTGAGGACTAATTTTGCATAAATGATGACTCTTGCGCTTAGTGGCCTGAGGGTCGGCCCTAATGAGGAATATTGCAAAGTTTAAATTTCACACACAAAAAAAACCCCAAACTTTCACACACAACTTTCCGTCTTACCTGACCAAGAACAACAGCTGATGAGTAAAACATAGAAGTTTAAACACAGCATGATCGTCATTTTCTTGGGTTTGACAGCTATGTGTGTCACCAACACCGATTATATACATCCAGGTCAGGGGTAGAGGTCAAAACAGGACTCTTTACACAGGATCCTTGGCATGCGACCCCCTCCCCCTCCCCCTCCCTCCCTTTAAATCCACCAGTAGATACAGGTTTGAGGTTAATTTGAGGGAGTGTAACCTGTGAGGCCAGAAATATATGAAATATGATTTACTGTGTGTACAACTACTAGTCAAGTACCAATATAAAAGTTTCTAGTCTACATATGGTTAGTGTGACGTAACAGAACTGACTGCAGTATTTTCATGTCTGACCACATAGTCCATATCAATGGAGTATTAACAGTTCACAGTTGAAAGGAATTAATATAAGCTTTAAGCTTGTTTTCCGATCCCAAATTATAAAAATGTATGTATATTTGAATGAATTTTGAATGAAAATATTGTTAAACTAATTATATTATAATTACATTATTAATAGTTTGATATAGCTAATTCAAGTTTTTTAAACCTCTGATGAAGTGTATTTTGAAGTGTAATTTGCTACAAATATATCACTAAAGTGTGGAAGCGAGTTTGTTAATGAATACTATTTTGTTGTTAAATTCAAAAACGTGTCTGTGTGATCTGTCGGTGAATGTCCTAAGACAGAATCATATCCATGACACTTTGACAGAAATGGCAGCGTAAAGAGTGGAAAAGGCGAAGGTTGTTCAAACATCTTTGGAGTATTTCAAAATCCACAATCCATTCATTCCACTTCTAGAATAAACAACACTTAGTACCCCAAAATGACTGGAGCCCTGACCTACTTCGGATAAAAAGTTACAGAACAACTATAAACAGCAATAAAAAAACGATGTTTGTAAGGATTCTTATGGAGTTCATCTTCAGAAAACACGAACATCATGTAGGAAGGGTTACCCTGGTTATCAAGCAAGCTTTTGTTTGCAAACAGTAAATATAATAGTGTTTACAGACGATAGCCAACTTATTATCCCTCACAAACGGAGTTTGGTACGTACGTGTGTTACACTTATTTGTCAGCGCTCTCACGAGTTCATTTTTCAAGAGAATTTCAAGAAATTTGTTACATAAGTTAACTATGGCAATATCTCGGAGGATTCAGAACCCGTGCCCCTTTATTTACAGAGTTATTGCCCTTAGTTGATTTCACTCAATTTGACTTTGTCAGCGCTCTCAGCCTCTCACGAGTTCACAGTTTCCTGAAACTTGATAAGGGGTTTCCTCTGGCTATATCGGATGAGTTCGAGTTTCAGAACCCGCGCTCACATATTCAAAGAGTTATTGCCCCTAACTTGATTTCACTGGAATATATCTTAATGTGATATTATTATAGAAATATCTCGTATGAGTACAGGTATCATATTCTGCACTCCCTTTGTTTACATTTTTGATTCTAAGCTTCGTCATCTTTTAAGAATTATGAACCTAATGGACTTAATCCACTCCGAAAGTGAATCTAATGAAGCATGTCCTCTTTTCTTACATATTCTTAAACGGAATTCATAAGTATCTTAAGATTCATATTCCATTTAATGGAAGGAGTCATTCGATAATTCAGTCCCTTCCTGAAAAACTCTCATGCATTATCATTTTAAATAACGCGAAGTTCACCAGTTACTTCGTCTCACACTAGACCGATGTATCGAGAAGTAGAATAGAAACATGTCGCAGAATGTTGTCCAAATGTCGTCCTAATCAGCAGCAGCATACTACGGGTAGTTTTGAGTTTCTCAACTTCATTAATAGACTTATAAGCTCACCTGGTCCGAAGGACCAAGGTGAGCTTATGCCATACCGTGGCGTCCGTCGTCCGTCCGTCGTCCGTCCGTCCGTCAACAATTGACTTCTTCTTCATAACCGCAGATCGGAATTTGACCAAATTTGGTCAAAAGCATCCCTATAGGGTGGAGACTCAAAATTGTACAAATGGTGGGGCTGACCCCCCAGGGGTCTAAGGGGCGGGGCCAAAAGGGGTCAATTTGGCTAAATTGTTATAAACGACTTCTCCTCTGAAACTAAGCAATGTATATTGCTCATATTTGCCTGGTAGCATCCCCTTGGGGTATAGATTCAAAATTGTACAAATGTTGGGGCTGACACCCAGGGGGCTGAGGGGCGGGGCCAAACAGGGTCAATTTGGGTTAATTGATATAAACAACTTCTTCTTTGAAACTGAGCAATGGATATCGCTCATATTCACCTGGTAGCACCCCCTTGGGGTAAGGATTCAAAATTGTACAAATGGTGGAGCTGACCCCCCGGATGGCTGAGGGGCGGGGCCAAACAGGGTCAATTTTTCTAAATTGATAAAAACAACTTCTTCTCTGAAACTAAGCAATGGATATCGCTCATATTCGCCTGGTAACGTCCTCTTTTGGTAGGGATTCAAAATTGTACAAATGTTGGGGCTGACCCTCCAGGGGCTGCGGGGCGGGGCCAAACAGGGTCAATTCGGCTAAATTGATATAAACAACTTCTTCTCTGAAACTGAGCAATGAATATGGCTCATATTTGCCTGGTAGCTTTCCCTAGGGTAAGGGATTCAAAATTGTACAAATGGTGGGGCTGACCCCTAGGGGGCTGAGGGGCGGGGCCAAACAGGGTCAATTTGGGTTAATTGATATAAACAACTTCTTCTCTGAAACTGAGCAATGGATATCGCTCATATTCACCTGGTAGCATCCCCTTGGGGTAAGGATTAAAAATTGTACAAATAGTGGGGCTGACCCAAGATTCTAAAAGTTTTGTAACTGTGACCGTTTCAAAACAATAGTGGAACTTGCAATAGGTATGGTATGCTTATTATAATGTTTTGTCTTCGTTTATCTTATAATATCCGAAATAAATGTCGAAAAAATATACTTGCATGCGCATATGAAACACTTTCATGACGTAAATACTGATTGTTTGGATTTTAGATTATGCAAATACATAAATAGTATCCTAGAAAGTTGTCATGACAAATTCCAAAGCAATACCTCGAAAGCACATGCTTCTGATTACGTTACACTTACTCCACGTGGAGTGTACGTAACGTAATCAGAAACCTTGACTACCGAAGATGGCCTCTTGGGGAGGTATACACATTGTTTTTCAGCCGCTTTATATATTACTCAATCGCAATTTACATTACAAAACCACATGCGTATTAATTACTCGTATGTACAGCTGTTGCAGTGTTTCTTGTAATTAAGAAAACTTGGAAGCAGTCGGTTTAGAATAACGCTAAGAAATGATAGGGGTGTTCATGGTCTCGAAAGTGTGGAGGTATGTTTGTATGTTTGCTTGGACAGGCTTATTGTGAAGAATATTACGGATCGTAGAAGGCGACTAAAAGTGGACTCCCTGAAGAATCGAGAATTCTATCTAGGACATCCTGAACTCATCGGGTTTTGTTTTTTTTTGTTTTTTTTAACGTCCTATTAACAGCCAGGATTTTTTAAGGACGTGCCAGGTTTTGGAGGTGGAGGAAAGCCGGAGTACCCGGAGAAAAACCACCGGCCTACGGTCAGTACCTGGCAACTCATCGAGTATTGTCGCTGAAATACACAAATACCCTGTAGTAATGTAGATTCCCCGCGGAGTTCCGGATGCTATCTAGGGGACATTGAAAAGAACAAAATATATCTTCTGTCCCCATTGCAACACTTTGTATCTTCCTTTCCCAACTTTTGTTTCTGTTCTTTGCTTTCTTACACTGTCTTCTCGCCACCCCATTTGACCCTGTTGTTACGGGGACGTTAAACCCCTAAAACAAAACAAACTGATGTTAATAGTATTTATTCTTTTGTTGGCATTCCTGGAGCACTCTGGCCAGACATGAAAAGTCTAATTTGTGTAATATCATCAATCAATTTATGGAATCTACAAGCTAATGTCCAAATGTCATCAATAACAACTATAGGCCGATCCTCTTGTAATGTAGGTAACACTGACGGGGAAGCGAATACAAAACCTATTTCTCTCTAGTGTTAATCATAACAACCAAATTATATGATCTTTTTATTATTACTAACCCGTGGTAGAGTATAGAAGTCCTGTACAACAAAGATGACAAAGTGTGGGATAGTGGAGCGCCCATGGTCACAGATGATTGTCAGGAGCTCCGAGAACTCGGATGGTCGATGAAAGTGAGATTTTCGCGAGTGCTAATGGAATAATGATGGGTGGTCAAGCTTACGTAATGTTCATTATTAATTAATAAAGTCATCAGAAAAATAGGTTTTTAGAGACGATACATTGCATGTTAAATAGATGTGGACAAATATGTTTGTCCTACAGCCGTCTTTGGTCAGGACTGACACTTTAGAAGAAAAGAAACGAAATATACAGAGGTGAAAAGATGTGAAGTTTTTTTTATGACACTCGGTTTTCTTCCAAAGGAAGACCTCTCGCCCGCTCCCCTCTGGGCCAACAAGAGGGATTAATATACTTAATACAAGTTAATTTAACTTGTTTCACAATCAAAGTTTACATTTGTTATTGTTAATTGTTTCGTCATCAAGTACATGTTACTTGTTTGATACCTAGTCCATGTGTTTGGACAATATATGCACACTGACATGAACTGCAGCAAATGTAGAAGCGCTAGGGTGAATAAAACAAGAGGCCCACATGGACATTTCAGTGCTTATTGCAAAATACTCTAATTTAAGTTATATATCAAATATTTTCCTACTTTTGAACTGCCCCTCCCTACAATGGTTCAAACTACAGGTGGACTAAATCTTGTCATTCTTGAAAAAGTAAAAGCAGTGTTAAGTTTTTGTTTTTGCTATATTTTCCACCAGGGGTTCCACGCCCTCCTTTTATACAACGTTAGATCTCTTTTGCCCAATAATGTTCCAGACAGATGATGGACCCTACACCATCGCAAAACATACCGGCCTTTTGTGCCAGGTGACCTAATAAATTGTTAATACTATTATTACAAAGGGCTACAACTCTGCATGTTACTGTCGAATAATTTCCATTTCCATTTTCAAACTCGTCCAACATCTTGTTAATATTTGGCTACATACAAAGTTTCATCAAACTGTATTGATATTTACTCTAGTTATCCTGTTCACAAGTCCAATGATAATATTATTACACTCTGTAAGTTAGTGTCGAATAATTCCATTTTCGAACTTGTCCCAGATCTTGTTGATATCTGACTGCATATACAGTTTCATCAGACTTGGTTGATATTAACTTAAGTTATAGTGTTCATAAAACAGTTGTTGACAGACCGACGGACACTGGACGCCACAGCATAAGCTCACCTTGGTCCTTTGGAATTAATCGCAGTTGTTACTCAAGCCAGCTTAATCATTATGACTTCAGAAATGTATCCCTATATCAATGAGATAATGTTCTGAAGATTGAATATCTTCTTGACCATAAAATCAGAGGTACAAATCTTCAGTTTTGTAATTTTAATTGTGGTTATGGAATAACATAAATAAATCTACTGCTGTCATTACAACATTGGGGATATCTATTATTTATTTACCAGTGCTATCTCAAATGCCTTCACAATACCTTACTTTAGGCCTCTGTGCTTGTGAGGTTTGGGACGGATGCTCTCAAGCTGATTCAGAAAAGTTAGAGCGGGCTCAGCCTGAAGCAATAAAAAGAATAACCGGGTTACCATCTTATACAAGAAAGGAATCTTTATATTTCGAAACAGAATTGGAACTCCTTTCAGACAGAAGAGCTAGAAGAAAACTTCAATTACTATATAAGATAAACAATAATATGACTCCAACTTATCTATCAAACTTATTACCACCTTCAGTAGGCGATATTAATCCATACACTTTAAGAAATAAGGACAACTTCAGAATTCCAAATTACCGACTTTCCACTACAACTAACTCCTTCTTGCCCCCTACTTTAAAAACCTGGAATAACTTAGACGACAATGTTAAATCCCTACCTCTTTCTTCTTTTAAACTAGCTCTTTCCCAACCTATCTCTACTAGTCTGCCTTGGTACTTAAATTATGGTGAAAGAAAGTTTAACATTATACATACTAAATTAAGACATTAGTGTAGTTCCCTCAGAGATGATCTTTTCCTGTAAATTTAGCACAGGACTCTATTTGTGTAAACTGTGGCAATATTTGTGAAAATGTCCATCATTTCTTTTTTGAGTGTCAGGGATATTTTACTGCCCGTGCTGAAATGCTCCAAGCTTTTAATGACTTAAACACACATGTAAATTTAAATTTATTACTTTATGGAAATGAAAACTTGGCTTTGGAAGTAAATTGTTATGTATTTGAACATGTGCAGTCATTTATAAAGTCCAACAGAAGATTTTGAATATAATATACACTTGTATATCTTTATTATGTACATTGCATGTTAAATTAAATTATTCATTTTTTTTTTTTTTATTTTCTTCCCATAAATGTTGATTTTACTATATATTATACCTATGTCATCGTTTGTAAATAATAATATATTTATTGGAGAAGGCTTCATAAGTTGGAATCCCTTTGTTCTTACAATAAAATATGTTTAAAGTCAAAAGCCTCTGTGCTGAGTGTTCGCCAAATCAGAATGACACGAGTATATAAACTGGTATTGACGGTAAACAATGGTTGGCCCATTGTCAGTATATTAATATCATCATAATTATGGCACAGTGTCAAAGTTTTGGACAAGTTAAATAAGCCATTAGTTGGCCCCATCATTTGTGGACATTATATGTAACATTGGTTGTTGTGGTGTGGACGTCAAATGCTACCTGATATGTCTATAATATCTGGTTGTTCAACATAGAACTTATGTGTCCTGATAAATAGAATACATGTTCTCCCTCCACAGCAGTACTGAGCAGGTTCCAAACAAACAACAAACACAGTACTGAGCAGGTTCCAAACAAACAACAAACACAGTACTGAGCAGGTTCCAAACAAACAACAAACAGAGACAATATTTTTACCAATTAAATTTTATTATGTATTATTTACTTTTTCTTTTGAATTTTTTTTCATGTTTTATTTGATATAAAATGAACATTATCAATGAGAAATGTAGCTAATGAATGTGAAATCCACTTGTGTCGTTGATCAACACATTCCGTCACTGATTGACACACTTAGAAATGATCACTATAACCTTTGCCCCCTCTGACCTTTCACCGATCTATAGAAATGACATACTGGTGAACACGACATGTAACACTTCAATGTGTACTTGTCATGTGTATCAGTACATGTGTGTAAAACTACTCACGTGTAATACTACACACATGTACTTCAATTTAACAATACACATGTGTAACACAGCTCGTGTGTAGCAATACAAGTGTGTAGCTATTCACATGCAACACTGCATGTGTGATCTCCATCTTGTAACAATTTTAAAACACATCACATACATGTGTAGCTTTTCACATACGTACATCAAGCATGTGTAATACATGTACCACATAGTGTACCTGTTACTTAATTCTGAGCAGTCATTGTAAGTAAAAATGTGATATTAAACCTTTGGTAATAACCACAGCTCACACAATATAATTCCAAAACTGAGATACACTAATTCATCATGAAATCAATTTTTTCTTTAATTTTAACTCTGGAAATTTAACATTGTAATGTCGAAAAAAACAAGATATGCCTCAAATCAGGTACATTAGAATTTGTTCTTTATATCACAGCACCCCTGGACATCAAACCCTACATGCCACCTCCCTAGAGAATTTGTGATAGATGTATGTCAATCTACATGGAATATGGCGGGGGAAGGGGTGTTCAGCAGTCAAATAAAGAACATTATAGTGGTAAAGGTCAAGCGTAAAACTCCAGACAAAGCGAAGCACAATGCGGAGCTCTAGATCTATTCAGCAGTGGATGATGCTCCACATACAGGACACAATTTGTTGTACCTTAGTGAAAAATTCTCTGGAGATTCAGTGTTACAGGTATGTTATTGCTGGTGACGGGTACTGTGGCTGGCAGTGCCCAACTAACAGTGCTACAGCTTCATGGAATTACATGTACTATTCGTTTATGCATTGACACTATGACAATACAGTCCCAGAAATATGGAACTTAATCTGCAGAGTACAATCTAACTCAACACTGGACAATAAATATGTAACATAATAACATATTGCAAATCAAAAGAAAAAACACTTGTTGTTGGATTTCATTTTAAATTAATCTCAAGAAAAAACCCATCTTGATACATTTTACACCTTTAAAACATAAATAATGCATTACAGTGTTATATATTTCTGAACCTGTATAAAAAACATGTCAACAATGCCTTTATCCATCTACACAAATTTTAGTGTTTGTCTTTTTGTGTCGCATGGCCAGCAGCTTATTGTGTTCACTGGGACGCTTTCTGGATGTAGTGTAACTACAGCCAGAGACTGTAAAATGTATATAGACTACACACAAGCTTGTATATAATCAAATTTAATAAAGAAAATCTTCTTCTCATAAGTAGCTGGGTTAAAATGTGTGGAAGACAATACACATTCTATTTCAAGGCACATGTCTGAAATCTCTGCACTTAAAATCCAGGATTCTTTAAGAACCATGTGGATTTGAAATGTGATGGCATTTGAAACATGGTTTAAATGATGTCTCCAATCTTAAGTAAAATAATTCTAATAAGCATTATAAAACTACAACATCACATACATGTCGGCAATATAACATATCTAGTACTGTTACGAGTTTACCAAATATAAATGAATGCAGCACAATGAAGAATGGCAAAAAATATATTAATGAAACTATTGGAAGACATATTTAGACCACAGTTGTGATGCATGTCACAGTTACATGATCATAAAAATCTGAAGACATGGACCACATGATCTATCATAAAATACTGTCCTACTGTTTTGTTTCTGAGCTAATATTTAGACACAAACAGCCCAAATACACTGTAAAAACTGGTACAACAAAGTCACAATGTAAGTAAAATTATACTTGTGATTTCTGCTCCTCTATGATTCTATAGGACACACTGCAATACTAGAACATAGAGGAACACAAATTACAAGTCTAATTCTAATCTGATTGCTGAAAGTCACAAACTTAAGGAATTTACCCTTAAGCTTCTCTTACTGGGTGTGCAATTGGATTGAAGGACTCTGCTATTCAACAAAGACTTTACGCTGACCTGTAGTAGACCCTCCACAGCCACTTGCCTTGTCTGTCAATACACCAAATATTTTTTGTGTGTGGCATGTACCTGTGGTAAGACTATATCGGCCGTAAAACCTGACAGACAGAATGGTACAACTATTCATTGAAGACCTCAATCAGACCGACAGGGTGTCCTCAATCAGACAGACAAAGGAGACTGCCATTTAGAGCCCAAACTGATTATATGATGATGGCCAATCTCTTAGTTGAGGACTGAACTGACACAGGATGACCATCTTTACACAGATTACCTCAACAGGCATCAGGCTCTTGCTAACTGAGTACCTCAACAGCCATCAGGCTCTGGCTTACTGAGTACCTCAACAGCCATCAGGCTCTGGCTTACTGAGTACCTCAACAGCCATCAGGCTCTGGCTTACGGAGTACCCCAAACTGGCAGACAGGAAGATTCCAACAAAGTTAGACTAAAAACCTCCCCCAGTTATTGAGGAACTCACTTTAGGTTAATTTCATTTTTTTAGTCTGAGAACAAGTTACATACAGTATGAAGCACTACCTGGTGGTAGGATTTTTTTTTTCAAGTTTCCAAAAATCTTTGAAAAATGACAAACCCTCTGCATTGAAAAGAGAAATAAAAGCAAAGAGGTAAAATGACGGTTATCTAAACCGTATTTTTTTTTTTCACAGAAAGATCAAACATTCATGACTTTACCTACATGACCATAATTATAAGATCATAACCGGGGGTATTAGGTCTGTACTGTCTATTGAACAACAGAATACACAGCTAGGAATTACAGATAGCGCCTGTGTCCTGCATGGAATGACTAAAAAAATCAACACATCCAATGATTGCACATTCCTGTCTGTTAAAAAGACATATTCCTTAAAACTTATTTTATCATAAAAAATTGTGATTATCTCCCTTCCACTGGGTCCCAGATGAACAAGGGTAGTTGTTATTACAGCTACTGCAGCTTTCCTCCACGTGTTGGTTTTATCTATGTTCTAGGAGTACTGAAAGCGTGGGTGACATTTCTCGATACATAAACAACTATGAAAGTTTACCCTTAAGTTTTACTTCAATGAGTTCTGACACTCCCAGCATGACTTAAATATTTGCAAATGCAACAAAACTATTTCATCTTTAAAACTACTAACCATCATATAAAAATAATGTTAAAAAAGATCTTTCATTGTTAAATCTTGAAAGCTTTTTAAAAAATCAGTGTTATCCTTCCCTTTTAAAACTTTGCACAGAAAAATAGCTTAAATACCTTTCCATGGGCATTCCTGAAATGTCTTGTGAAATTAAGCATCCAAATTCTTGTTTATCTGAATATAGAGTATCTTAAATTTTCAAAACATTTGAAGACCCTTTCATTTTATTTTTGTACTAGTCACCATTGCAATAATGGTTTTATTTCTTACAGCGAGCACTAATAAAGCACTGGTCCCCACCACCCTCGTATAACTAATCAGTTCACCACCCTCGTATAACTAATCAGAAACATTTTCCCACGCGACACACCAAAATATCCCATTCTGTTACCAAGTGGACTAGAATAGTTTGGGCCAATCATGAAATAAACGGACTGACCACATAATTTGTTACGAAAATATAGGGGGGGAAAATATACGAGAATGAAAATTGCACACAACATATAAAGCAGCCTGAATATCACATTACAGAAGAGAACAAGCTGAAGGCTCATCAAGGAATGTCAGGTGATGGTGCTCACCTACGCATACAATACATATACTGGCACATCAAAACATATCTTCATCAAACAAAAATAATGCATTGCTTTTGTTCATTGTTTCTATTATGACAAGTGGGACTTGAGTATTCTTCATTAATGACCCTGTAAACACGTGTGAGCGAGTCAAACGTTAACAAACTTCTCTCAAGTATTCTTCATTGACGACCCTGTTAACACGTGTGAGCGAGTCGAAAGATAACAAGCTTCTCTCAGTCCACTTTACACCCTGTTTCCATGAGTAACTAAACAGTAACCATAAAGTATCGTACATCACAGGTGTAAACAGACTGCCTACTGAGTATCCACAGGGTATATGAGGGTATCAAGGAGTATTTGAAGAGTATCTAGTACTGTGATTCCCATGAGAATCCACTGAGAATCCATCACTTGTCCTCCACTGGGGTCAGAGAAGCCAGTAGGCTGGTAACCATGAACAAAGCTGCGGTCGATGCTCTACAAAACATCTGTATTTGGCACAAATGGCTCTAGGTCAGAAACCACTAAGCACAAGCTGACTGCTATGAATATTGGGAAACCCCAACAGAGATTTCCCCGTGTCTGTGTACCCTGCCAGCAGACACTGGTTTGAGACGACCTTGAGCTAGGGAATGTCAAGGTCAACCTTTTTTCATGGTCACTGGGTTTATCACAGTTATGGCGACTTTTCCGAGTCCAAGCACGAGGGCCTTCAATCAAATGACATAAGGTTTGTAGGGGTCTGAAAATACATAAAAGGATTATGGATATGAGGACTCAAAATCAAAAAAGTTTGCACTATATCTGTAATACCTTGGCAACTAGAAATTTAAAAATTATCCTCATCATCACAGTAAAAAAATGTTCAGGCAAATAAAAGGACAGGTGCTACAATGTATTTTCAACCTTTTGGTTGTAAGAGGCAGTCCTAAATCTTTTTTTGTTAATTAATAAGGACTGACCTTTGGTAATAGAAAATCCATTTTGTTAATGATTACAAGCCTGTGGTTATAAGAGACAGTCCTAAATACTTTTTGCTATTGAGGACTAATCTCTGAACGTAAGAGAAAGTCCTAAATTCTTCTTGTTATTGAGGACTAACATTTGGTTATAAGAGACAACCCAAAATACTTTTTGTTATTGAGGACTAACCTCTGGTTCTAAGAGACTGTCCTAAATACTTTTTGTTATTGAGGACTAACCTCTGGTTCTAAGAGACTGTCCTAAATAGTTCTTGTTATTGAGGACTAACCTCTGGTTCTAAGAGACTGTCCTAAATACTTTTTGTTATTGAGGACTAACCTCTGGTTCTAAGAGACTGTCCTAAATAGTTCTTGTTATTGAGGACTAACCTCTGGTTCTAAGAGACTGTCCTAAATACTTTTTGTTATTGAGGACTAACCTCTGGTTCTAAGATACTGTCCTAAATAGTTCTTGTTATTGAGGACTAACCTCTGGTTCTAAGAGACTGTCCTAAATAGTTCTAGTTATTGAGGACTAACCTTTGGTTGGAAGCGTTTGGTGGCCTCACTGAGATGTCTACACCATGTTAATGCCTGGGCCTGACTGCCTCCTCGGAACTTGTACACATTACCTGTAACACAACATCACAGCTGTTCAGTTTACATAACTCAGTATATTACAGATCGACCAGGAACTTAAACAGGCACTGACCACCCTTTACATAACTCAGTATATTACAGATCGACCAGGAAATTAAACAGGCACTGACCACCCTTTACATAACTCAGTATATTACAGATCAACCAGGAACTTAAACAGACACTGACCACCCTTTACATAACTCAGTATATTACAGATCGACCAGGAAATTAAACAGGCACTGACCACCCTTTACATAACTCAGTATATTACAGAATGACCAGGAACTTAAATAGGCACTGATCATAGCATTAGGTACTAAACGTGGTTATCCACTATGATATACTGCAGTCACACAAGAGTAGGATTATCATCCTGTAGTATGTACAAAACTAATACTAAAAGCATCTGCTCCATTCAATATAAACCTTTTTTTTTTTCAAAATTAGAGAATTTGTTTTTTGAAATAACAATTCCTTATGAAATCTTGAAATCTTATCAAACAAAATTTCTAAAATTCCAACAATTTCACAAGAAGACTGAGACTGCCAATTTTAGCATTTTACATAGCAAAACATTAACGTTCTTCTGAAACTGTAGATAGTGAATTATGTTCTGTGTCAGTTTTATCCTCTGGTATCTACAGCATTACCAAATCTTTCTCATAATTAATTAATGTCCTCATAGCTTACCCATAATGTCTCCACAAAATTTACCCATAATTCCCAGACAAACAAAAGCATTAAAAGTGTGATCACCTACCTTTCATTGGGTCTGTTAACTGGAATGCATCTGGTTGTAGTGGATTATCTCCCATGACCACCATCCAGCCAACAACAGATGTCATCTTACTGGGATTGGTTTTAAACTGAAATAACAAATTGTTGTAAATGATTTGTAAAAAACTTTAACAACATGTAGGTAAGTCTTTTAAAAATAATTAGAAGAAATTTTAGGGGCCAAATTAGATTGTTTAATTGAATTACAAAGGCACATTTTCATATACTGACATATATATTAGTACAATGTACATGTATAATTATACATTGCATTATAAACACAATGCCTTCTGCATCTCCCATCCAATATTGTTAGTTTGTTAGTTAAGGAAGTTACTCACAGACTGACGGTCACCGCCCCGTAGTGACTTGGCTGGGTAATAGAGTAGTGACGTCCCCCACAGTGCCACCCAGTACCTTGTCCACGACGTTACCTAAAAATAGAAACAAGTATCATATCTCTGTAACAGGTATTATATCTCTGTAACAGGTATAATATCTCTGTAAAAGGTATTATATCTCTGTAACAGGTATTATATCTCTGTAACAGGTATTATATCTCTGTAACAGGTATTATATCTCTGTAACAGGTATCATATCTCTGTAACAGGTATCATATCTCTGTAACAGGTATTATATCTCTGTAACAGGTATTATATCTCTGTAACAGGTATTATATCTCTGTAACAGGTATTATATCTCTGTAACAGGTATTATATCTCTGTAACAGGTATTATATCTCTGTACAGTATTATATCTCTGTAACAGGTATTATATCTCTGTAACAGGTATCATATCTCTGTAACAGGTATCATATCTCTGTAACAGGTATCATATCTCTGTAACAAGTATTATATCTCTGTAACCGGTATCATATCTCTGTAACAGGTATCATATCTCTGTAACAAGTATTATATCTCTGTAACCGGTATCATATCCCTGTACAGTATCATATCTCTGTAACAGGTATTATATCTCTGTAACAGGTATTATATCTCTGTACAGTATTATATCTCTGTAACAGGTATTATATCTCTGTAACAGGTATTATATCTCTGTAACAGGTATTATATCTCTGTAATAAGTATTATATCTCTGTAACAGGTATTATATCTCTGTAACAGGTATCATATCTCTGTACAGTATCATATCTCTGTAACAGGTATCATATCTCTGTAACAGGTATTATATCTCTGTAACCGGTATCATATCTCTGTAACAGGTATTATATCTCTGTAACCGGTATCATATCTCTGTAACAGGTATTATATCTCTGTAACAGGTATTATATCTCTGTAACCGGTATTATATCTCTGTAACAGGTATTATATCTCTGTAACAGGTATCATATCTCTGTTACAGGTATTATATCTCTGTAACAAGTATTATATCTCTGTAACAGGTATTATATCTCTGTAACCGGTATCATATCTCTGTAACAGGTATCATATCTCTGTAACAGGTATCATATCTCTGTAACAGGTATTATATCTCTGTAACAGGTATCATATCTCTGTAACAGGTATTATATCTCTGTAACCGGTATCATATCTCTGTAACAGGTATCATATCTCTGTAACAGGTATCATATCTCTGTAACAGGTATCATATCTCTGTAACAGGTATTATATCTCTGTAACAGGTATCATATCTCTGTAACAGGTATTATATCTCTGTACAGTATCATATCTCTGTAACAGGTATCATATCTCTGTAACAGGTATTATATCTCTGTAACAGGTATCATATCTCTGTAACAGGTATTATATCTCTGTAACAGGTATCATATCTCTGTAACAGGTATTATATCTCTGTAACAGGTATTATATCTCTGTAACAGGTATTATATCTCTGTAACAGGTATTATATCTCTGTAACAGGTATCATATCTCTGTAACAGGTATTATATCTCTGTAACAGGTATCATATCTCTGTAACAGGTATTATATCTCTGTAACAGGTATTATATCTCTGTAACAGGTACTATATCTCTGTAACAGGTATTATATCTCTGTAACAGGTATCATATCTCTGTAACAGGTATTATATCTCTGTAACAGGTACTATATCTCTGTAACAGGTATTATATCTCTGTAACAGGTATTATATCTCTGTAACAGGTATAATATCTCTGTAACAGGTATTATATCTCTGTAAAAGGTATTATATCTCTGTAACAGGTATTATATCTCTGTACAGTATTATATCTCTGTAACAGGTATTATATCTCTGTAACAGGTATCATATCTCTGTAACAGGTATCATATCTCTGTAACAGGTATTATATCTCTGTACAGTATCATATCTCTGTAACAGGTATTATATCCCTGTACAGTATCATATCTCTGTAACAGGTATTATATCTCTGTAATAAGTATTATATCTCTGTAATAAGTATTATATCTCTGTAACAGGTATCATATCTCTGTAACAGGTATTATATCTCTGTAACAGGTATCATATCCCTGTACAGTATCATATCTCTGTAACAGGTATTATATCTCTATAACAGGTATCATATCTCTGTAACAAGTATCATATCTCTGTAACAG
Organism: Pecten maximus; assembly: GCF_902652985.1. NCBI lineage: Eukaryota > Metazoa > Mollusca > Bivalvia > Pectinida > Pectinidae > Pecten > Pecten maximus. Next base: position 31,705,113 of record NC_047016.1, on the reverse strand, counting down.
GTATCATATCCCTGTACAGTATCATATCTCTGTAACAGGTATCATATCTCTGTAACAGGTATCATATCCCTGTACAGTACATATCTCTGTAACAGGTATCAATCTCTGTAACAGGTATTATATCTCTGTAACAGGTATTATATCTCTGTAACAGGTATCATATCTCTGTAACAGGTATCATATCTCCGTAACAGGTATCATATCTCCGTAACAGGTATCATATCTCTGTAACAGGTATTATATCTCTGTAACAGCTATTATATCTCTGTAACAGGTATCATGTCTCTGTAACAGGTATTATATCTCTGTAACAGGTATTATATCTCTGTAACAGGTATCATATCTCTGTAACAGGTATTATATCTCTGTAACAGGTATTATATCTCTGTAACAGGTATTATATCTCTGTAACAGGTATTATATCTCTGTAACAAGTATCATATCTGAACTCTATTTTATCATTTCTTAAAATAACACTATAATAAAATACAGGTTATTCTTATTTATTTTTTATTACTTTCTAGGTTTTTTTCACCCTTTTCTTTGTCAGGTCAGTTTATCAATGATACAAATTTCCAGACTTTATTGTAAATGTTTACAAACTGAAAGCCCCAATTATCTCCCCTACACCATTACTCACTGTAGGTTTCTTTCCCTCTTTGAGAATTGTTTTCCTCCGTAAGCACCCTTCACAAGTAAAGCTCTGCTGGAAATTTTCCTGTATGTCTTCTGACTCTCTCCAGGTCATACTGTAACACAAGCAGTATATCAGTAAAATACTTAAGACTTCAAATTATACACTATCCTATACTCTTTTTCCATAAGGCAGAAGAAATATTTTTATATCAGTTTTTAATGATTTCTCTCAATTTTAATAGAAATTAAAATGATTTTTATATTATTTTAATGGTTAATGCATAAAGTAATGCTTGTAGACATTCAAATGCATCTTCTACTTCATATAAACATACAAATCAAGCCCATGTATATAAATACTCTGTTTTTCTTTCAAATCAATTCAATTTAAGACTATTTTTATAGCATGTAACATTATAGTGCCTTTTTATTGGACAGACACCAGGTCAGTTTACTTACTGATTTCTGGCCGGCCAGAACATCTCGGGTTGATCACCAGAATTTGTGTCAAATACTTCTGATCCCTCAGCTGTGAATTTAAAATTAATTCCTTTATCAGAACATGAACATAAACCTTCATTCATTGTGTTCAGTTTTTTTTTTCTCTTTTTTCTTTTCTTTAAATAGACAGATGACTTTTACTACTACGTCTATTTCTATCTACAATCTGTAAGTTTGGTATTTCAATCTGCACAAATAACTAACGCACAGTACATCATGTCACTCTATATTATATCACAGCCTTACCAAAATCTGATCTTTTCATCGTTTATAAATGTTGTATATAGGCAGATCAAGCTTATGCAAATACATGTATAAGCAAGACAATTTGAAAATAAAGCAATATGCAAAATTGTGTGAAGTGTTCAAAAGCAGCATGAAGTATACTGATCAACATAGTAATCACCAATACAGAAGCGTTGTGTATGCAAAATCAACCTTCAGCATACATGTTACACCGGGAAATGAAATGTGTGAGAGTCTAGAGACCAGCCACCGTACCAACTCAGGCTGGTGAGAATTTCCGTTAAACTGGTGGTAGGGCATGTGCTTAGTTTTAATCTCTTGAATTTTAATCAAAATTTCAGACAAAACTAAAACTTGAGACATGCCAAGCATTCATGATAGGATGAAAGAGAGATTGAAGTTAGGAACTTTTTGTAAAGAAAAAGGATGAAGTCATATCTTGAAATGATTTTGGATTAACAATAAGATTTGTCTTAATTTAGTTAGTTTCAGAGAAATAAGTTTCTCCATTCCTAAGCATCATTTCAATATACATGTAGTGTAATAGGATGTTTAATACTGTTGTTGGGAAGAAGTGTAGATATTATGGGATGTTGGGTAAATGTAACAGTGTAGCCATTAAGAGACACATTCATTGTAATAAGTTTGAGATCATGCTGATCAAAAGGATGACTTTAAGATTAAACATTGAATTCCTTACTTCTGGGAACATCTCTTAAATGCACTGAAATCAGAAATACTTATTTTTGCCATAATCTATCATAAGATTTCCACAATGATTTTGAACAAAGTATGAGTTTCATAGTAATTCAGACACAATATTTTTTCCTCTTGATTATGTTTTTTAGGAAATTCATTGACCTTTTAATCGTGGAGATCTATACAACATTTATTAAGGTAACTTGAAATAAATTGTTTTATTGCCATTCATAGTTTAATAAATTAACTCACAATATAATGAATGAAATATTAATGTTCTTCCGTCACCTTTGATAATGCTTCAATCTATATAACTTTTTCCATCTACATGTACTCATAAAATTAATTTCTAAATATATTTACTTCAAGATTTCATGTCAAAGATATTCACATGACCTCTGACCTTTCTTCTTTATGATTTGCTACTTCCACCAAAAATGATGATAACATTAGCATATTTTAAACCTTTAGTTCACATCAGCTCTATCTGTCCTGTCTAACATACCATATCAATCCACAAATAACCCCTTCTCCCTTTTGACCAAATTAATTTTGAAATAGAAAATGAGGTTCACAAATAAGCCCTCCCCAACCTGTAATACTAACTTTTACACTAGAGGAAGGGGCTTATTTCAGGATAAATATGGTACTAAACATTTACCGTATACTTGAGGAGGGGGCTTATTGAAGAATAAATATGGTTTATGATATTGTGATGGATGAGTGGTGAGTGACAAGTTGTGAGAGACAATATGTAAAGCAAGCGTGTGACGTACTGGTAGTGGTGGAGAACTTGCCGCATATCGACCCGTCGCTGGACGCACACGGCGATTCCTCCAGTACACTGTCGTCCAGTAGGTGGCGAATACCCTGGATGTACGGTGCTGTTGTCTTGGATGGCAGACTGAACGTCTTTTCTGCTGTCTGCTTCTGCTGCCCGTTGCTCATGAAGCTAAATAAAACATTTCCTCTTAAGTATGAGTACAAATGTTAAACGGATGCCGTCTGATAACTTAATTAGCAGGTGTAACACTGAATATATCTACAAGTACTAAAAATTAACACTGAATATATCTACAAGTACTACACCACAAATATCATAATTATATAGTCTGATTTTTAAAGTAGGTGTGTTGTACTGATTATGTTTTTATATACTTTTCAGTTGTAGAATCATAAAATATACACTTGTAAGTAGAGAAAATCTCATCTTTCTAATTCAGTCAAGAGAACTGTTTGTGTATATGACCACAGGATTAGGAGGTAGGATGAAATGAAGAACAGGGAAACCTACTTGGCACTTAAGCTTTTGGTCTTCCTGTGGCACTGGACTTGTTTTGTTGTGGCAGCTGTGGCACTGGGAGTCAAGTGATTACTGTGGCGTGGTTCTGTTGCTGGGGAAGGAGGTGCCACCATTATCTGTACATCCTCCTTGGATGTGGACAGGGTTGACATCGGTGGCTCCACCTTCAGAGAAAGTCTACAAGAAACATTTAATACATGGTTTATTGAAATTAATCCCATACAAACATACTCAATCAAGAGTTCATTCAGGAGAAGTATATTGATACTAAGTACAATGTGTATAATTATTGACTTTGATTAGGTATGACAAATATTGTTGTATATTTAAGCATTGAACGGCTTTCAGTTGGCATTCATAGTCAATATGAATGCCAACTGGACAGAGGCAAATTCCATGAAGCGCACTAGCGCTTCATGTTGAATTTGCCTCTGTCCAGTTGAAAGCCGTTCAATGCTTATATTTACCATCTGCGATTTTTTATTTGTCGTGCGATTTTTTTTGGAAATTTTCAAATTCAAATTTCAGTCGGCAGTTCATAAGCTGGTGAACTCGCAACTGAATTGGTAGGGTTATATAGTGGCAGTGCCATACAATGGTAAATATAGCGATATGTAATGAAGTTGACCTGTCCTTCACTTACTTGTAATTGTCATCCTCTACAAACTTCTGCAGCTCCTCGATGTACCTCACGGACCGCAGGTAGTTCTGGACATGGTCGAGCACAGGTAAGTGATCTAATGGGGACGCAAAAAAAACTTAATAATGATAAATTTATTCAGAATCACCACTGACTTAAAAAACATGACCCCACAAGGTTTAACAATGCCATAGAACATTTATAATGCTAGCCATGATAATGGAACTTTGTCAGGTGTTTTTATCACAACTCTTTTAACCAGGAGGAGAAAAGTAGCCCATATTATTAAATTACACAAGACAATATATAACCTCACTCAAACCCTGATACCTCAGTTCACAAGCTTGACGTTACAATTGTGTCAGACCTACCATATGATGACTGTTGGAGATCTGCAATCACACGCAGGATGTTGTTCATCTGAATGCGCCGCGGGTGACTCTCCAGACCACCAGAGTGGGGGTGAGCGACATCAATATAGATCAGGTCAGTCAGGTATAGACCTAAAATATAAATACCTTCCAATAAGAAACATTTATATTACAAATACATTAACTCTATCTTCCCTATTATATACAGTATTTATCCTCTAATAAGCCCCTACCTTAGTGAAAAAGTTTAGTACCATCTTATCCTCAAATAAGCCCCCAACCGTACACTTAGTGTAAAAGTTTAGTACCATATTTATCCTCAAATAAGCCCCTCCCTTAATGCAAAAGTTTGGCATCGAATTTTATCTCTAATAAGCCCCTTCAGTAGTGTGAAAATAAAGTGTTAAAAGTTAAGACAGGGCTAATCTGTGAAGCACTTTTAGCTCACAATTTTAGAATTGATGATTCTGCAAAAATGGGGTCTTTTTTGTGGGCAGGGGCCTATTTATGGATGAATACGGTATACATGTACTGTACTCACAGCAGCTACTCCTGGTCAAACAACTTGTAATCAAAACTGTTAAGTTACTCAGGATAATGAAATAAGGGAAAGCTGCATTGGTATTTAAAATATGTGTGGTATTAATTAGACTAAATGTATTTGAATTTTGAAACAGACAGGAATGTTGTGGAAAAAAAACTATATTGATTTTCTTCCTAAAGATGCGACAAGAGAGAAAAAAATTGAAAGTTGTAACAATAATTAAATTGTTCACTTCAATCAAATATTCATTCCAGGGTGTTGTACTTTGAATTGTTTGCAATCAGAAAATGTCATAACTGAGTTTGCATTCGCTAAAGAATAATCAATATCAATTCATCAAAAGCACACCGATCTGACAAGTTGTGTTGGAGCCTTAACGGCTGCACCAACACACGTTATGTAACACACATGTCGTATTAACATGATCAAACGATACAACTTGGCTCTAACATGCGTTCAATTATGGACAACTTCCTGGCATATTTCACAAAAAGCCGTTTGCAGCATGTTAAATCGATCAGGGGAAATCCCCTTTACTGCAGGATACAAACTTGTAGTGGTGGGAGACAGTACTGTGTGATAAACTTTACATAGAAATATACATGTAGGGAATGAATATTTAGCAGAATAATAAGTTCAATCATTATTGGTACATAGTCATCAACAGAATCATAATGGTAAGATTTTGAAGAGGGTTTTTTTTATGAAAGTTCTCCTGGAAAAGTTCACTCAAGTTCATTAATATTGACATGGAATTAATAGACAGAAAACTATCCACTAGCTGCCAGTTAGATTAATAGATTCCTTACAAGATGCTTAGTATTAACCCTTCATACACTAACTATATTGCTCCTGTTGTATCAGAAATGATTTTCCCATTAGTCTTCATGTAGTAGCTTGTGGCTACCTCTTTCAACACTATTTGGGATTCCAATCATATACTATCCAGAGCAATTCTGAGTAAAGCCTCAAGATTAGTTGCCCTATAATAAGCCAGATTCATCTTGAGGTCAGTTTCCTGTAGTAGTTGGTGACTACCTCAGTGAACAACAAATGGGACACCAATTGTAAGCTATTCATATGATAGAGTGCCTTTCGAAAGGTCAATATAAGAGAAGTAAGATTCTTCTACGCTGTACTGACCTAGATAAGGAACACAAGGGTGTTTAACATTGTCCATATAGTCTCGTAGTTTCTGTCGATTACTGTTCTCTGAAAACAGATCTGCAATCTTCTCGTATGTGGACTTGTCTCGCCGAGACAACATCTGAAAAACAATATATTTTTTCATTCAGTCAAAAGGATCATACTTTCAACAAAGTTTATGAGGGCAGTAACTTGAAACTTCTACAATAGCTGATAAAAAAGATATACATTACAAAAGTTTCTTTTGGATAATAACGAATGAGCATGTACACAACTGAATGTACCATCTTAAAAATACTGCACTTGAGTATCAACTCAATCAAGGTAATAAAAAAAAAAAGAAGCCCAGTATTGCTAGATGTCAAGTAGATTCTATAACCGCCAAACACTTTAAATTCTCAGGGTCGTAAAAAGTCCTGATTATGGAAATGAGGTGAGGTTTAGGTCATTGCAGTTTGTGGTCTACTGTAAGATGATCAGAATCACAAACATTCTCCATACCTAGTGACCAATTACAAACTTAATGGAAGTCTAGCAGAAATTCTATCCATCAAGGCTCACTGTTTGTAATGCAATCCCTCTGTCTATTACAGATTCAAGCTATCTTATTTCCTTAGGCCAAAATCCCATCAGTTGTATACAATATATCTCATTACCTTGTAGAAACCTATTAGTGGTTACAAACTTTGGATCGTTACCTAGCTGTACATGTATGTAAACAACCTGGGTATACCTTGAACTGATGCACAATGTTTTTAAATCAGCAAGGTATTTCTTTAGCATTAAAAACTTGGAATTTTCTGATTACAAGTAAATTGATCGCAAGTAAAGCTTTCCTTTCGTACTGTGTACTTAATGCCACAATTCTAAATATTTGCTTCATGAAATAAGAAAATTTGACTCAGACACTAAATGTGAGTAAACTCTAGTTTGATGGCCGTGTTTCCTTACGACAAAACAATTGTGAAATCCTCTGTAGACCAAATTACACTTTGTCACTTACCATCCACGTCTTGGACAGTCTAAATATTGCTGCACTTTGTAGTGCTGACAGCACCGCCATCACCGCATGTAAATTATTTAAATCTAAAAGTTTCTGAAACATAATACAAAAGACAAAATTGTACTAACAGTTAATGAAAGTGTTAATATATTTCTCACAGTTTCTTTTGAAATAAAATCTTTATATGATAAAGAGTAAGTTAATTAATGAATTAAAAAAAATATAAACTTTTAAGCAAATATATTCATTTATTCGCAAGGGAAAAATCTCTTTCCTGTTTGGTTTTTGTATATCAGCAAAGTTTGAGATTTTCATTACAGAGAGGGTATAACTTAAATTGACACTGTAAGTGTCATCTTACCTTTGCAATTTTTATATAATGGGCTAATACATCTGACCTAGTTTTTAATGTCTGGCAGGTTAGAATTTCACGTTGGACCCAGAAATTCACCTGTAACGAGAAATCAATACACAATGTCCTGAAGGTGTTAAATCAGACAATGCCTCATAACAGCTAATCTAACATGGACAAAACATAAACACAGCCATAAACACAGCCAAACCCGGCTTTATTTTCCAGTTCACAGCTTCCTTGGCCTCAGTTTTTAGTCTAGTAAACATGTATCCAGTTACACACCATCCCAGCCTTCAGTTCCCTGTACAAACAAGCTATACATCACACAACCCATTCATCTTGTTGTCCCCAATATCTATACCCTTGATATCCCCACTATCTATACCCTCAATATCTAGTCCACAAAGAAAACTCGGTGACAATTGCAAGCTTGAAAAATTATGTCATCTTTTAGGAGTAGCTCAATGAATGGGCAAAAATAGATTACTCTGCAATGTTATGAATGGCACAAGACACCTGTGTAGAATATTATTTACTGTGGAATTTAGAAATGGGCTTGGATACTAATGTGGATTGTAATTTATTTTGCAGAATTATGAACTGGCAAAGATGCATAATTTTGTTTAAGTGGATTGTCACAAGTTGCAAATTTATGAATGGTCTAAGATACAAATGTGGATTATTATTTACTTCACACTGTTATAAATGAGCTAAGACAGGGGTGTGTTCAATGTTATTTTATATAAAATGTTTCTGAAATTTGGTTATAACAATCTTTTTTAATTCAAAGTCTTATTAAGGGTCTTATAGTAATATATTCTGGTTTTACTCAGGCATCTACCATTTACATTACATATGACAATAACTATTACAACAGAGTATTTTGTGATAAGTATATAAAATAAGGGTTTTCCTTTACAACTGGTGGAACTAGGAAGCTCAGCTGTTACATATATATATATAGTAAATCACTGGTGTTTCTGTAACTATCACAGAAAGTGTCACATAAACAGATGTGGAAAGTCTGATGTATGACTGCCCTTGACAGCAGTTCTATAGGAGTAGATACAGTCTGTGTAAATCAGCATTACTATACAGGTAAAAGGGATGGGACATGTTTGTTTATATGGACAAATCAGTTTGTCATTATTCTTTTAATATAACATTGCAAACACAGATATTTACAGACCTGCTGATGTGAAGACTTATCTGACAACATAGAAATTACTAGGTCTGTCATTCAACTCTGGTCCAACTATAGTCAAACCAAAACAAAATGGCCAAGGTGTGATGGTGTGTGCTTACTTCAGCAATTTAGATACTTACATGGTTAAATCTCCTTGTAAATGCCACAACATTTGGCGCCTTGATGAGTTTTTCTTTTGTAGTCCATGCACATGATGTTAATTCCTAAAATAAAAGAAGAAAATATTCTATCAACAATCAAAAACTAATTTATCAGGAAATCATAAGATGAGTTTTTTGCAGAGTGAAAGAACGTATTTTTTAAAGAAAATCTCTTGACAGGAACTGATCCAAAAGCTGCTGTATTATTTTAGAGTGAGTACCCACCAATACTGAATTGGTATAGATTTAACTTATTTTTATACTGGTACGTTTTAATATGTTGCTGCTAAGCAGTGAAAATATACTTACATCTGGAAGTATCGACTTGAACACAGGTAAATCCATTAATGTGATTTGGCTCTGAAAACACAACATGTCTATTAATTTATATTAATACATTATATACTTTAAACTTTTTACTTAAGAAATTCCCATAAAGACAAGGCAATGCAGATCTAGAATATTCTCTATCATCCGGATATTATGTCTGAAATCTATAAACATAACTTTTATTCTAAGTTCTGTACAATATGATATTCAATTTAAAAACAAGTACACCATTCTTTGCCACATGGTATACAATGCTATTTCCATAATGGCCATTACTCTTCAAGTCTATTTACTTCTAGAAGCTTTCAATTCTATACTGTCGAACATTGACCCCCTCCACTTCTAACCAGCAGGCATACTTCTTTATGGTCCTTTTCATTCCTACATTTTGTACATATCTTCCAGGAGTAGTGTTTGATGTGAAGGGATATAAACGCTGGCCTTGAGGCCCTTTAGGCAGTCAACAGGATGGAGTAACAATAGGTATCCCCACAAAGATAGGCAGTCAACAGGATGGAGTACCAATAGGTATCCCCACAAAGATAGACAGTCAACAGGATGGAGTAACAATAGGTATCCCCACAAAGATAGGTAGTCAACAGGATGGAGTAACAATAGGTATCCCCACAAAGATAGACAGTCAACAGGATGGAGTAACAATAGGTATCCCCACAAAGATAGACAGTCAACAGGATGGAGTAACAATAGGTATCCCCACAAAGATAGACAGTCAACAGGATGGAGTAACAATAGGTATCCCCACAAAGATAGGTAGTCAACAGGATGGAGTAACAATAGGTATCCCCACAAAGATATACAGTCAACAGGATGGAGTAACAATAGGTATCCCCACAAAGATAGGTAGTCAACAGGATGGAGTAACAATAGGTATCCCCACAAAGATAGACAGTCAACAGGATGGAGTAACAATAGGTATCCCCACAAAGATAGACAGTCAACAGGATGGAGTACCAATAGGTATCCCCACAAAGATATACAGTCAACAGGATGGAGTACCAATAGGTATCCCCACAAAGATAGACAATCAACAGGATGGAGTACCAATAGGTATCCCCACAAAGATAGACAGTCAACAGGATGGAGTAACAATAGGTATCCCCACAAAGATAGACAATCAACTGGATGGAGTAACAATAGGTATCCCCACAAAGATATACCTAGGGTTGTATTACATTCAATACTGTATTAATCCTGTGGTTAGTCAAAAGACATATCTTGGGTAATGCTATCATTCCAGACCATATTTATCCTGTATTAAGTCCAGCTTTGGAACCAACACAAAATGTTTGAAGCATAAATGATGGCTTACATGTATTACAAGACAAATAGCATTGGTTGGCCTTTTAGCTGAACTACAATATTCATGGGCGGTGGGCTTATTACCAGACATGTTTTATTACAGGATAAATATATGATACGTTGATTATCTTTACCAACTCATCAAATTCATACAATTTCCCCCTATTTTGATAATGATGTACAAAACAGTTACCCTGATATCAATCTTTATGCATTATTGTATATGGGTGGTGACAATACCTATTTTCTAACTTCATGTAAACACTGTCTGTCCCCTGGGATTTTCCATTTAAAACACACCATCAATATACATTACACATTTTAATTTTAATTTTGATAACCTGAAGATTTTTTCAGAGACAATGAAAAACATTTTTTTTTTGTCATGTTGTTTTTCCCTTGTCTATGGATTTGCTGCACCAATGTTGAACCTGGGGGAAACTTTGATCTTTGTAATGTACAAATACTAAACATTGTCTATAAAATCAGACTCGCCCACCACACCCAATACCATGTACATATATATAAGTGAAAGCTTAATGCTCTCCCAGGCTAGTTACTGAACTAGAACCTACTAAGATGTTTTTATTTAGATGTCATTATATGCACAGGGATAGTTACTCAGTCATGTGTACACAATAAATTATAGACAATTATTAATATTTGCAACTATAGCATATTTGGGGTTTGATAAAAGGTGTTATTGAATGACAGGATTTTAACAAACACAACAACAATTTTTTTTTCTTGTTGCAATCCCACACACATTCATCCTCCCCCACAACCTGCACGAAATATGTAAAATGACACCAGACCTATACTTCTAGGTCAATGTAGGTATGAGTCACAATGAGGATGTGACAGGAGGATGACGGAGGGGGAGGGGCATATCTCAGGTTACAAATAAGTAACTCAGCCTTGATCACTAGACATCAAAACAAACAGACATTTCTGAAATATCAATTTATATATGTAGGTGGTTTTATACAGGTCAGAACACTAACAGATGTTTCTGAAATATACCTTGGTATCAATTTATATGTAGGTGGTAATATACAATGCAAGTATGCAAAAAATCCATATAAACATTTGATTGCGACCACAAACATACAGGTTATTCGTATACAATATGTACAGACAATTACATATAATGACACCCACATTGTACTGCACGGTATGTTTCTGATAAAATGTTTTGGCATGGGCTACTGTTTGAATACCAACAACTATAACTTTTAATCAGATGATCAATTCCTACTGTATGAACACTTTGGCACATAACTTAATAGATAAGATTTGAAAGCTAACCATGATAAAGAAGTTATCTAACTGGCCCATCTTTACATTATCTCAGTTAGGTAGTGTGTACTGCTTTGACAGTTTTCCTGTTGTGTGGGAAGTTAAGAACTTGTTGCACTAAACTTAAAAGCATGTCTGTATTTCCTCTCCTAGTGTATACATGTCATGGTGTACTCCCACATAATAAAGGATAGTTTTATACACTATGTTGTCTAGACCTAAGGTAACCATTCAGTTATACGTAAATACACAGCTATTCACTACGATATGACCATTTTCATTCAGATTTCTTTTTAAATCCAACAATTGATGAAATTATCTAAATCATCTGAAAATTTCCTATTATGTCTTTCTACCTCTTACACAAGTAATGTTTAACTAAATTCTAAACACAGTGATAAACAACTATTTAAAACTGTCCTTTAATGAGCAGAAAACTTTGTAGAGTTTCTGAACTGTATTTTGTGTAACAAAACCTTCAACAGAAGATATAAGCAAATTTGATAATAATTCATGACTATACATTCCGAATCACCTATTATAAACCAAATTTATAACGAAATATGTGATAGTGAATTAATACTATTATCAGTAGAATGTAACTATGACCTCCGTGAAGAACTGCTGTCATTTACATACATGTGTGGGTGGTGAAAACATTTTAAAATGCAGACAGTCAACATTAATGAATCCATCTAGGTAGATTAACCCAAGCATAAATAACAAGAGCTTAACTTAAAAGTAAATATCAAATAGGACACATCAATAATATATCATTTAACAGGTGTTTGTGTGACTCCCAGTACATGTATTTACCTTATGGCAGAAACCCATAAAATACATCGACTGTGAGAAAATATATGTAAATGGGACGAAAACAAATTTGAATTTGAAATGTTGTAAGTCAGGAGTCGTGCTATGTTTACAGCCTCTTGCTAGGCTTGAAAGCCCTTACAATGTATATGGAGTGAACAATGTCATCCCAACCTGTAAATCATTTGACAATATGATGGATATTTCTATAACGGGTTTTACATCCGCTATTACAGTCTAACAGCTGATGAACAATATGATGTGAATGTGGATTTTCTTATAGTGCTATAAACTACTTCAAATGAAATATTAGGCCATGGACACAAAATTACTGGGCTATGGACAAAAAATGATTCTGGAACATCAGACATCAGTGCAAAAGTGCAAATGTTCTGTAAATTGCAGGGACAAAAGATGAAGATAAACAATATTACAAAAATTTATCTTTGAAAAATTTTGATTTCTTCTGTGTTTTCTGTAAGAAGGAGGGATCGAGAAAAATGTCTACTTCTGCACGAAGAAGCTGTAACTTGTGATCATAGGGCGTTAACTGTTATCCCCTTGAGGGTAATTATCTCCCCTTTGTAATTCATTTCACTTACAGCAAATTCATCAGGTGAAACTCGCAATACATCAAAGACGACTGCATCAAAGCTTTTCATGTGAGGCAGGCTAGACTGTTTGTCCAACGACTCCTCACTGCCCTGGCTGATTGCCTGTAAACACACAAACAAAATCTCAGTGTAATAGTACAATATGTTCACGTCTATCATAACAATGTAATGTACAAGTCTCTACATCAGTATAAACATGGTATTTGTAATATATCTGGAGTGTAATTTCCTTAATTTTCATTGGCCAATTTCCTGTTTTCCTCACAAGGACCTATCAGTGAGTAGACCTGTTTGTGCTAAAAATACAGCTGGGAAATTACCCAATCATTGCGGACCTGTTCATGCTATTTATAGCAGGAACAGGTCGGCAATATTTGCCTCCAATAACGCAACTTGTTACTTTGAACAACAGCCAATCAGAAAGCTGGAAACAAACGATCGTTCGGTATCACTTTGTTTACAATATGGCAGACGAGATACCCCAACAACGTTTCGCTCCCATATTAAAAGATATTTTGAAGAAAAAAGACTTGTTGAACACCCGGAAAAATACTTCAGATGCAACAAAACTATTCTTGCCATATTTAAGTTCCAAAGGAGCCTTGAGATTTTTTTATTCATTTGTTTTAGTTGGCCAATATTACAAAACAGTTATTGCTTTTTGTGTTCGATGCACACAAGACTATACAGACCTGGTCAAGAGTTTGTTCATCAAGGCGGCACTCGTGACCAGGTTTGTATAGTCTCATGTACACCTCCACTAAAGGCAATAACTGTATAATGTAAAGGTCTCTAATAACATGAAATTAATTAATGGAGCGTATGTGCCCCTAAGCACCATTTTTAGGAGGATGGTTGCACTAATTGAAACATAAAATGTTCCTCACTGATCTGTTAGTATAATCTTCAGACTTTTAACCAAAGACTGGATTGTTTTTGTTTCTCAAAGATGTGTAAGTAAAAGAAAAAAGTTATTTTTCACACCCAGATTTCATATGGAAACTTTTCCCTGTATATAGTTGTTTTTCTGTTTTAGTAAATGCACAGTGTGCTTATTAGGTTGAATACTGCACATATTGGTAGCTTGTATGTTCATGCATCTCCTCTTAACAAGTTCAAGAATTTTCAAGTTAATAATAGTAACATGAGTATCCTTAAACTTTTTGAGAGCAGTTGCATAAAAATTACAAAGTGTATGCATTTAATTTTTTTATCCTTTCTACGAAACTCTTTATCTCCCTCTTAGTCAGGCAGTAGGAATAGCCAAGGACTTCAATAATAGGTGCTGATGTCAGCTTTTGTTTTACCATTAGATTGTATTAATAATAGGTGCTGATGTCAGCTTTTGTTTTACCATTAGATTGTATTAATAATAGGTGCTGATGTCAGCTTTCGTTTTACCATTAGATTGTATTAGAAAATCAAACATGACGTCAACTTTCGTTTTACTATTTAAATGTTAGGAAAACCTGATACTTCAACTTGTTGACCCCGAGTCTAATATTGACAACCATAGATGTCACTTTAACATGTATAACATCAGTAAAACACACAACGTATACGTATTTACCATGTTCACAAATACCATTATTTATATCTGGGGTTTCAGATCAGTAATTTAGACTGAATTATTTATTTAAGCTATTGGTTTTATTGCTGAGATTCCAAAACATATTCTGACAGAAAGGCTAACAAGATCTACAACCTGACACTGATGTTTAGTCAGTTTTCTGGCATTCTTCATTCTTTAAAGATACATCCAATCGTGATTGGCCTCCATTGATTAAGCTATCTTAATATGATGATGGCTGTTACAATACACATCTTTGATTTAGTTAAGTGGAATAAAAAGAAAATAATTGAATCTTGATTTTTCTTGATTTTGTGGCAAAATGAGTTTTAATTATTCATTAGCAGACAGTCAGAGAGCTTGTGTTCCTCTCATCTGTACCAAAAATACATGTGTACACAACCCTGGGCCTCCAGACAGACACAACAACATTTGTTTACTGTAGCATTAAAAGTGAGAGAAAATAAATAAGTAGGGCATCAGGTTGTTTACTTCCCCAGGTGTCCCAGCATCATTATATCATCATCTGTGATAAAGATGTTGGAATATATACCAGGCTAAAAAGAAAACTGAAAGGAAAACTGAAATTCTCTCTTAGATATTATTGAATACTGTATGGTAGAGATACAGTACATAGTGTAAGGGACTGGTGGAAGACGTATATAAAACACAATTTTTTTTTTTTAAACAAGCCTAACAAAATTAAACTTTCTAAGACTGCATCATCATGCACCTGGCAAAGGTACGTGGGACATAAAATTATATTATATGTTCGGACAGAACTGGGGCATTAAAATTATTTATACACAGTGTATTAGATATGTTGGACTGAGGAATGTTGTATAATTAACTAAGGCACACTCTACATAGGTATATAGTTATATAATAGAAACACCTTTTACTTAACTACAATTAACATTTTGTATAAAGTCTCTATGACCTAAATATTTCTGCAATATATTACACAGGGGACAATTTGTACAATAAAAGGCTTAATTAATCCATATGGCCTCCACATTTCTGAAATTCTTGAAATACAGACAGAACAAAAACCTAACTCTGAAGTAATTAACGGTATTCCATTGTGTATATGTCCTATTTATCTACATACTTACTGAAGTGAGATCCCAGTAGGAATGTGATGAATTGACATAACTGTGTCATGTTAGTATGCTGGGAGCACATATACACAATAACAACATTATTATACACAACAACAAAATCACCCAACATACACCTAAACTATTAACATTCAATTCATACTCTACGACCTTAAACAATATTTCACTTTCTCAGAATATGTTTATCAGTGAAAGTATATATTTCATTTTATTTCTGATAAATTAATTGTGATTTTTTTTTAAGTACATGCTTTTTTCTCTTTTTTTGTGTGTGTCTTTTCTCAAATTATCATTTAGAATTCAACCTCCTGTACCTTCAGGTTATTATACTGGCATCTGGAAATTAATATGTAAATCACAATATAATTGATTAGCAATAACCATAGAGCCACTTAATTGCCATTTCTACCTGCAGTACCCAGTGTATATAGCCCCATGGCTGTTAGTTATCACCTGTGGGTTTAACAGGTAAGGCCTTCCCTGATCATCCCCAATTAACCTGTCTCCTCTGTAAGGTATGAGGAGGTCAGACCTAGGTAGTAAAGATCAGCCAGAAACATTGTCAGGTAGAAAAGGAATGATAATATGTACATTTCTCTGTCGAGTTAATCCAGCCAGGGAGCTTGTAATTACCGCTAACCTTTATAGGTATGTAAAGCATGTCCACAGATATCAGCAGAAATACCAACAATAAATGTCATATACACCTATATATACCTACATTGTACCAGCTGTTTACAAGGTATTTACTCCAGTAAAAACCTGTCATAGGATTGCAAAATATTGTTGACTACCAGGCAAAATTTTAAACAGTTTAGAAACCAATTAAAATATATAGTTTGATAAGAAGATTACCTGGTAACAAAGGTTTCCTGAAATCTACGTTGTACATTTATGGTAAAGTTTGAAAGATAAATATTTCAGTTAGTTTCCTCATATATGTCTGCTAAATGAACAGAAATGTAAGCAAAGCTTAATTACGATTATAACTTATTATCTTAATTATTTGGAACTAGAATACTAATGTATAGGGACTTCAAATAATGTATACTATATTATATATCATCAGTTATATATATACTAATTAAAATTCGAAAATTTACTTGTCTGTACTGTCGTTATTACTACTTGACAATTATCTATTTCTAGTAATACGCATCTAACGAAAAAATTTTGTTAGGATCCAGTACCTATATTGGATTATACCGTCGTTATTACTTAATTACTAGACCCTATACTAATTAATATAATGTATAGAAACTTCAAACAACAAGCTGTATTGTATTGTCAGATATAATACCAGTTTTAGACAGAAACAAGACAGCTGATTCAACATTACATAACAGTCATCATGTCTATACATAAACTTAATGGCAGTTTTTGACACTAACAGGATAGGGCCTATGTAATGATGTCACAGTGATGATATACCTGGTCAATCTAATGAGCTACCTGATGGCTGTGACGTTTGTTCCTGCACTCAAACTGCCATGACCATTGTTGTTTTCATTTGAGGTCTATTAAATTCCTCCAGAGTAAATAAACAAATCTGACATACGATGAATAGTGGGTGAGGAAACAGATGGATGGGCGTTGGTTAACACAGGTGTGGAGGTGTGTGATTGACAGATTGGTAACCTCCAATACTGACAGGTACAGACTGACCACTGGTCAGAACATCCTCAACCTACACTTTAAGGCTCTTAAATACACCTTCATCAAATCTATAGGTAATTTTTATTCTATTAATTTATATATTAGTGATATTGAAAGTACGTATTTATATCTTTAGCCTGGTTTTCTTCCTTGCAATTTTCATCTTAATCAATTTTTGCCATAGTTTTAAACACATTTTATCATTTAAACATCTGAATTATTAAAGATTTGATCCTAAATACAGCTGTCTTTACAGTGATCTTAAAATCTCTCCATAGAGATTTCTAAAGGTAATAATAGAATTACTAATCAGTAAGTACTAATATTTAGAAATCTGTCTAAATAAAGCAGCATTTGATCATGTCTGACATGTTAATGTAAATACATGTATTTACATATATAATATATTACTGTTGAGGTATATATGTACAGCTAGACTTCACATGTAAGAATATGCTAATTATAGCATTATATAATTAAAGTCTCATTAACATGGGTATCATATTTATAGCAACTGACAGTAAAAATAGCTATCTACATGCGACATTGTTAAAACATATCATTGACTCTGGCAATAATTCAATAAGCGATGAGTCAACTATGATATGTCCTCTGATTATACCTGTGTCCATAAATAAATATCCTTGGTGTTGTTGTAATACAATCCACATGATGTAAACCTCCATAAATAATGATCAGGTTTACAATATCACTGCATGCATGGGGATGTATCACAGCTAGTATACATGCATTTATACCACAATTTAGTGTAATAAGATATGTCTTACTCATATTCATTGCCATTAAATATTTCAAATTACATATCATCTGATATATAACTTAAAGATTTAAATTAATATAACATAGATTACCTTACCTGACTTTATTAATGAACAATAAGATAATCAACATTTAAGATCAGGTAAATAAACAAATTTCAAAACAACAATATCTGACACATACACAACCTGTTATATCCTTGGTTTGAATTTATAACGGTATATTACCCTGATAGCAAATCTTACAGCTCAAACATAGATGTCCTGAAATCAAAGTAAATGTGTCACCGCTTACCTCCATTTCATCTACCTCAAGCCCCATGTGTGAGGCTACAGGTTCTCCTGAATAGTTTCTGTTCAACCGACAATCTAGGTATGCCACCACAGAATATCACACATATATCAATCCATGGCTTTTTTATCACACCCTCATTATTATCCACAAGAAAACAAGCTGGCCAAAGTCAGGTAATCCTTTGTCTAAACATTAGCCTTACAGAAACAGTTTTGTAGTTTGGTGTTTAAAGCTCATCCACTCTCTGGCCACCTCCACTTACTGGCTTGTATTATACACCTGGGCAGGTAAGTCTCCACAGGTATAATCATTGGGTGTGCTCACTCAAGCATGACCAACACAACAATTTTGGTGTAAGCGACAAAACAGTGACACACATTTTGGATATCAATTTTGGATATCAATTTTAACCGTGTCAACTGAACAATTTAAGGTGACATTACATGATGTGCAGCTTACATAGAGATATACCAATATCAGCTGTGATATATAACAGAATTTGACTATAACATTAACCTGGCCAACAGCACACCTATAGATATCAACATCTGTTTACCTGGGTGTGGGAAGACCCTATCATACACAGGGTATTATTGAGTGACCAAGATGTGGGAGGAGCTCCAGAAAAAAAATCAGCTTACATATTCGGGTTGGGAGTACCCTGATGTTTACAGTAATTAAACACTGCCTTATACACTCTAACTTTGTCAAAACAAGTTTACACCTACTTTAATATGCATTCTGGCATCATACTATTATTATTTATATCATGTAGTTGACATCTATCAACCAAATACATTGGAAGATAAATGCAGACAACTATTACGAGAATGGTCCCAAAACCTCTATATTCAACAATTAAGACAGCCTATTTATAGGGGAGATATTCTTAATTCTGGACCCTTAGTATTATAATGCTACCCATTCATACTGTGGATATATCAATAAGTATTTAACACCTTATTCATTCAACAAGTATAGTATATATTTAACACCTAGCTAATTCCTTAGTAGAAAGGTCAATCCTTGGTCAACCTGAATGTCCAGTGCATACGGTGGATGATATAAGCATTTAAGTTTAAAGTGCCATTAACATAATCTATTTTCATGTAGACGTACCTATAATTATATAAATATCTCAATATTATT
This sequence comes from Pecten maximus, assembly GCF_902652985.1. Classification (NCBI taxonomy): domain Eukaryota; kingdom Metazoa; phylum Mollusca; class Bivalvia; order Pectinida; family Pectinidae; genus Pecten; species Pecten maximus. The sequence goes on along the minus strand of NC_047016.1, from coordinate 31,685,376 downwards.
GAGACCTATATATGTGATTACATAGTTGTGATAATCAACCTTATATATCCCTCCCATCACCTCTCCTCACATCATGAGATCACACCCAGTCAAGGTCCAAAGACCAAATTAGCTCCTGTACACAACTCTTTTTGTTACACAACCATTGGATTATAAAGTGGACAACCTAACACACGGTCGAAAGTTCAAGGGTGTATTATTGATTATATCCATATTATGATACCAAAAATATATTCCCTAAATATTTTTTGTGGTTAAAAAGACATCTGGTTACAAGTTTGTCAGCTGTTATGCTGTAATTTAAGAGTCATACGATGCTTTAACAAGAGTTGGTTTGTATTGTGAACCGACAGCATCTGTCACTGATACAGATGACACATCAGTGCCCCTCTGTCTGCTGGACTTTTGTACCCACCAAATCCCATTACATATGTTACACAACATCAGTAACAATTCATATCTAGATTATGACTACAACAGAAGATTTTACAGCAGCTTGGGTATTTTGAGATCTATACAGATTACATTGAATAGGAGGCCACCTCACTAAAGCTAACACTCAGCTTTCTGTAATCTCCAACACGATCTCCTCTAAGCCCTAAGTAATTGCTGACCCTCTAAGGCACTCTAAATCCTTTCATTTCCGAATCATTAGTTCCTTATCAAAATCATCATTGCCTCAGACCTTCAGTTTGAACTTAAAGTGATAAGAAAATCAGCTATATTGTTTTTTCTTCTAAAACATTCATAAAGAAAAACTGTGTTTATGTCCTGAAGGCAAATGAGCTTTTCACCTGTATTGATCATGCGTGCATGTACTGTACAAGTTTCGTACAATTTATAACTGTTTAATTATTCTTCATCTATTTCTTTAATTATGATTTCCCCCACGATCATCTCTCAATTCCTTGTCCTTGAAATCATCTTGCATTGCTGTTCTTTCCCTGAAATAATCTTAATATTGTTACTCTAGCTATCCCTGAAATAACCTCACGTTACTCTAGCTATCCCTGAAATAACCTTACATTACTATAGCTGTCCCTGAAATAACCTTACGTTACTCTAGCTATCCCTGAAATAACCTTACATTACTATAGCTGTCCCTAAATAACCTTACATTACTCTAGCTGTCCCTAAAATATCCTTACATTACTCTAGCTATCCCTGAAATAACCTAACATTACTCTAGCTATCCCTGAAATATCCTAACATTACTCTAGCTATCCCTGAAATATCCTAACATTACTCTAGCTATCCCTGAAATATCCTTACATTACTCTAGCCATCCCTGAAATATCCTTACATTACTCTAGCTGTCCCTGAAATAATCTTAATATTGTTATTCTAACTGTCCCTGAAATAAACTTACATTACTCTAGCTGTCCCTAAAATAATCTTACATTACTCTAGCCATCCCTGAAATATCCTTACATTACTCTAGCCATCCCTGAAATATCCTTACATTACTCTAGCTGTCCCTAAAATAATCTTACATTACTCTAGCCATCCCTGAAATAAACTTACATTACTCTAACTGTCCCTAAAATAATCTTACATTACTCTAGCCATCCCTGAAATATCCTTACATTACTCTAGCTATCCCTGAAATATCCTTACATTACTCTAGCTATCCCTGAAATATCCTTACATTACTCTAGCCATCCCTGAAATATCCTTACATTACTCTAGCTGTCCCTGAAATAATCTTAATATTGTTATTCTAACTGTCCCTGAAATAATCTTACATTACTCTAGCCATCCCTGAAATATCCTTACATTACTCTAGCCATCCCTGAAATATCCTTACATTACTCTAGCTATCCCTGAAATATCCTTACATTACTCTAGCTGTCCCTGAAATAATCTTAATATTGTTATTCTAACTGTCCCTGAAATAAACTTACATTACTCTAGCTGTCCCTAAAATAATCTTACATTACTCTAACTGTCCCTGAAATAATCTTACATTACTCTAGCTGTCCCTAAAATAATCTTACATTACTCTAGCCATCCCTGAAATAACCTTACATTACTCTAGCCATCCCTGAAATAAACTTACATTATGCTAGCAACCCTAGAAATATCCTTACATTACTCTAGCTGTCCCTAAAATATCCTTACATTACTCTAGCTGTCCCTAAAATAACCTTACATTACTCTAGCTATCCCTGAAATAAACTTACATTATGCTAGCAACCCTAGAAATATCCTTACATTACTCTAGCCATCCCTAAAATAACCTTACATTACTCTAGCTATCCCTGAAATATCCTTACATTACTCTAGCCATCCCTAAAATATCCTTACATTACTCTAGCTGTCCCTAAAATATCCTTACATTACTCTAGCTATCCCTAAAATATCCTTACATTACTCTAGCTATCCCTGAAATAAACTTACATTATGCTAGCAACCCTAGAAATATCCTTACATTACTCTAGCTATAATCCCTGAAATAACCTTACATTACTCTAGCTGTCCCTGAAATAACCTTATACCATTGTTACTCTAGCTTACTAGGGTTACCTGACCTAATTAACACCCCATTCTATGGGGTTATACTATATATACTACACATGGAAACGCTGATGAGCTGAAAAGCTCAAGGCTAAATAAATAACTTGAATTTGATACTCTCAGACAGTATTGTGGCAGAAGGACGTTCCATTAACTGTTTATCAAATTTCCATTATAGGTCATCTGATCACTTCATATTTAACAGGTATGGGCCTAGTAAGGACCTTTAACCTTCGTTGACCACAGGTAATCTTCCACAATGACCACTTGGTCCCACTTGGGACACCAACTGTCAGGTGAAGGCCCTTGCTCTTCCTGCTGATCTGTCCTATCTCGTTACCAAGCATGTCATATCTACACTCAATTAAGGCACTTCTAATGTCAAATACTTCAGGCAGTACATCAACCTTGGCAGGCTATCTGTGATCTGGTCGATAAAATAATTGTTATCTGACCATCAAATGGCTGTAATAGTCTGGCCATTGGCTATGCATGTTGACCATCAATGTTGTCTTGTCCCCACACATGACTAGTTAGCATACATACCAGCTGTATTGGTAATTTGTTATCTAGATTTTTCCATATTTTGCCTTTAATTGCTCATTATCATTTGCATTAATAAAATCAGTCTATGGGAACAAAAAAATCATAATTCTCTGACCAGGTTGACAGGAGTATTGACCAGAGAGAACGAGGTTGGAACATAAAGGTTTTAAAGTTGTCCACTAGCTCAGATATAAGATCAGGGATGGAACCATGATTATTGGCCTTGCCATTATGATAAGTGTCCAAATTTCCGGGTACTTCATAGGGTTGTTTGGACAGCTAACCTCTACCAGGAGAGTTAGAGCTTATAAGGATAATAATTACCTTACTTAAGGAAGCCATGCCATTAGGTAAGGCCACATTCAGATAGGAAATGGTATGGGTTTATATGTATGGTGTAAATTCTGCTGACTACAGGCTGAAGGGAGAAATGTGTGATGACAAATATTAGGTTCCCTGAGAGTCAGAATTTATCAAATATAGAAAATCAAATGATATATAACTATAACACCACAAATGAAAATTTCACTTATCAATACAGGAAATATTTTGTTTTAAAACTTATTCATCCACTCTTCCCAGAATAAAATATTTACGAAATAGATTGAAACTTTAATTGAGTTTATGAATAAGATTGAAACAGTACTTCAATTCTTCAACTTCAATTTGACGAGACATACTAGAATGCTTATGGCAGTGATCTTTTACTCCGACCTAACCTTGACCTTCACTTTGCTGACCACTATAACTATTATAACAAGTTTTATGTAGACATCAGGTAATTGGGTCCAACATTATGAGTTATGTACCTGGTACATATACTGCTATATACTTTAGAGTTTGTTTGTATCTGATTTATACCTGTGCTTATTGTGGTCATTTTAAGGTGACCTGTAAGGTCAGAACACATTCCTCAGAAATCAGTTGGCCTCAGGTATGTAGTTAGCTCACTGACCAGTCACTTGCTAGGAATGGTCACCCATCATACTGTCCTCATTAGGCCAGTATGATGGTATACCTGTGTGTATATGCAGCAGATTCTAATTATGATAGTATATAACTTTCTGATGCAATCTCTCTGATGCCCACTGACATTTAAACTCTCAATTACATGCCCATAGATTCTCACATTTAGAGGTAATACATAATCATGTGATATTCTTTTTGAAATCTCAAAAAAAAAAAAAAACTTGATTGAATATTATATTGTTTTTTTCTTTTTTTTTATCACCCTGTGAATATCCAGAATTATTTTTGCAAAATTTCCTTGTAGTAGCTGGTTGCTACCTAAATGAATATTGTCTGATATTTCTGTACAGATTTTGGTAAAATAAACTGGCTGACTTTTGATACTGCATCTGTAATACTTACATCAGCGAAAGAGGACTGTGGTGTGACAAACTCACAGCTGCTGTCACTTTCCAGGGGCTTACCCAAGGACTTAGAATCTGGGTCATCAGGGGTGAGGATACGGTGGGGGATGTTCATTTTACTGCTGTCCCACCTAAAACAAAGAGAAATAGAATATCATATTAGTCTGGTTGTGAACTTGTGAAGATATGTTGGGGGATGTTTAATCTTAGTACTGTCCCACCTTAATCAAAGAGAAACAGAATATCATACTAGCCTGGTTGTGTTTATATAATCTTACCACTGTCTCACCTAAAACAAAGGGAAATAGAATATCAAACTAGTCTGGTTGTGTTCATATAATCTTACAACTGCCACACCTAAATCAAAGAGAAATAGAATATCAAACTAGTCTGGTTGTGTTTATACAATCTTACAACTGCCCCACCTAAATCAAAGAGAAATATAATATCAAACTAGTCTAGTTGTGTTTATATAATCTTAGAACTGCCCCACCTAAAACAAAGAGAAATAGAATATCATATTAGTCTGGATGTGAAGATATGTTTGGGGGATGTTAATCTTACTACTGTCCCACCTTAATCAAAAAGAGTCTTTATGATAGGATATGGTGGGGAATGTTTAATCTTACTGATTACCCACCTTTAAAAAAAAAGAGAGAAATAGAATATCATACTAGTCTGGGTGTGAGGATACTGGTATAGTGGGGTATGTCATACTGCTTTGTTCCACCCAAATTAAACACTGGTTATCCAACTGGCTCACTTTTTATCTAAGTAGAAGTATTTTTTAAGTTCTGTAGATACATATTTCTTTCTATAGATATTTGTTAAGTTCTATAGATATAGGTCTCTTTCTACAGACATACTGTCACAGGAAATAATATACTGTTGCGGTAATGCAATTTTTTTCTCCTTGAATGAACTCAGCTGTGCTGGGGTGATGACAATGGCAGTAATAATATTGGTAGGAGTATAGAATGTCAGCCAGACATATCTATATCAGCATCCCAGCAAATACTTTATCAGAGTTTTGTCAGCTGTCAGAATCTGAAGGAAGCCAGTAATATCTGCAACCCCAGAGTTATGTTGTCATATCCACTTTATCAGTGCTACAGAAAACATGTAGCTACAACATCAATCTGGTATTTATAAACAACATCAGCTGACTGATAATTATATATCTTACTGTAACACAGGCTTGGTAAATAATATACTGAAACTGTTAATATTGGTAGACAAATACTGTAATACTGATTTTACTTCAAACAGAAGTCATTTAAGTATCTTTACACAAATATAGGTTCAAGCTGTTTTTTCCCTCTGACCTATCACAATAACAAAGTAAATTTATCAAAGAAACTATTTACAAGTATGTCTATTCTAGTGGGTTTTTAAGGTGTATCAATCACGAGTGTTTCTAATGTTGTTCTAATGTCAGAGCCTCTAAGTAAGGTGTGAAGTATATAAATATTATAACTGTGTCAGGACTCTGTATATAAAGTTACCTGAAGGCCTTGTTAGTATAGCAATTGTCTGTTTCCACCTCATCCATACTTCCTTTGAATTCTGGCACAGATCCAGTCAGACAATTCGACAATTTAACCCATACTTATAATTCAACACAGAAACACCAGGTATTCCAGCACATTCCTGTATTAGCATCCAGTATGGATGGTGCTGTGATAGCTACAGGTTGTATTGCCCTGGGAAAGTGTCACATGACTTGTCCAACCTTCACATAAACACTGTTAATATATCCCCAACATGTAAATCCAAGAACTCTGAACACAATACTTGAGACCACTATATACTGTAGACATCTGTAATTGTCATATCAACAGGCGTACAGGTGAGACAACTGAGTGCACCGACACTATAATCAGGCTGACCATCCTACATTATCACTAATATACAGGTAAATGTTCTGCTGATATGAATGACTTAATGATATGAAATTCAAATATATAAGGTATACACCCTTGAATTCAAATCACATCTGGCTTTTGATTATTTTTCTTTGATTTTTATTCTTTTTTATTTATATTTCATTCCATGCATCTATAGAGACTAGATATTTTTTTAGTATTATTTAGCTGATCTTGCTTTTTCAAACATTTACCGTAATAATGTGTGACAAACAACTCATATACACCAACAATAAATAACTTATATCTGTCAGCTCTACCAGCAAAAATCCATTAACAGTTCTACATAAAGAATTTCCATCAAACAGCTTTTAACATTATCAAAATCAAAATGGAGCACTTATAATCACATTTTAAGTGTCAGGTCATGAATTTTATAATGTAGGACTTTTGCATTGACCTGAATGAGTGAAATTACAAGTAAAATCAGCATTTTAAGTTCAGTACACACCTCTTTTACCTGTCAAATCTACCCTAATCTCAGGTGGACTGATGTACCAGGTACTAACCTCAAATCAACACTAATCAGAGCTATGGTAGAAAGTTAAATATATATGATAGATATGTTGATAGATACTAGGTATATTGATATAGCTTTTTAAATGTAGACATAAGTAAATCTACATCTCAACCTGAACACATTACTTACATTTGAATAAAAATTTATTTTATTTATAAGACTAAAGTGAAAGTTTATTGTCATATGTCAGATAGGATCTTGGTACAAGCTGAGATACAAGATATAACAATGTGATGGAGTAGCCTAAAACTGTCATCTATATTTTACTTTGTATACTCATGGCATTTCAGTGGGATTGTACTATAAAGGTGTAACAGGAGCAGAAAAAGCAAAGAGCAGACTGGGATTTGAACCCAGGACCACCAAACTCTAGACAGATGCTCTAAACATTTCAGCTACCTGGCCACCAGCATAGTATCTCACCATGCAGCTACACCAGACATTCCTCCATCCTTCAACGAAGTCTTCGACCTCAAAGACATACACAAGACCCTACACCATCTCCATGTGAATACAGTTAGACACTACAAAAGTATCTCACCAGCCAGGGTACCACAGAGGTGTGTTTTCATGTGATATTATAGCTGTCACAAGCATGCACATAAGTAAAATCAAACAAACATACAAGAAAACCAGAAATACAAATTACAGTGCCACCCCCACATAAGATTGTATATCACTGCACTATAATCTCTACCTGAAGATTGAGGGATACATTAAAACAATGAAAGACATTATGTCTCAATTTGTCTGACAAGTTGACAGGTAAATGAAAGAAAAGTAAACTTGACATTGGTGGTATCTGGGATAAGTAAACACAATACAGATAACACAATAACAGCTGACCCACTCCCCAGGGTACTGGTGGACCCCCTGTCCTGATGTAACTCAACTCTTACTTATCCTGCAGAAAACCAAGTGAGGGTTAAGGGTGAGGGAGGGGGTTAGGGTTAGGGGCTAACACATAACAAAGTCAGGGGTGGTCTTATTATAGGACAATCAATAAACATTTATTGGTAATATTCTGCTTTAGATATCTGTGGGCTTATTGCCAGGTAGAGACCAATTGCATGTCTGTCTGTAATTATCTTATAAGCTTCAGATAAATATAGAGAGTTTAAAAATAATATGGATTTTGTTGTGCAACTTGCTTTCAATAATATGTATCACACCATAGGTAACAGAGTCGTAAAAACATTCCTGTTAGATAAGTGTGTCCATCTTATCTGGCCCGCACCTTAATAGTGATCTATCAGGGGGACTCTGTACACAGACTGACCGACAGAGTGGTAATCACCAGACACCATTACATAGTGTACATTATACATGTTACCAGACTCACCCAACAATATTACCAGAGTCTGGGGTACAGCCAGCTGATGTTTGATCAATCAAGGATGAGTTCCCTACTAATTTTCTGTATCTTTAAACACTGCAATGTTGTTTATTCTTTTTTGGTACAGTATATGAAACTAATACAGGCATAACTTGATCTTCATGTTGTTTTTTGTTACAGTATATGAATTTAAAAGAGGCATAACTCTCTCCTTTTGAATGTCAAATCATTAAATCATAAGGCGTACTAGACTTTGTAGTAGTCCTTGTATATCCCTGTAACCATCATTCTCGTTCAATGCTGTTCATGAGTAAAATGTTGGTCAAAGCGGCATATTTAAAGTTTTACAAACGACACCAACAAGTTAAATATCAGTTACTTATGTTTTATGGTTCTTAAGAAGAAGATTTTCACACATGGCAACCCAAGCCTCATAATGTATCAACAATCTGCTCCATCAAAGACACATATGTGACCTTGTTGTAATCACAACATTGACAGTCTAGTCAATAGTCATTTATTTGAGCACTCTACAGGCCAAACATCTGTAATTCTGGGCCAGATATGGTTCATTAGGCACTATGATGGTATGGAGATTTTTACATTTTTATCTTTTCAACAAGTTATTTGCACTTGTAGGTAATAGCTGTTCTGAATACACACTATGCTGTTTAGCTGAGTAGGCGTTTTCCACACACCAGTACTTCTCAGCTCTGATATTTTATGTTCATTCCAAATGATTGATTTGCTACATCTAAATAATTAAGATCGAAATATTCATGAATCTATAACCAAACATCTATCAGAAAAAAACATAATCAAAACTTATAAAAATGTGATACAACTGGAATGTAAAAACTATAGGTATAGATATAATCACACCTTTATAGTCATACACAACAGAAAACTGGCTTCCCTGTACACCTCGTTAGGCCAGGTGTGACATTGACCCATCTTCTCTGTACACCTCGTTTGGTCAGGTGTGACATTGACCCTATCTATAACCAACCACCTTATTTAACCTCTACAACAACAATGCGGAGATGAAAGGCAGTGATATCTCATTGTTTAGACTGGCTGTAAATACATCACAAAATGTTGACTTAGGCCACCTGTCCAACAGACCTGAAACAAACATCTACTGAGAATAGTTCATTGTACTAGCATAAACAATGACATTTTATTTTATGAATAGAAGATTGAATATCAAATATTTAAACATAGAGAAATTACAAAACATTCATTTTGTCTCTTTTTAATAGTCAAAATATGATACATCAGAAGAATTCAATTGAAGGATTAAGGTACCTATCTATTGAATATTCACTCCAACCAATGTTAAAACTTGACAAGAATTGGTAAAATTCTGACAAATTTATTGGGATGGGTAAGAAATGAGGTGTCCCCAGTTACCCAGTAATGGTAAAGTGTGTGACCTAGCTATAAAGTATATATCTATCTGTTTAAATGCCCCTACCATGAATTACTTGCCTGTTGACCTATAACGTGGGGACAGTCTGACACACAGCCAGGACACTTGTAGTAAACATCATACACAGCAGTAGCCAAGTTGTGCATCCATGTATCTGATTCATGGTCCACCAGAGATTCAATAACATGATTCATTGACCATCAGGGGTCCTTACTAATAGCCAATGTAATTAAAGAGTCAACCAGGCCCCTCTTACATGATTTCAAGGTCCACCAGGAATCCTTAAATGGATCCTATGTGTTGTCCAATAGAAATCCTGTTTATTAAAATATATAATCCCCCTTAGAGATTTTTTCTTTCTTTTTTATGTACATATGGAGTTCGACATCGGACCGAGAAGGCACTTAGCCGTGCCCATGTCCATTCAAGGGAGATGTCCCGCCTTGTGGACGTACTGGATGGATAGGACAAGACTCACAGGCACCGGAGGCACTCGACCACCGGGCCCCCTCACGTCGCCTGAATATAGCTTACGCAGTGGAAGTAAAACCTGTAACCAACCAACTAATTTTTTATGTAAATGTGACCACACATATAAAGCCCCTGAACAGTTCACCACCCATCATTTTTCTGGTAACACATACACAAAAACAGATGTGGTGAACACCAACCAATATATAACAGAGGTGGGATCCATCATTGTAACCAGCTGATGACAGTAAACTAGGCATTTAGAACAGGCACATAATTACCATGATAGTTCTACTGAGAAGGAGATGTTGTGGTTTCTCTGACCAAACATGTGATCCCCTGCAGGTTTTCAGAGGGGAAAAAATCCAATGCTGTAGCCCACAGTCTGTACCACATCATTTGTGTACTTGTAACATGCTCCTCGTGAAGCCCATCACAACAATTCAGATTTCTGCAGGTTTAAGTCCCTGGACAGTTGCCTGACTGGTAATGGAGAATACACATCCTGAAGTGTGAGAGGATTCTTGGTTTTCTGTTCATGCTTTCAGAAAAACAGATACAGAAGTAGGAGTTAAACACAAATGCAGTACATTTCAGTATGACTTGCACTTGAATTTTTTTTTTTATCACATCATTGGATTGTTATACAACTTCGACATGCAACCCAGAGCAAACATTAGACATAAACAAACATCAGGAGGTCGCAAACATCCAAAGCTTGTTTACATTCGGGCTATATTTGATCTCCTTTGAACCTTAATACAGACAACTGACAGCTATAATCAGCCAGACACTGGGTACAGGAGGCAGTAGGGCAGACACAGGGTGCCACCAGGAGTCATATATGTGTGTGTGGAGTCTGGCTGGCACTAATTTCCATGTATTATTCATAAGATGATCAATGAGAAGACATTATTTATAATATAGATAAGTCTGGGTATCCAACCATCTCATTGCATACCAGCAACAAAGATATCCTGAGAGAGAAGTGCAACAATGGCAAGAATCCAGTCTGTATTCAGGATAAACATGAATACTAATTAGCCACACAAACAGTTCCTCAATCAATGAGCACAATAAGTAAACAATTTTCAAATACTGCTAGGCTTCAGACATAGCAATATTTGCTCCCATTTTTTAAAGATGGCTGGTTCATGAATATGAATGACACAAAATATACATCTCATCATTCACCATTGTGGTATATACATGACATAATTTATAATGGGCCTTCCTATGTAAATTAATACATGTAAGGTATATAAAATTTATTACCAGATGTGTTTCTCAAACGGCCATACCCACCAATCTATGTTACACCTGTAAGTCAGTATAATGACCGAGGGTCACTGTGTCAAGACTTTCCTGATCCATCAAGGATGCTGATCTGTTTCCATTATTACAAGTTAGATATACACCAATATACTCTAATTATTTCCACTACCTCCCAGCTGTAAACTGTACAATGTTGTTAGCTATTTTCATCTACCGATCAATAGAGTCTGTCTCCAGATTAGACCGGCTAGTATCTCTTCTTCCCACTCATGATCACATACAAATAGGTACCGGTTCCTGAGCTTGATCAGAACTGACACAGTCGTAACTGTGATATATTGGTCATGTGGCTCAAAGACATTTCCTTATGACCAGCAAATTACATGTAACTTTACAATACAAGTACTGTATTTATCTGACAATAAACCAAGCCTGGTAATCAGCCCGCACCCACATATATAGGTATGTCTTTTTGCAATTCAGCAAAACATTAACAAATACTATTTCATTGTTCGACCATAAGCCCATCCCCATCTTTAAATCAAGGTTTACGTGTTGCCCCCCTGGGCTTATCACCGGATAAATACAGAAATAGATTTATAAACTGACCCCCTGGGATTATCACCGGATAACTACAGAAATAGATTTATAAACAGAGGATATTAAGCAACATTTTGAAACACTACGAATCCGAGAGAATCACTATCAAGTTACAGACAGATGACTCTAGATGAGGGTACCAATTACATACGGATTTACATGTGTATCTTTCTATATATTTCATCCAGAAATAAAGAGATTTAAAGCTTTTTTAATGTTTTTAATGTGTGGTGTTGTAGTTTATATGTTGTTTCTTTTTAAACTCGGTAATATGTATAGCTTCCAAGTTCCATAGCTTCCGCTGGCTTGATGGATTTGTGAAGCAAAACTGGAGGATTAGGTTCAGCCTAAGTGATCAATCTCTCAAAGGAGGATGCCGAATATGCCCTAGAAAAACTCAACCTCATCAATCAGACTTGTATAACATACTACTGAGGACAGTACAAACAAGAAGGATAAAAACCAACATCTGTACAATGATTGTACGTTTAAAATTAGAGGTCTATACCCACAAACTGGTAATCTAATAGAATGCTAAAATATTCTAAAGTATACTTATTCAAAATAAAGATACATAACAAGTTAACACCTACAAGTTACTGATACCATATACAATACTTACAGGTACACAGTGTATAATAGTAATCACCTATCTGTACAGGTACACAGTATATAATAGTGATCACCTACCTGTACAGGTACACAGTGTATAATAGTGATCACCTACCTGTACAGGTACACAGTATATAATAGTGATTACCTACCTGTACAGGTACAGTGTGTAATAGTGATCACCTACCTGTACAGGTACACAGTGTATAATAGTGATCACCTACCTGTACAGGTACACAGTGTGTAATAGTGATCACCTACCTGTACAGGTACACAGTGTATAATAGTGATCACCTACCTGTACAGGTACACAGTGTGTAATAGTGATCACCTATCTGTACAGGTACACAGTGTATAATAGTGATCACCTACCTGTACAGGTACACAGTGTGTAATAGTGATCACCTACCTGTTCAGGTACACAGTGTATAATAGTAATCACCTACCTGTACAGGTACACAGTGTATAATAGTGATCACCTACCTGTACAGGTACACAGTGTATAATAGCGATCACCTACCTGTACAGGTACACAGTGTATAATAGTGATCACCTACCTGTACAGGTACACGGTGTGTAATAGTGATCACCTACCTGTACAGGTACACAGTGTATAATAGTGATCACCTACCTGTACAGGTATACAGTGTGTAATAGTGATCACCTACCTGTACAGGTACACAGTGTATAATAGTGATCACCTACCTGTACAGGTACACGGTGTGTAATAGTGATCACCTACCTGTTCAGGTACACAGTGTATAATAGTAATCACCTACCTGTACAGGTACACAGTGTATAATAGTGATCACCTACCTGTACAGGTACACAGTGTATAATAGCGATCACCTACCTGTACAGGTACACAGTGTATAATAGTGATCACCTACATGTACAGGTACAGGTACACAGTGTATAATAGTGACCACCTACCTGTACAGGTACACAGTGTATACTAGTGATCACCTACCTGTACAGGTACAGGTACACAGTGTATAATAGTGACCACCTACCTGTACAGGTACACAGTGTATACTAGTGATCACCTACCTGTACAGGTACAGGTACACAGTGTATAATAGTGACCACCTACCTGTACAGGTACACAGTGTATACTAGTGATCACCTACCTGTACAGGTACACAGTGTATAATAGTAATCACCTACCTGTACAGGTACACGGTGTGTAATAGTGATCACCTACCTGTACAGGTACACAGTGTGTAATAGTGATCACCTACCTGTACAGGTACACAGTGTGTAATAGTGATCACCTACATGTACAGGTACAGGTACACGGTGTGTTATAGTGACTACCTACCTGTACAGGTACACAGTGTATAATAGTGATTACCTACATGTACAGGTACAGGTACACAGTGTATAATAGTGACTACCTACCTGTACAGGTACACAGTATATAATAGTGATCACCTACCTGTACAGGTACACGTTGTGTAATAGTGATCACCTACCTGTACAGGTACACAGTGTATAATAGTGATCACCTACCTGTACAGGTACACGTTGTGTAATAGTGATCACCTACCTGTACAGGTACACAGTGTATACTAGTGATCACCTACCTGTACAGGTACAGGTACACAGTGTGTAATAGTGATCACCTACCTGTACATGTACACAGTGTATAATAGTGATCACCTACCTGTACAGGTACACAGTGTATAATAGTGATCACCTACCTGTACAGGTACATGTTGTGTAATAGTGATCACCTACCTGTACAGGTACACAGTGTATACTAGTGATCACCTACCTGTACAGGTACAGGTACACAGTGTGTAATAGTGATCACCTACCTGTACATGTACACAGTGTATACTAGTGATCACCTACCTGTACAGGTACACAGTGTATAATAGCGATCACCTACCTGTACAGGTACACAGTGTATAATAGCGATCACCTACCTGTACAGGTACATAGTGTATAATAGTGACCACCTACCTGTACATGTACACAGTATATACTAGTGATCACCTACCTGTACAGGTACACAGTGTGTAATAGTGATCACCTACCTGTACAGGTACACAGTGTATAATAGTGATCACCTACCTGTCTAGTTACCATGTGTGTAATTGAGAAAATCTACCTGTCTTGGTCGAACATACAAAGGAATTTAAGTAACAACAGCTGAATCACCCTTCAAGCCTAACGATCAATAACAAATACCATTGTAACATCTCAACATGACTTTACTGATTAATTTTTCATGACAACATCAAAAAGATCCATGTGACCTGCACCATGACAGTCTTGTAAACAGAACCTAATGACCTCATCAAAACCATGACTGACCAAAGTCTGGAATGTTGACCTCAATCAAAACAACTGACCAATATATATCACTATGCATTATATTGTGTCAGTTTCCTTGGCAGTCACCAGACATGTAGAAGTTTTAACACAAGTACATATGCTTGTTTATCAACAATAACAAAGAGATGAAATACAGATTGTGGCAATGAGGATAGTAAAACTGTTCTTCCCTCTGGGGGTTTTGACTTCTATAATAATCCCCACATCCCCTTGAAACATTTCAAAATAAGATCTAGATGTGTAGAGATGTATTTAGGGTATAGCTCCATCCATTTGTATTGAAGAAGTCTTGTGCTTTATATACATGTATACATACCAATCATTCAAGCAAGGTCATCTTACAAAATATCCAAGATGGTATGTACTTACCTTGATAAGAAGACTTATATCAGCTCTGTGAACAGGCAACCCAAAACAGAATCAGTTCATCATCCCAGAAGACTAACTATCCAGTGGAGGTGTCTCCACACGGACCCTGCCCTACTCACACCCACTGCCATTTACAGTGCAATTATGTACTTCCTGTGGGATACACACATCTGTGTGCCTCAACAATAGTGGCCTACTTCTATACTTAGCTGTAGGGCCACTGAAGCAGCAACAGCAGCAGCAGCAGGGATGCAGATCAACACTCCAGGGGTACTGCTACTCAGTAGTGACCAATGTATAGATAACACTGTAGTAGTAAACAACATTTTAATAACAAGAGGCCCAATGGTCCTAAATCACTCATCTATTATTCACTGTTGCAACAATGATTTAAGGCCTTTCAGACTGTCAAAATAAGTTAATAAAGCTGACTCCTGTAACATTGAGTAGAGTCAAGGTCATCTTTTTTCCTGGACTTAATCACAGGAAGCAATTAATTAAACATAATTATTCCAGGTCTTTTGGAAAACCAGGAAAATATATATTTGTTTGGCCTATTGAGAATGAGCAAATTAAGTGTTTAAACAAAACTGAACCTACTGACTTTGAACGTCGGTCAAAAACATTTCTTTTTGCAAACATTGTTGGATTTCATGCAAGGTTTCTACTAGACAAATACCGTATTTGACCTAATAAGGGCGCAGGGCGCGGGTAATTGACAGTGGGGGCGCCCTTATTAAGATTAGTTATTCTGAAGTTTTATGAAACAGACTATACCTTATAGCAGAATACCCAAGGTTGTGGAAAATATTCAGTCATAAAAATATTCCAGATGAAGATATCTATTCATTATCATATATTAAGCTTAAACATCACTTGAATACTCCTGTAAACTTGTAAACCATGCCAGCTGATCTTAAGACCAGAGAATGTGTGTTCCACCATTTATGTTCAAATGGAACTCTTTTGTGTTCTATTTATAGAAACAGGTGATTTCCCAGATCATATCAGACATCGTTTTCTTTGACCTAATAATTGATTTACAATGTCTTTTACTAGCTTTCTGTTCTGAACAAAAGTTATTTATCAACAAGAATGAAGTCTTTACTTTATCTTCAAATAAAGATGGTAAGTTGTTACATGTATTTGTATGTGTGTTTTATATATATAGTTTTGGGTGCTCTTTGTACTGACATGTCATCTGTAGCCTGTAGCCCGCTGTAGGAATACACAAAATGTGGCGAAAACAATAAATGTGTTCCAGTTACTTAATTTGCTGAAGAAAATTGAACACATAAAGTAGCAAAATATTTCACATGAATTATTACTTTTGAACACCATTTTGACACCATTTTGACACTCAGTCAAAGATTTATTTCCTTGAAAAAAGGTAGGGGCGCCCTTATTAGGGCAGGCACCCTTATTAGGTCAAATACGGTACATATTGAATCTTGATTCTGCGACTTTCAGTTATTGAGATGAAGTTATTTAAAGGAAAAAGTTGACAATGGATGGTATATAGAAAACAGACAGACGACAGATGGACAAACCTCACTTGTCCTTTGGGCAAGTGACCTAAACAAACACTTTGGTATATTACAGCCCCCCACCGGATGTGAAATCATATGCCAAAAATGCACAGATAATGAATTTGTTTTCGAAATAATGCTACACAATGAAGGTTTGACAGACCCATTGCATTCAAATTGCACTTGATGGTAATGTGAATGAGTTCAGAATTATTACTATTCTTAGTACCGTTAAGCGATACCAGGAGTTCAGTGCAAGTGAAACTTAATTGAGATGAACCTTAATACCCCAAAATTCAGTGACAAGAAGAGCAGTAGATCAGATTCAGACATAGGTCAGAGATTGAGCCTGGATAGGTAGTTTTTTTATGTATGTCAAAGGTCAAACTTTAGATCAGAATGACCTTCTTTTGGTTCATGACACACTGCCTCACCAAGGTGAACCCCTGGTCCCAAGTACAATTGAGTAACAGTCACCTGTATAGGAGATAGTACCCAGACAAACATTTCCATAAAACACATGACAAAAGTATAAAATTCAAGTGACAAATAGTGTAGGAGATAGAACCCGGACATACTTTTTCTTTGATGTAGGTCAAAGGCCAAAATGTAGGTAAGAATGACCTACTTTTGGTACTTGACCGCACAGTCTCACCCAGGTGAAACTCATGACCCAAGAATGAAGTCCTAGTGACAAGTATTGTTGTATTGGAGATAGAGCCTAGACAAGATCAGATAGGAAAGGCCAAACAGATACGAAACTATAGCCCCCTCGAAACTGTTAGGGGACTATAACAACCATGGTCAGATGATACTGAATGCTATGAAGGTCAGTGGTCAATCGTTCAGATGTTACTGAATACTATGAAATTCAGTGGTCAAATGGTCAGATGTTACTGGATGCTATGAAAGTCAGTGGTCAAAAACAAGGTCTCAATGTATATCATTGTTACCCAGTAATAAACAATATGTTAAGTAACATTTTAAATTGTTTTGTTATAGTTTAACTCATATTTCATACATGTATGTTGTACTAATCATAAAAAAAAAAATTCTCACAAGGACCACAAATACAATTGATTATGTAGTCTAAGACTAAAAGCAGGGGCTGTTTACTACTGCCAATACATTGTATGGTGTTCTACGAAGTGATTCTTATACTCAGACTAAATGGTAAGGGCTGCTTACTATTGCCAATACATTGTATACTCATGCAGACTAAATAGTAGGGGCTGTTTACTATTGCCAATGGGGCCACGGTGGCGGAGTGGTTAAGGTGTCCCGACACTTTATCACTAGCCCTCCACCTCTGGGTTGCGAGTTCGAAACCTACGTGGGGCAGTTGCCAGGTACTGACCGTAGGCCGGTGGTTTTTCTCCGGGTACTCCGGCTTTCCTCCACCTCCAAAACCTGGCACGTCCTTAAATGACCCTGGCTGTTAATAGGACGTTAAACAAAACAAACAAAACTATTGCCAATACTTTTGTATGAGGTCCCACCCAGTGATCCTGTACTCGGACTAAATGGTAAGGGCTGTTCACTACTGCCCCTACTTTGTATGAGGTCCCATCCAGTGATCGGTATACTAAGACTAAATGGCTGTTCACTACTGCCAATACTTTTGTATGAGGTCCCATCCAGTGATCGGTAGACTAAGACTAAATGGCTGTTCACTACTGCCAATACTTTTGTATGAGGTCCCACCCAGTGATCCTGTACTGGACTAAATGGTGGGGGGATCTTTGTTTATATTGGTCATTACATTATCAGCATCCTTTCCACTGGCCAGTCTAACAGCATATGTATACCCTCCACTGGCCAGTCTAACTGACCATGATCAGACAATGTAAACACCAAACTCTCAGTAGATATAGAGTAAATCAGCTAGTAGGTCAAGTATAAATCATATACAGTACTTGCCCGTTTCCAATTTTTCAGTTTCTGGTCATATACCCATCAATATTAATATTTTGGGACAATTTTTAGTGCCTCATGTGTGATTCCAGATCAACAATAGGAAAGATTGTTTACATTGGCATAATTGACAGGATGTCTACATTAGAAAGGTGAAAAATTTGACAAGAGTTGGAGTTTCTCCATCTCAAATTTTCTCCATGCTGACAGTAGAGAATAGTTTGCTGCAACAATGGCAATAAACACCAAAACAATTAGCACCTCTGAAACTGATCAGAAAACAGAGATGGGCTAATAATACATTATCTAGAAAATTTCATTTCCTTCCAATTGTTTCAACCGCCAACAGTAAAGAGTAAAACATCAGTGAATAGAATGTGTTGATTGCATCTAGTGAAGCCTTCACATTTGTGATAGATCTATGTGTATTACTGTCTGTCTGTCCATCACTTTATCTGTTCATCCTCCTGAATGAAAGAATGAATGAATGAATGAATGAATGAATGAATGAATGAATGAATCGGTCCATCCTTCAATCTGTTCATCCTTCTGAATGAATGAATGAATGAATGAATGACATATTTAGCCTGTATTCCTGGCTGTATGACATCTGCAGTTTGCCTGTCCAAAATCTGAAGTCTGTATACGTACTACATAATGGAAAATGTCAATTATTTTACAACACACGTACTATAGCCCTTAGGATAGGAATTGTTTATCAAGTGTCTTTGACCTTGACCTCCACTGATCATGACTTGACCACAATAAAGATGATGAAAGACTTTATAACATCAAAGAACAAAATGACAAGTGTTTAGGACCAGATTGGACTAGCCTTCAGTATGTAATGCTTTGTATCATTAGTAAATGTTCAGAATCAATCTGCTAATGTAATGACTATTTTACAGTTTGGTCTTCTGATCAATGTTGACACCAGAGATGTAGGTGATCAAAGTGTCTCCTTATTGGTGATAACTCCCAAACAAGATTTATAGCTGTTTTATAATCAGGTATCCTCATGTGTGAAACTTTCTGTGGAGAAACCTTTATGTTCCAAAGACTATTGATCCAATGAGTACACGTTCAATGAGATAGCATGCTCATCTATAATCCTCTCCTACTTTTCCTATAGATTTTTTTGCTGCGATATTTAGGGGCGGCCCATTGGCTGCTGGTGCACAACAGGTTAGATGAGGAAAACAGGCCTAAAAATTCAGTACTAACATATTAAAAGGGAGATAATGAACTGATAAAATCTGTTATCTTCAGTACAACATCTTCACTAAAAATAAGGATTTCAGATGTACATACCAGATGTGATCAGTACAAGCACATATTCCACATGAATCAAAAAGATGAACATTAATCAATATCAATTATTATTCAAACAAATACTGCAGATGATTTTATTACAGTTGCTAATTCCATTGTACTATAGTGGTCAATTCTGTTATAGTGGACAATTCTGTTATAGTGGCCAATTCTGTTATAGTGGTCAATTCTGTTATAGTGGCCAATTCTGTTATAGTGGTCAATTCTGTTATAGTGGCTAATTCTGTTATAGTGGACAATTTCTGATATAGTGAATTCTGTTATAGTGGCCAATTCTGTTATAGTGGTCAATTCTGTTATAGTGGTCAATTCTGTTATAGTGGCTAATTCTGTTATAGTGGACAATTTCTGATATAGTGAATTCTGTTATAGTGGCCAATTCTGTTATAGTGGCCAATTTCTGATATAGTGAATTCTGTTATAGTGCATTCTGTTATAGTGGCCAATTTCTGATATAGTGAATTCTGTTATAGTGACCAATTTCTGATAGAGTGAATTCTGTTATAGTGGCCAATTCTGTTATAGTGAATTATATAATAGTGGCCAATTCTGATATACAATGCAGTGGCCAGTTCTATTAGAATGACCAATTCTGTTATACAATGTATACGTACATGTAGTCGCTTTTTGCTTTTTGTCAACTTACTGTGACAAAAATCAAAATACCTTAGGAATGCACCCTCATTGAGGGAATCCAAAACATATCCCTCAAACTTTCATGTGAGGATATCATATTCAATAATACATGTATACATCAATAAAAATCATAACTACAAAGAATACCTGATTGCTATTGAAGACAACTGTGTCTGTATTATCATCAGTAACAACAAGGATTACCTGGTTCCTACAGAAGACAGTGTCTGTATTATTATCAGTAACAACAAGGATTACCTGGTTCCTACAGAAGACAATGTCTGTATTATCATCAGTAACAACAAGGATTACCTGGTTCCTACAGAAGACAATGTCTGTATTATCATCAGTAACAACAAGGATTACTTGGTTCCTACAGAAGACAGTGTCTGTATTATCATCAGTAACAACAAGGAGTACCTGGTTCCTACAGAAGACAGTGTCTGTATTATCATCAGTAACAACAAGGAGTACCTGGTTCCTACAGAAGACAGTGTCTGTATTATCATCAGTAACAACAAGGAGTACCTGGTTCCTACAGAAGACAATGTCTGTATTATCATCAGTAACAACAAGGATTACCTGGTTCCTACAGAAGACAGTGTCTGTATTATCATCAGTAACAACAAGGATTACCTGGTTCCTACAGAAGACAGTGTCTGTATTATCATCAGTAACAACAAGGAGTACCTGGTTCCTACAGATGACAGTGTCTGTATTATCATCAGTAACAACAAGGATTACCTGGTTCCTACAGAAGACAGTGTCTGTATTATCATCAGTAACAACAAGGATTACCTGGTTCCTACAGAAGACAGTGTCTGTATTATCATCAGTAACAACAAGGAGTACCTGGTTCCTACAGAAGAAGGTGTCTGTATTATCATCAGTAACAACAAGGAGTACCTGGTTCCTACAGAAGACAGTGTCTGTATTATCATCAGTAACAACAAGGAGTACCTGGTTCCTACAGAAGACAGTGTCTGTATTATCATCAGTAACAACAAGGAGTACCTGGTTCCTACAGAAGACAGTGTCTGTATTATCATCAGTAACAACAAGGATTACCTGGTTCCTACAGAAGACAGTGTCTGTAATATCAGTAACAACAAGGATTACCTGGTTCCTGCAGAAGACAATGTCTGTATTATCATCAGTAACAACAAGGAGTACCTGGTTCCTACAGAAGAAGGTGTATGTATTATCATCAGTAACAACAAGGAGTACCTGGTTCCTACAGAAGACAGTGTCTGTATTATCATCAGTAACAACAAGGAGTACCTGGTTCCTACAGAAGACAGTGTCTGTATTATCAGTAACAACAAGGATTACCTGGTTCCTGCAGAAGACAGTGTCTGTATTATCATCAGTAACAACAAGGATTACCTTGTTCCTACAGAAGACAGTGTCTGTATTATCATCAGTAACAACAAGGATTACCTGGTTCCTCGAATTGACAGTGTCTGTATTATCATCAGTAACAACAAGGATTACCTGGTTCCTACAGAAGACAGTGTCTGTATTATCATCAGTAACAACAAGGATTACCTGGTTCCTACAGAAGACAGTGTCTGTATTATCATCAGTAACAACAAGGATTACCTGGTTCCTACAGAAGACAGTGTCTGTTTTATCATCAGTAACAACAAGGATTACCTGGTTCCTACAGAAGACAGTATCTGTATTATCATCAGTAACAACAAGGATTACCTGGTTCCTTCAGAAGACAGTGTCTGTATTATCAGCAGTAACAACAAGGATTACCTGGTTCCTACAGAAGACCGTGTCTGTATTATCATCAGTAACAACAAGGAGTACCTGGTTCCTACAGAAGACAGTGTCTGTATTATCAGTAACAACAAGGATTACCTGGTTCCTGCAGAAGACAGTGTCTGTATTATCATCAGTAACAACAAGGATTACCTTGTTCCTACAGAAGACAGTGTCTGTATTATCATCAGTAACAACAAGGATTACCTGGTTCCTCGAATTGACAGTGTCTGTATTATCATCAGTAACAACAAGGATTACCTGGTTCCTACAGAAGACAGTGTCTGTATTATCATCAGTAACAACAAGGATTACCTGGTTCCTACAGAAGACAGTGTCTGTATTATCATCAGTAACAACAAGGATTACCTGGTTCCTACAGAAGACAGTGTCTGTTTTATCATCAGTAACAACAAGGATTACCTGGTTCCTACAGAAGACAGTATCTGTATTATCATCAGTAACAACAAGGATTACCTGGTTCCTTCAGAAGACAGTGTCTGTATTATCAGCAGTAACAACAAGGATTACCTGGTTCCTACAGAAGACCGTGTCTGTATTATCATCAGTAACAACAAGGATTACCTGGTTCCTACAGAAGACAGTGTCTGTATTATTATCAGTAACAACAAGGATTACCTGGTTCCTACAGAAGACAATGTCTGTATTATCATCAGTAACAACAAGGATTACCTGGTTCCTACAGAAGACAATGTCTGTATTATCATCAGTAACAACAAGGATTACTTGGTTCTTACAGAAGACAGTGTCTGTATTATCATCAGTAACAACAAGGAGTACCTGGTTCCTACAGAAGACAGTGTCTGTATTATCATCAGTAACAACAAGGAGTACCTGGTTCCTACAGAAGACAGTGTCTGTATTATCATCAGTAACAACAAGGATTACCTGGTTCCTACAGAAGACAATGTCTGTATTATCATCAGTAACAACAAGGATTACCTGGTTCCTACAGAAGACAATGTCTGTATTATCATCAGTAACAACAAGGATTACTTGGTTCTTACAGAAGACAGTGTCTGTATTATCATCAGTAACAACAAGGAGTACCTGGTTCCTACAGAAGACAGTGTCTGTATTATCATCAGTAACAACAAGGATTACCTGGTTCCTACAGAAGACAGTGTCTGTATTATCATCAGTAACAACAAGGATTACCTGGTTCCTACAGAAGACAGTGTCTGTATTATCATCAGTAACAACAAGGAGTACCTGGTTCCTACAGATGACAGTGTCTGTATTATCATCAGTAACAACAAGGATTACCTGGTTCCTACAGAAGACAGTGTCTGTAATATCAGTAACAACAAGGATTACCTGGTTCCTGCAGAAGACAATGTCTGTATTATCATCAGTAACAACAAGGAGTACCTGGTTCCTACAGAAGAAGGTGTCTGTATTATCATCAGTAACAACAAGGAGTACCTGGTTCCTACAGAAGACAGTGTCTGTATTATCATCAGTAACAACAAGGAGTACCTGGTTCCTACAGAAGACAGTGTCTGTATTATCATCAGTAACAACAAGGATTACCTGGTTCCTACAGAAGACAGTGTCTGTAATATCAGTAACAACAAGGATTACCTGGTTCCTGCAGAAGACAATGTCTGTATTATCATCAGTAACAACAAGGAGTACCTGGTTCCTACAGAAGACAGTGTCTGTATTATCATCAGTAACAACAAGGATTACCTGGTTCCTACAGAAGACAGTGTCTGTATTATCAGTAACAACAAGGATTACCTGGTTCCTGCAGAAGACAGTGTCTGTATTATCATCAGTAACAACAAGGATTACCTTGTTCCTACAGAAGACAGTGTCTGTATTATCATCAGTAACAACAAGGATTACCTGGTTCCTCGAATTGACAGTGTCTGTATTATCATCAGTAACAACAAGGATTACCTGGTTCCTACAGAAGACAGTGTCTGTATTATCATCAGTAACAACAAGGATTACCTGGTTCCTACAGAAGACAGTGTCTGTATTATCATCAGTAACAACAAGGATTACCTGGTTCCTACAGAAGACAGTGTCTGTTTTATCATCAGTAACAACAAGGATTACCTGGTTCCTACAGAAGACAGTGTCTGTATTATCATCAGTAACAACAAGGATTACCTGGTTCCTTCAGAAGACAGTGTCTGTATTATCAGCAATAACAACAAGGATTACCTGGTTCCTACAGAAGACTGTCTCTGTATTATCATCAGTAACAACAAGGATTACCTGGTTCCTACAGAAGACAGTGTCTGTATTATCATCAGTAACAACAAAGATTACCTGGTTCCTACAGAAGACAGTGTCTGTAATATTATCAGTAACAACAAGGATTACCTGGTTCCTACAGAAGACAATGTCTGTATTATCAGTAACAACAAGGATTACCTGGTTCCTGCAGAAGACAATGTCTGTATTATCATCAGTAACAACAAGGATTACCTGGTTCCTACAGAAGACAATGTCTGTATTATCATCAGTAACAACAAGGATTACCTGGTTCCTACAGAAGACAGTGTCTGCATTATCAACAGTAACACCAAAGATTACCTGGTTCCTCGAGTTGACAGTGTCTGTATTATCATCAGTAACAACAAGGATTACCTGGTTCCTACAGAAGACAGTGTCTGTATTATCATCAGTTACAAAGATTACCTGGTTCCTACAGAAGACAATGTCTGTATTATCATCAGTTACAAAGATTACCTGGTTCCTACAGAAGACAATGTCTGTATTATCATCAGTAACAACAAGGATTACCTGGTTCCTTCAGAAGACAGTGTCTGTTTTATCATCAGTAACAACAAGGATTACCTGGTTCCTACAGAAGACAGTGTCTGTATTATCATCAGTAACAACAAGGATTACCTGGTTCCTTCAGAAGACAGTGTCTGTATTATCATCAGTAACAACAAGGATTACCTGGTTCCTACAGAAGACAGTGTCTGTATTATCAGCAGTAACAACAAGGATTACCTGGTTCCTACAGAAGACAGTGTCTGTATTATCATCAGTAACAACAAGGATTACCTGGTTCCTACAGAAGACAGTGTCTGTATTATCAGCAGTAACAACAAAGATTACCTGGTTCCTACAGAAGACAGTGTCTGTATTATCATCAGTAACAACAAGGATTACCTGGTTCCTACAGAAGACAGTGTCTGTATTATCAACAGTAACACCAAAGATTACCTGGTTCCTCGAGTTGACAGTGTCTGTATTATCATCAGTAACAACAAGGATTACCTGGTTCCTACAGAAGACAGTGTCTGTATTATCATCAGTTACAAAGATTACCTGGTTCCTACAGAAGACAATGTCTGTATTATCATCAGTTACAAAGATTACCTGGTTCCTACAGAAGACAATGTCTGTATTATCATCAGTAACAACAAGGATTACCTGGTTCCTTCAGAAGACAGTGTCTGTTTTATCATCAGTAACAACAAGGATTACCTGGTTCATACAGAAGACAGTGTCTGTATTATCATCAGTAACAACAAGGATTACCTGGTTCCTTCAGAAGACAGTGTCTGTATTATCATCAGTAACAACAAGGATTACCTGGTTCCTACAGAAGACAGTGTCTGTATTATCAGCAGTAACAACAAGGATTACCTGGTTCCTACAGAAGACAGTGTCTGTATTATCATCAGTAACAACAAGGATTACCTGGTTCCTACAGAAGACAGTGTCTGTATTATCAGCAGTAACAACAAAGATTACCTGGTTCCTACAGAAGACAGTGTCTGTATTATCATCAGTAACAACAAGGATTACCTGGTTCCTACAGAAGACAGTGTCTGTATTATCATCAGTAACAACAAAGATTACCTGGTTCCTACAGAAGACAGTGTCTGTAATATTATCAGTAACAACAAGGATTACCTGGTTCCTACAGAAGACAATGTCTGTATTATCAGTAACAACAAGGATTACCTGGTTCCTGCAGAAGACAATGTCTGTATTATCATCAGTAACAACAAGGATTACCTGGTTCCTACAGAAGACAGTGTCTGTATTATCAGCAGTAACAACAAGGATTACCTGGTTCCTACAGAAGACAGTGTCTGTATTATCATCAGTAACAACAAGGATTACCTGGTTCCTACAGAAGACAGTGTCTGTATTATCAGCAGTAACAACAAAGATTACCTGGTTCCTACAGAAGACAGTGTCTGTATTATCATCAGTAACAACAAGGATTACCTGGTTCCTACAGAAGACAGTGTCTGTATTATCAACAGTAACACCAAAGATTACCTGGTTCCTCGAGTTGACAGTGTCTGTATTATCATCAGTAACAACAAGGATTACCTGGTTCCTACAGAAGACAGTGTCTGTATTATCATCAGTTACAAAGATTACCTGGTTCCTACAGAAGACAATGTCTGTATTATCATCAGTTACAAAGATTACCTGGTTCCTACAGAAGACAATGTCTGTATTATCATCAGTAACAACAAGGATTACCTGGTTCCTTCAGAAGACAGTGTCTGTTTTATCATCAGTAACAACAAGGATTACCTGGTTCCTACAGAAGACAGTGTCTGTATTATCATCAGTAACAACAAGGATTACCTGGTTCCTTCAGAAGACAATGTCTGTATTATCATCAGTAACAACAAGGATTACCTGGTTCCTACAGAAGACAGTGTCTGTATTATCATCAGTAACAACAAGGATTACTTGGTTCCTACAGAAGACAGTGTCTGTATTATCATCAGTAACAACAAAGATTACCTGGTTCCTACAGAAGACAGTGTCTGTATTATCATCAGTAACAACAAGGAGTACCTGGTTCCTACAGAAGACAGTGTCTGTATTATCATCAGTAACAACAAGGATTACCTGGTTCCTACAGAAGACAATGTCTGTATTATCATCAGTAACAACAAGGATTACCTGGTTCCTACAGAAGACAGTGTCTGTATTATCATCAGTAACAACAAGGATTACCTGGTTCCTACAGAAGACAGTGTCTGTATTATCATCAGTAACAACAAGGATTACCTGGTTCCTACAGAAGACAGTGTCTGTATTATCAGCAGTAACAACAAGGATTACCTGGTTCCTACAGAAGACAGTGTCTGTATTATCATCAGTAACAACAAGGATTACCTGGTTCCTACAGAAGACAGTGTCTGTATTATCATCAGTAACAACAAGGATTACCTGGTTCCTACAGAAGACAGTGTCTGTATTATCATCAGTAACAACAAGGATTACCTGGTTCCTACAGAAGACAGTGTCTGTATTATCATCAGTAACAACAAAGATTACCTGGTTCCTACAGAAGACAGTGTCTGTAATATTATCAGTAACAACAAGGATTACCTGGTTCCTACAGAAGACAATGTCTGTATTATCAGTAACAACAAGGATTACCTGGTTCCTGCAGAAGACAATGTCTGTATTATCATCAGTAACAACAAGGAGTACCTGGTTCCTACAGAAGACAGTGTCTGTATTATCATCAGTAACAACAAGGATTACCTGGTTCCTCAAGTTGACAGTGTCTGTATTATCATCAGTAACAACAAGGATTACCTAGTTCCTCGAGTTGACAGTGTATTCCCCAGGGCTGGTAAATCAATATCCTACTTCAATCAGACAAGTCTGTATTTAGACACATTTTACTATTCATTTTTCCATTTTTTTTCTGATCAGAACAAATCATAATCCAAAAGGTCTAAAATGTCTTCCACACAAGAAGTCTCTGTATGTTACAAGAATCAAATAATCCTGAGATCAGCAAAAAGACGGATGAAAAAACCCACTAGAAATGACATGAACTGCATTCTATCGACACTGCAACTATTAGCTGAGGTTCCGGATGTCAAAAGGTTTCATTGAAATAATGCATAATGCAAATGTGTGTGTGTGAGTAAAGTTTTTGATGTGCCTCCAGGGATACACATCAGCAACTGAAAACTTAACTGAAACATGCTTGTAATACACAGATCCCGTAGGTAATCAGGATCAATATTACCAATGGAATAACCAAGGTTGTCTTACACAACAAACAGCCTATAAATACCTGTACAGTAAAACACTAGTCGTTCAGGTCAAAGAGTTCGTACTAATATAGAACAGAAAAACTCGCTTGTGTAGAATAGGCTTGAATTGAATACATCAGATGAGTCAAATGTGTTGTTCGACCCTGATTATTTTTTTTACTTTGTCTTCATAAATTAAACACATATGTTTTGAACACTGTTGAATCCAATACTGCAGTTTTGAAATTATACCAATTTTTTTTTTTTTTTTTTAGTTGAACATCCTGGCATCAAATTGTCACAGGTAAAAATTCCTGGCTTTGGTCTTATGGTTAAGTTTTGACTGTTAGCGTAATTGTTGTACAAATGTAGTTGTTATAGTTCAATTGATGCTTTTGTGTGAATTAGTTGCAAGCCATAAAAAACTTATGTGTCTTGTTTAATTTTTATGCACACTTACCGCAAAATATCAAAAGGATGGCAAGTAAGTGATGAATACTGCACCGATACGAAAAACTCTTTGCAAATTATGTCAAATACAATTATCAGTCAGCAATTTTTTTTTGTGGTATGTTTATTTATTTTTAATTAAATGACAGAGAATAAATTTTAAAATTCTTCTATTTTTTTTTCAAAGCCTTGTGACAAGTTATACCTGAGAGACATTGTTGTGACCTTCAACTTTTGTACCCAAACCTATTGATGGGAATTCATTATACCGTAGATTTGTATATTCCAGTCTATATTTTTTAAATAAAACTTTTTAACAATTTGGATACAACTGTGAGTAGAATCTCTGTATCATTATTCTCTACACTATCTACATGTTCATTATTTCGAGTATGACTATGAGTACTCATGTGTATTCACGTGTGTCAGAAATGATCACAGAATTCCTCTCTATTCTGTGCAGATGAACTTATGAATAATCTCATTATTAGGGTATAAAATGACAGTTGCTACCCTATAATGACAGTTGCTATCCTATAATGACTGTTGCTACCCTATAATGGCAGTTGCTATCCTATAATGACCGTTGTTACCCTATAATGACAGTTGCTACCCTATAATGACAGTTGCTATCCTATAATGACTGTTGCTACCCTATAATGCCAGTTGCTATCCTATAATGACAGTTGCTACCCTATAATGACAGTTGCTATCCTATGATTACAGTTGCTATCCTATAATGACAGTTGCCACTCTATAATGACAGTTGCTATCCTATAATGACAGTTGCTACCCTATAATGACAGTTGCTATCCTATAATGACAGTTGCTACCCTATAAAGACAGTTGCTATCCTATAATGCTAGTTGCTATCCTATAATGACAGTTGCTACCCTATAATGACAGTTGCTATCCTATGATTACAGTTGCTATCCTATAATGACAGTTGCCACTCTATAATGACAGTTGCTATCCTATAATGACAGTTGCTACCCTATAATGACAGTTGCTATCCTATAATGACAGTTGCTACCCTATAAAGACAGTTGCTATCCTATAATGCCAGTTGCTATCCTATAATGACAGTTGCTACCCTAAAATGACAGTTGCTATCCTATAATGACAGTTGCTACCCTTTAATGACAGCTGCTATCCTATAATGACAGTTGCCACTCTATAATGACAGTTGCTTTCCTATAATGACAATTGCCACTCTATAATGACAGTTGCTATTCTATAATGACAGTTGCTATCCTATAATGACAGTTGCTATCCTATAATGACAATTGCCACTCTATAATGACAGTTGCTATTCTATAATGACAGTTGC
This sequence comes from Pecten maximus, assembly GCF_902652985.1. Taxonomy (NCBI): domain Eukaryota; kingdom Metazoa; phylum Mollusca; class Bivalvia; order Pectinida; family Pectinidae; genus Pecten; species Pecten maximus. Next base: position 31,655,076 of record NC_047016.1, on the reverse strand, counting down.
TATTCTATAATGACAGTTGCTATCCTATAATGACAGTTGCTACCCTGTAATGTCAGTTGCAACTCTATAATGACAGTTGCTATCCTATAATGGCAGTTGCTATCCTATAATGACAGTTGCTACCCTATAAAGACAGTTGCTATCCTATAATGACAGTTGCCACTCTATAATGACAGTTGCTATCCTATAATGACAATTGCCACTCTATAATGACAGTTGCTACCCTATAATGACAGCTGCTATCCTATAATGACAGTTGCCACTCTATAATGACAGTTGCTATCCTATGATTACAGTTGCTATCCTATAATGACAGTTGCCACTCTATAATGACAGTTGCTATCCTATAATGACAGTTGCTACCCTATAATGACAGTTGCTACCCTATAAAGACAGTTGCTATCCTATAACGCCAGTTGCTATCCTTTAATGACAGTTGCTACCCTATAATGACAGTTGCTATCCTATAATGACAGTTGCTACCCTATAATGACAGCTGCTATCCTATAATGACAGTTGCCACTCTATAATGACAGTTGCTATCCTATAATGACAATTGCCACTCTGTAATGACAGTTGCTAACCTATAATGACAGTTGCTACCCTGTAATGTCAGTTGCAACTCTATAATGACAGTTGCTATCCTATAATGGCAGTTGCTATCCTATAATGACAGTTCCTGCCCTATAATGACAGTTGCTATCCTATAATGACAGTTGCTACCCTATAATGACAGTTACTATCCTATAATGACAGTTGCTACTCTATAAAGACAGTTGTTATCCTATAATGACAGTTGCCACTCTATAATGACAGTTGCTATCCTATAATGACAATTGCCACTCTATAATGACAGTTGCTACCCTATAATGACAGCTGCTATCCTATAATGACAGTTGCCACTCTATAATGACAGTTGCTATCCTATGATTACAGTTGCTATCCTATAATGACAGTTGCCACTCTATAATGACAGTTGCTATCCTATAATGACAGTTGCTACCCTATAATGACAGTTGTTATCCTATAATGACAGTTGCTACCCTATAAAGACAGTTGCTATCCTATAACGCCAGTTGCTATCCTATAATGACAGTTGCTACCCTATAATGACAGTTGCTATCCTATAATGACAGTTGCTACCCTATAATGACAGCTGCTATCCTATAATGACAGTTGCCACTCTATAATGACAGTTGCTATCCTATAATGACAATTGCCACTCTATAATGTCAGTTGCCACTCTATAATGACAGTTGCTATCCTATAATGGCAGTTGCTATCCTATGACAGCTGCCACTCTATAATGACAGTTGCTATTCTATAATGACAGTTGCTACCATGTAATGACAGTTGCCACTCTATAATGACAGTTGCTATCCTATAATGACAGTTGCTACCCTGTAATGACAGTTGCCACTCTATAATGACAGTTGCTATCCTATGACAGTTGCCACTCTATAATGACAGTTGCTATCCTATAATGGCAGTTGCTATCCTATGACAGCTGCCACTCTATAATGACAGTTGCTATTCTATAATGACAGTTGCTACCCTGTAATGACAGTTGCCACACTATAATGACAGTTGCTATCCTATAATGACAGTTGCTACCCTGTAATGACAGTTGCCACTCTATGACAGTTGCTATCCTATAATGGCAGTTGCTATCCTATGACAGTTGCCACTCTATAATGACAGTTGCTATTCTATAATGACAGTTGCTACCCTATAATGACAGTTGCTATTCTATGACAGTTGCTATCCTATAATGACAGATGCTACCTTATAATGAGAGTTGCTATCCTATAATGACAGTTGCTATCCTCTAATGACAGTTGCTACCCTATAATGACAGTTGCCACTCTATAACGACAGTTGCTATCCTATAATGACAGTTGCTATCCTATAATGACAGTTGCCACTCTATAATGACAGCTGCTACCCTATGACAGTTGCTACCCTATAATGACAGTTGCTATCCTATAATGACAGTTCCTACCCTATAATGACAGTTGCTACCCTAAAATGACAGTTGCTATCCTATAATGACAGTTGCTATCCTTTAATATTCACATATTCTCCTTTTGCAACATGTATTGACAGAGGGCCAGTATTTTTGAACGAGAATAACACCATTTGGTTATCTCATCTTGACAACAGTGATTTGCAAACTGATATACGAAGAGAGAAGCAGATCAATGAATCTTCATTGAATTGTTAATATAAAATAAGTATTAAAAGTTTTATTGACTATTGTAGTAGTCCTATAATATTATATATATTGCTGAAACACTATCAGCAATTAGATATATCATATAACAATGGTTTGCATTTGTTATGTGCAACAACAATTGATACATTATAATAGTTACTGTCCCCTGTATATGATATATAAATAACAAATCTTGTTCTCGTTTTTGTCATAAAATCCTAAAGTGACATTACTTGGAGTTATCTCCCTTCCCCCACATCCTCCCATCCTACCAACAACATGTACACAGTGCACTGAGGATAGCAGTTCATCATTAAAGGTCTGGCACTGCTCAGTATAGATCTGTATCCCTGGCCCTCAAAAGGCAGATGGAGGATGAAAGTCTCGCCCACCAGGCAAATGTACTAAGAAGCTGATCCTATGTACATTAACCTTACATATCAGATGAAAATCTTTCTTCATTACAGAACCAACACAGGTTTCACATGGCAAGGGTAATTTCACTGACATGGCAGACTTATTAATTAGCTTTGTCTAGTTATTACACCGATAATTAAGTCTAGTCTATATTTCACTGTTATTACGGGTTGATCTGTCTGACAATTAATTACTGGCAACACTTTAATGTCTAAATCAACCCTGAAACTAAATCATATATCGATTGAAACAGGTCTCTGTTGAGTTGTAGATCCAGGAAATGTAACATTTAACTCAAAATATAGAAATGTCATGAGAATGGGATGACAGGAATTAATCACAAAATTCATCTGGTGTTGTTGTGCCCTGGAGTAATTCCCGGTCATTAAAATATCCACATCCACAGCTGTAGTGACACAATGAATAAAGCTTGCATGGAGACCTACCTCACAGAATAGAAGGAGTCAGACAGCCTCCGTACAAACCGGTCATGTTTCACGGCCAGGCGATTCACACTCTCCGTGAAGGATCCATGCCTCTTCACAGCATTCTGAGGAAAGCAACAGAGGACTACATTAAACACATTTTGTCAATTGTGACATAAGTCATACATGTTTATATGATGACAATTGGTCTATAAAAAAGTGCTTTTGATCAACAGTAACGCGTTCCCCAGGTATAATTGTGACATTGAAATAAAGGTCATCATCGTTAAACTGCCCTCCATCTCAAGCTCACTGTATGCCAAAATACTACAACCCTACAGCTAGGTCCTTATTGCTTTTAGAAACAGCAGAAGATATGCCGTTAAAAAGAAATACTATATCTATCCGCAATTACGCCCCTGTCCACAAAATAGTAAGAGATAAAAGTAGCTCACACACACATACATATATATACATATATATACATGTATATACAAAAAATAAAGATATTTTTTAAAGGTTAACCTTCGCATGGACAGATTCCTTTTTCTTATATATATGTCATCCCCAAACTTTTAATTTTTTCACTAGGGGATGGGGCTTAAATATTTAAGGATATATCATATCATATGCCCTAGGTATTATGCATAGTAATCAATATAAGTGGGTCTTAATTTGCTCAGGTACCAGGAGAAGCATAGTAATATGCCAACAATTGTAAATGTGACCAGGTGAAGGTCCTTACTACATAATGGGGCAGCAGTAATTACCTTCCTTATCTCTTCATTTTCAGGAATCCCTAGATTTGTTGATTTTTAGATGACTTTGTCAGGTATATAATACAAGTATTCAATATGGTGTACCAAAGTCTTTCCTGTTGTCCATTAAATTACCATAAAATAACTTATGAAGTCAACATATTTGGTTGAGTGACTGATTATTGCAGACTAGTTTGCATGGTTTTGGTTATCAACTGCTGTACATGTGTTATGGTTATTTAAGGACAGTCTCCCCTGTGGTATGTCGGTGTTTGTCTCCTTATGATAGCACAGAACTTATACCGACTTTATAGTGCTACCTCACTGAAGCATACTGCCATATACCCAGCAGTACAACCCATCCAGTCAGATTATACTGACAATGGGCAAACCAGTCATCAAACTCCCAAAATTCTGAGCACTAAGCAGGAGTAGCAACTACCAATTTTATAGACTCTGGTATGTTTTAGCCAAGGGACTAGGACCCAAAGGATTCCTCATAGGGGCCAACGTTCAACTAAAGGCAAAAATTTAGTTGCCACTTACGAATCATGACAATGGGGGCAGCAAGTACTATTCTAACACCCATCCTACTGGGCAGGATGATTGAATGCATACAATATAGTGGCTTTGTTAGTTCTGGATGAAGTCATGATCATACATTTAATGAAAAGGACATTTGCTAATTTAACTTATGATGTAAGTGTGACATATTTTAAGATAAGAGATTTATCTTAATACTTGTGAAAATATTGCGTGACTGTTACCATTTTATATCACTGGTACTGGCTTACATTAGCATGTCTATAATAAATACAAAACTTCCATGATCAATGTAAGTGCACCACTATACAACACACCTAAACCTAGCTAGCAACAAATATTTGAGTCTTGAATTAATAGTAAAACCCAGAAAATCTGGTCTTTTCCTCTCTAATAATTATATCAGTGCTTTTCTATAATTACTAATTCATGCTGTTACTTTTTCAGCCCGGGGAATTCAATTGGCAGAACAGGTAATAAGAAATACCTGAAAATTATTCAAGCATTTCCTAATTACAATTCTGGTAAAACCAGCCTATGTCCATCAGAGTGGAAGTTCCATTAGTGCCTATGAGATAGTGTGAAATCCATTGTAGGACATTTAGGCCTTGGGCTCTTTTTAAAGTTTCCATCGTAATTGAAGTGACCACTATAAACTCTACAATAAAGCTCCATCTCCCTGATGACCTCTTGACCCCATGCATGACCTCTGTGGCTACCAGTGACATCTGGACAGATTCCAATTGTGTCTTCTCCAATAAATTCTGAAGACTTGGACAATTAATTGACACAGACAGACAGGGGCATCTCAATGTGAAAGTACACAGAAAAACACATTCCTGTCCAGTGCCAAGAAAGGAATCGAACCAGCAGGTTCCCTGGTTCTCCAGTATGGTAATCCCAAGTTCTACCGCCTAAGCCAAAGAAACACTATGTACAAGCCACACCGCCTCACTCCTAGTCCTTTTACATTTTACATTTCTCATGTATTTTCTCATGTCTTTTGACTAAGACTATTCTATCACAAAACCACTATTGTGATACCATGTAGCGTAACTGGCTTAGACTAAGTGTTGGTGGTCTGAGGTAGCTGAAATGGTTAGAGCGTCCATCTAGAGTTCAGAGGTCATGGGTTAGAGTCCTGTTGCTGCATTTTTCCTCTCTTGTTACATTTTGTGTCCAAATAAGCTTGTGCATGTCTTCAGGGTCGAGGACTGTGTTGAAACAGGGAGGAATGTAGCAGAATTGGACTGACCTAAATGTTGATATCCAAGTATACGTAAACAAATGGTTTGAGTGTCTTTCCTGAGTTCCAGCGCTTTTTCTGGGGGCTTTTTTGGACCAATAATGGACCCCATTCCCAATAGCAATTATTTCATATTTCAGCCAAATTCTTAAAATTTGTTGTTTACTTCCGAAAAAATCTTTCCCAATTCACCAATTTTCTTCCCAAAATGAGACAAAAAGGCCTCATCCAAAACCAGTGAGAAAAAGCCCTGGAGTTCAGGCATTCCAAGTTTGAGTCCCAGTTTGGTAATTGCATTTTCCTCTCCTGTTATAACCATAAGTATCTATTGGTAAACCCTTCACTACTAAAGTGCTGCTCCAAGAATTTTGCAATTTGATTGTCCTCATGATAATAAGACCACCCTCTAATTTGAGTGAAAGCATTATGTGCGCTGCCCTTATTATTTTGATAGATCTGTGACAAAAGAAATTTATACGAAAACAGTTTCATGACTCTTTTTATGAAAACAGTTTCATGACTCTTTTTAAGTATAATAACTGTTATCTTTTTAAATCCATGTTTTTGTATAGAGATCTACTGATGGTCTAGTCAGTTGCCATGGACCCTCTGGCTATAGACATTATAGCCCACTAATTGGCCTGCCATGACTGCTACAGTACAGTGCTTTTAGCTTTGAACCTCTGCCAATCATCAGTATATGTACTACCAAGTCAAAGCAACCTTCTAAAACATATGTAACACTTAAATATCAAAGCTAACTTTGCATCATACAATATAGACTGAGTCTTAACAAAATTGAGAAGTGAATGATGTTATTTCATCAGTGATGCATTGCAGCATTGATCTGATCTTATGAAGGCTGTACCAGTATACAACCCATAATGACCTCCGAAACACCAGGCGAAATGGCAGAGCTTACGTAACATTATACAGTCTGACAGTTGTATGAAGAACATTTTCCAATCCACTAGGAGACGTCATAGTGACCAAAAGTCTTGTCCATAAAGTCCGATTTTGTCAATATCAATGATCATATAATTTGGTCATTCTTCATTAGCAGAATGAAAATGGCATATCATAAATGTATCAGTTGTAGCATTTCTCTCATCAGCTCGGAATATTAATGTCCTTTACTGTAGGGATCTGAGAATTGTAATGTATTTGGGGACTGTAATGTATAGTTATGTAACACAGTGTGGCATGAGATTAGATAAGGAAATGACACAGGATAGACATAAAATACAGTTTGCCACAAAAACCAAACATTGGCAATTTTTTTTACAACAGGATGGGCCAGAAATCTACCACTCAACCTACTTCCCAATAATTAAGGCACAGCATCAGCCACTCCACCTACCACCCACATACACAGCTGATGCTTTCTCAAAAGTGTTACATTCTAATGTCATCAACAAATCACAGACTCTGTAGTTCAGTTAATGCCTTCCAAAATGCAATACAACACTAATTAGTGATATAGGAAACATCCTCCACTGATACAGTTAACTGGAGTTCTACAGGACCAACAATTAATACTTCTGACCAAATTTTGATAAAATCCATAGAATAGTTTTAGGTGATTAGACCATGACCAGTAGCATCTTAAAACAAAACTCGTCAAATGATTGGGCAATGGATGTGTCTGGCCACATATGCCAAGTCAAGATAATCAGGGGTCAAGGTCACAAATCAGACTGTGGAAGAACGGAAAGGACCAGTATAGGCTTAGCCTGTTGTCCAATCCATTTTCATATCTAGATTCTATCTCTATTATGAAATATTGTATGTAAATTAATTCAAATGTTTGATTGAATAAAATATTTTGAAATGAAATAATGTGACTGTACAGTACTAATAAAATGTACTTCATAACTGAACTACCTTCCAACAGGAGACCCAATGTTTGATTTACCTGTTCTGCAACTACGGCATGAAGAGAATTGGTTTTATTTGTGGCATGTGACTTGATCTAGGCTTATAATGTGGATTTGGTTTGTTTTTGTTTAACGTCCTATTAACAGCCAGGGTCATTTAAGGACGTGCCAGGTTTTGGAGGTGGAGGAAAGCCGGAGTACCCGAAGAAAAACCACCGGCCTATGGTCAGTACCTGGCAACTGCCCCACGTAGGTTTCGAACTCGCAACCCAGTGGTGGAGAGCTAGTGATAAAGTGTCGGTACACCTTAACCACTCAGCCACCACGGCCCCCTTATAATGTGGATCCAAGATAATTGTAGATATATACTTTTCAGTATATCAAAATCATCATATATATTGTATTAGATTTATATCTCATTTAAAAATGTTAACACTTAATTGGGCCCTTTGACCTTGAAAGTTGGCTTAGGTCATTCATTAGAACAAACTTCAAACAAAAGCCTCTAGCCAGCTACCAAATGCATCCAGACCTTGGATCTCTCAAGTTATTTATTTGAAGAATTCAGATTTTAACACAGTCCACCACTGAGTGGTTGAAAGTGAATCAATGTCAACAAACTTGATAGCCCTTCATCCTTCATTTGTTTGGTTATTCAGATATTGTTTGAAGGAAAAATACATTGGAGAAAAGCTGCACCACAGCAATGTATATATCTCTTTCTACATTTAGTCCTATGATCTTAATTGGCCCAACTTCCAGTTCAAGGGACATATAATTGCTTGCTTGGTTATTATACTATCCCAGTTATTGTAATATCCCAGTTAAAATATAAGATGGATCGACTGTACCAGGTGCATATATCCTTTGAGGGAAAATCTTATGCAATACATAGGTACAAAATGACAAGAATAAGCACTAAATTCTAGGGTAAACAGAGAAAGTAGAAACACAGGCTTTTTATGTTTTTTTATTTATTTATTTTGTTTTACATTATCGAACAGTGAATTAGTGTTTGATGTAACAAGTTGATGCAGTAAGACTGTACCTAAATATAAGGGATGGATGCAATCAACAATGCTTTGGGGGAAAGGATTCCCATGTGTTACCAGTAAATGGGTGCAAGTCAGTTGGCCAATATTAATTGTTGTATAGCTGGCCTTGAGGTATCATCCTGATGTGTGTAACTAATTGACAGATCTTAATCATCTGGACCAGAAAACTAATACTCTGTAATGAGGGGACTAGATCAGTTAAAGCCGACCATTGACAGTCGTTAGACACTACCCTGGACCAGGTAATCCCACCGGGCTCCACATTTGAATACAGGGAACAAGGTAGACAGATAAGTCTATCATACCTTACATTGTATACAACATTCAAAACCACAAACTTCATAGCATGCAACTTCACAAATATCACAGGTTTTTTGTAAACAATCTCTCAAGAATGGTTCCATTTTCAGGGCCATGAGGCTGTAATACATTAACTTGGCACATTCACAGATAGGTGGTGATGACTTATATCATCTGCCTAGATAAACACCAGTCATGCTGTAGTTCCTGATGATGAACATACATCTTAGTTTCAAAATACTAAATCAAATTTTGAAACACTCCCACATTTTTTTAATGAAAGATAGATACAGACAATGTTTATAGTTAAAATGTATAAAATGGATGTAGAACTTGATGGAAAAAACTATATAGGTACAGTTGGAAGAGGGCATTACCATCTGAATCACTTATAAGTGACAATATGGTCTTACAATCTTATCTAATGTAGTAGGAGACAAACATTCGGCAGTACTTTCACCTACATTGTACCTGCCCAATCACAAGGATTTTCTGGGCCAGCCTGGGTTTGATTCCCCAATCTGGTGTGAAAAAAGTATGGACACCAGAATTTTCTCCGGTACTCCCGTTTCCTCACACCATAAGAGCCCTCCCAAGCTTCCATCCAGGCCAACAAGTGCGATTAATACAAGTTGTTATAATTTGGTTTGCAATGGTTGCAAAATAAATAAATTTACATACAACAAACAATGCTTTTTGGAAAAACTAGGACTATGATGAAAAGCAAATTCTGAATTATTTTGGCATAAAATTTACACAAAGTGACCCAAAATAAAAATATAAACCCAACAGTAAGAGTGTAAGAAATATACATAATGGGAGTTGGAATCATATTTTTAGGTTCTCACGGTTACTAGTGGCTGGAGAGCTTTAAAGAAGTCCAGCACTCAGCAAAATATTTCAGACTGAGATTTACATATATATGTAGCCTAGTGCAAATTATACAGTGACATCTGGATGAAGGCAATCAAAAAGCACTTAGCTGTCACACCAATCAACTTACGTATTGATTGAACAGATCTTACAACATTGAATCCTTCTGGTTAATGATACAAATGGACCCAAACTTGATAGTTTCTGTACACTAAGGCATAGCAAAGTTTAGCACAAGGCTTTATTAGGAAGTTGGTCTATTTTCAACCAAGCAATATTAACCCTATATTACACTGGTCCAACCGCCATGCTTATGCAGGCAATTTGCTAGTGCTAGCACCCAGACAGCATTTATTGTCAATCTATATTTATTCTTCACAAACATATATTGTATATATATAACACTGGATCAATAATCATCACACACATCTTCTACACCTACAACCAGTCCAGTCAAAACAAACTAGACCCTGACACTCAATCATATCCCACCAGATCCTCCAACCCTTCACTCACAATCATATCTCACCAGATCCCCCAACCCTTCACTAGCATCCAATCGTATCCAACCAGATCCTCCAACCTTTCACTAACACCCAATCATATCCCACCAGATCCTCCAATCCTTCACTAACACCCAATCATATCCCACCAGATCCTCCAACCCTTCACTAACACCCAATCATATCCCACCAGATCCTCCAATCCTTCACTAACACCCAATCATATCCCACCACATCCTCCAACCCTTCACTAACACCCAATCATATCCCACCACATCCTCCAACCCTTCACTAGCATCCAATCATATCCCACCAAATCCTCCAACCCTTCACTAACACCCAATCATATCCAACCAGATCCCCAACCCTTCACTAACACCCAATCATATCCCACCAGATCCTCCAACCCTTCACTAACACCCAATCGTATCCAACCAGATCCTCCAACCCTTCACTAACACACAATCATATCTCACCAGATCCTCCAACCCTTCACTAACACCCAATCATATCCAACCAGATCCCCAATCCTTCACTAACACCCAATCATATCCCACCAGATCCTCCAACCCTTCACTAACACCCAATCGTATCCAACCAGATCCTCCAACCCTTCACTAACACCCAATCATATCCCACCAGATCCTCCAACCCTTCACTAACACCCAATCATATCCAACCACATCCTCCAACCCTTCACAAACACCCAATCATATCCAACCAGATCCCCAACCCTTCACAAACACCAAATCATATCCCACCAGATCATCAAACCCTTCACTAACACCCAATCATATCCCACCAGATCCTCCAATCCTTCACTAACACCCAATCATATCCCACCAGATCCTCCAATCCTTTACTAACACCCAATCATATCCCACCACATCCTCCAATCCTTCACTAACACCCAATCATATCCCACCACATCCTCCAACCCTTCACTAACACCCAATCATATCCAACCAGATCCTCCAATCCTTCACTGACACCCAATCATATCCCACCAGATCCTCAAATCCTTCACTAACACCCAATCATATCCAACCAGATCCTCCAACCCTTCACTAACACCCAATCATATCCCACCACATCCTCCAACCCTTCACTAACACCCAATCATATCCAACCAGATCCTCCAACCCTTCACTAACACCCAATCATATCCAACCAGATCCTCCAACCCTTCACTAACACCCAATCATATCTCACCACATCCTCCAACCCTTCACTAACACCCAATCATATCCCACCAGATCATCCAACCCTTCACTAACACCCAATCATATCCCACCAGATCCCCAACCCTTCACTAACACCCAATCATATCCCACCACATCCTCCAATCCTTCACTACACCCAATCATATCCCACCAGATCCCCAACCTTTCACTAACACCCAATCATATCCCACCAGATCCTCCAACCCTTCACTAACACCCAATCATATCCCACCAGATCCTCCAACCCTTCACTAACACCCAATCATATCCCACCAGATCCTCCAACCCTTCACTCACAATCATATCTCACCAGATCCCCCAACCCTTCACTAGCATCCAATCGTATCCAACCAGATCCTCCAACCCTTCACTAACACCCAATCATATCCCACCAGATCCTCCAATCCTTCACTCAATCATATCCCACCAGATCCTCCAATCCTTCACTAACACCCAATCATATCCCACCAGATCCTCCAATCCTTCACTAACACCCAATCATATCCCACCAGATCCTCCAATCCTTCACTAACACCCAATCATATCCCACCACATCCTCCAACCATTCACTAACACCCAATCATATCCCACCACATCCTCCAACCCTTCACTAGCATCCAATCATATCCCACCAAATCCTCCAACCCTTCACTAACACCCAATCATATCCAACCAGATCCCCAACCCTTCACTAACACCCAATCATATCCCACCAGATCCTCCAACCCTTCACTAACACCCAATCATATCCAACCAGATCCTCCAACCCTTCACTAACACACAATCATATCTCACCAGATCCTCCAACCCTTCACTAACACCCAATCATATCCAACCAGATCCCCAATCCTTCACTAACACCCAATCATATCCAACCAGATCCTCCAACCCTTCACTAACACCCAATCATATCCAACCACATCCTCCAACCCTTCACAAACACCCAATCATATCCAACCAGATCCCCAACCCTTCACAAACACCAAATCATATCCCACCAGATCATCAAACCCTTCACTAACACCCAATCATATCCCACCAGATCCTCCAATCCTTCACTAACACCCAATCATATCCCACCAGATCCTCCAATCCTTTACTAACACCCAATCATATCCCACCACATCCTCCAATCCTTCACTAACACCCAATCATATCCCACCACATCCTCCAACCCTTCACTAACACCCAATCATATCCAACCAGATCCCCAACCCTTCACTAACACCCAATCATATCCCACCAGATCATCAAACCCTTCACTAACACCCAATCATATCCCACCAGATCCTCCAATCCTTCACTGACACCCAATCATATCTCACCAGATCCTCAAATCCTTCACTAACACCCAATCATATCCAACCAGATCCTCCAATCCTTCACTGACACCCAATCATATCCCACCAGATCCTCCAACCCTTCACTAACACCCAATCATATCCAACCAGATCCTCCAACCCTTCACTAACACCCAATCATATCCAACCAGATCCTCCAACCCTTCACTAACACCCAATCATATCTCACCACATCCTCCAACCCTTCACTAACACCCAATCATATCCCACCAGATCCTCCAACCCTTCACTAACACCCAATCATATCCCACCAGATCCTCCAACCCTTCACTAACACCCAATCATATCCCACCAGATCCTCCAACCCTTCACTAACACCCAATCATATCCAACCAGATCCTCCAACCCTTCACTAACACCCAATCATATCTCATCACATCCTCCAACCCTTCACTAACACCCAATCATATCCAACCAGATCCTCCAACCCTTCACTAACACCCAATCATATCCCACCAGATCCCCAACCCTTCACTAACACCCAATCATATCCCACCACATCCTCCAATCCTTCACTAACACCCAATCATATCCCACCAGATCCCCAACCCTTCACTAACACCCAATCATATCCCACCAGATCCTCTAACCCTTCACTAACACCCAATCATATCCCACCAGATCCTCTAACCCTTCACTAACACCCAATCATATCCAACCAGATCCTCTAACCCTTCAATAACACCAAATCATATCCCACGAGATCCTCCAACCCTTCACTAACACCCAATCATATCCCACCACATCATATCCAACACTTTACTAATACCAATCATATCTAAGCATATATTATCCTCTGACATTTACATGTCCTATCATATCCATGTGTACAACTTATTTACTGCAGCCCAATTACATATATATATATATATATATATGTATAACATTATAACTATTGTTAATTTGTCCAAACCGATTGAAATGCTGCATTTTCACTTTTGCTTGACAAAATATACAATATGCTTGAATCCAATAAGAAAATCATCTGTATAGGATTATAGCAAAGCATGAAAATAGCTTCTGACCAATTAGAAGTATTTATACAAAATAAAATGCTTATCGATGGAATAATGCAATACATATATAAAGGTGACTAAGGGAGATAATTCCACTTTTTTTCTTTTGGCAGTGTCAAGGTTTATTTATATCAACATGTGTTGTACACTATCTGATTATAAAGTTGTTTATTTTTTGCTAATTTGTGTATGTTTTCTTTAAGATTTGGGGGAATTTGAGGATAAAGGCACAATTGTTTAATAATGAACCCCCACAGTCTGTATATCATCCAAACACTTTTTACATCACATAACATATTGCTATGAAGGCAAAAATAGAAAACAACTGTACAGTATGTCAGATTGGAGTTCTAGACAGGTGGAAGGTTTGTATACAGAAACAGTTATCACTGAAGGTTTGTAATTACTACGGCACCACACAGACAGAACAGGTAGATCAACAGGAAATACTGATACACTAGAATGGTATAAAACTGGCACATAGAAAACTAATTATGACGGTTTGTTACTCTCCCTAATAGCCAGACCAGAGATAGCTGCCTTTGATGAAGTCATGCCTGGCCCAGTGTATAAGTCATAAACCAGGCTAAAACAGAAAGCTTTCCCTCTGCTACAGGTATCTGTTACTTTGTATGTCAACAGACCGCCCACCAGCTTCACATCTTAAAGGTGCAACATTTGACCTGATAGATTTGTACTGTTAATAAAACAGACATGTAAAAGATGTGTGAGCTAGCAATGTGTACTTCCAGATTGACATAAAATAACAAGAGATCCTAGATGGTATGCTCTACATTGATAATCTATATTGATATCATACAAGTCAGGGAATCCACATCACCCGTGATTTTTATTATTTTTATCAGTCAAATCACTATTTCTAAGAAATCTGAAGGGTCAAAACAAACCCAAGAGTCAAAAACATACTCTCAAGGGTCTACTGGAAGCCCTTCAAGTTTCATCATTGCTCTTCTTGTTCTTGAACTGGTTTCTGAACTGGATTTGTCCCCAATCAAATTTTTCCTTTTCAATTTACTAGAAAAGTAACAAGTTGTCAAAATTGTCAAAACAACTGCTGACAACCGTCTGATGAAAAACAATTAAGATGTACGTGGCATAATGTCCTACAAAACCATATATTGTGAACATACCCTTCGAGTTGTAGGACAATTTCTTTAGTAAAACATAAGAAATAGTGGTAACGAACTCCATATCAAAATACAAAATGACAGCTGGTGGCCATTTGGTTTTTTTTTTAATATTATTATAATTCTTATTTGAAATATTGCATGCATAACTACAACACTGGAGAAAAGGGTTTTGAAGGTAAATTGATTGATGATGTAGGTACCAAGCGAAGTCTGAGCCACAGATCTATAGATATGTAACACTGCATGGTCAATTAGCACCGAACCAAGGCTTTACTCAGGAGCACAGGGACCAAGCTGGCAAACAAAGGGGAACCCACTGGTCCAACACACATATATATGGAATATAATACATATATATGGACAGGTTTTTTTTTCTATTTTGTATCAAGCCCTGTGGTCAGGGGGATGGAATAACATGTTAGTATTCCATTAAAAATCAAATCTAACGAGCTACTTACCAGTTACGATCACAGTAACCCATGGTGTCGGATTTTCATTAGAAATTTCCATCAAATCATATCATCAGATGCTTATTTATTGATCAATCCTTTAAATTTCAGAGAAAATGCTATATATATATACACTGCATTTTAATTGGCAGATATGGAAGTAATGTAAAACTTATCTATCACTTTTGAAGGTTCTTGAATTTTACTTTTGGAACACGAGACATCCAATACAGTAGCATCAATTACAAATATACTAAAACTATAGTTAATTCACTGAATACATACAGAAAAGTCACAAAAGTAGTTATAAATACCTGTGATCGGGACCTCTTCAAATTTGGTGGCATATTCATCCAGATCTTTGTACACTTATTAATCCACGAAAGTTATTCTAAAGGAGAAACGTAACAGTAGTGAAATCCCACAGGTAAACATGCACTGATTCACAAAGGGTAAACTCCTTCAGGGAGTATCTCAGGTTTTATATCAATCCAAGTACGCGGCACAAAAACGTACCACCACAACAATAACAACTTCCTGTCCTGTATGTACCACATAAATTGTTATAAATACATGTATAGTAAACCGATTACAAAAAAATTATATTGATTATCTAAATTTCATCACAAACAATTCCTAACTAAATTCATTAAGTGTAAATAGGCAATTGTAAAACTTCCATCCTGTTTAAAAGTTGGTCCCACCGCTGACTGTCAGTACTTATTTCTATAAGTGTCCATATATATACAAGTAGATACAGGTGTTTGTATCAATAATCATGTACATATATATATATATATGGTAGTTGTTGTCTCCATCTGAAGCCCTGTAGCTACCTCATGTCTGCCCATGTATAAATTAATTACACCCTAAACGCACAAACCAGAATATATAAATATAGATCAGGTGATTTTAAAATCTGATATAATATAATATATATGTATACAATATACAGATCAGAAAATCAACCATGAACTATAAAGCCTTGTTAAAGCCTATTTGTACATATTTTGAAATATGAATCTATTTTCAGAAATACAAAATCATGATTTATCCAGCTTTTGCTGAATAGATAGAAATACATGAATACCTAGCGTATATATATATATGACTGCTTCTAAATACAGTATTACACTGACATAGTCGTAAGATCTCAAGCTAGTTTGTGTAAATGAAATTTACATAGTTTGATGATGTTGTAAAATCTACATATACATTCAAATGCAATTAACACATACATATACAGCATATATACATACATGTCTATCTGATGAACAGCTGGCAGATTTTTTAAGTCAAGGTAGCCAATTTGTGGAAGCTACCCTTTTGGCTCTAGTGCATGCCCTTTATCATAATTATTGTCACATATTTAACTTTGTCCCTACCTAGGACACTTTTGTTCCCACCTAGGGCCACGGTTTGCCATTTTACATCCATCGTGTGCCCCAGTCTGCACTTCTCCATAGGGAGCTATTGTCCGTTATTATCCGACAGGTCAGGAAAAATCCACACAATACAAACAAATGTCAATCACAGTCATCAAAAATGTACCTCCATGGCATAAAGTGACTCCAAGGCCAAAGGACAGTAAAACATCAAAAGTTTACCTACAATATGCTGAATTAATTCATTTTTCATAGTACGCTAATATATATGTGTTTAAAAAACGCCCATTGTTTCAGAATATATTAAGGAAAGTCAACTCCAGTGTAATATAATGAAAGGTGTCAGAGTATTGACATCCAAGAGGCATACACCTCATTTCTGGATACCAGACACACAAATGACACACTTCATCTTCACGGCTTGACGACAATGGATAATGACATTTTCTGATCCTTCGATAGGTAATTATCACTTGTTATATAGCGCCGGGAGGTCATTAGACTCCCTGGATACCTCTGAAACCATGCAAACCAATACTAAAACATCATCTGGACACTGCCTCAGAATAGAGGCTGGCTAATTCACTGAGTACTGAGAGTATGATCCCATGTGCCCCCCCAGCCGTCTGAACATCACTAGACAGAGAGGCCCTCCACACAAAGCAAGCCCCTATCCTTCATAATCAATACATCGTCACATGTCAGTAACAGCCAGCCGGAGTTTAGTTAGTGACCAGAATCCACAATCCCCTGTCAAACTCCCTCGGGTGAGTCTAATTGCAGACAGAGTGATAAGTACACAAATTAAATTACAGTTGATCAGGAAAAAAAGTTATCAAATATTTTTATTTATTCTTAAATAAAATTTGTGTTCTTGATAGCATCCATCCATATTGGCTGAAGGATGCAGAAAGGAAAATGGCTACTATACCTGAAATGCATTTTAGTCTGTAACATAAATAGTTGTTAAAAGAAAGAAATTATGCCATGTTGATAATGTTAAGCAGAAAACAGCCTGAGTGAAACCATTGAATAGATATATCTGATAAGTACTCAGGTATATACCAACAGCATGTGCTAGCTCTGATGATTATAATTTATACATATGCAGAATTATTTTTATCTATCTATTTGGTCAAGTACATCCAGCCTTTCAGAGAACAATAGTATTAGGGGACATTTACTGGTTAAATGTTTCCTGCCTTGTATCTATCACTGTAAGTGATGACAATGATCACCACTCAATCAACTAGACAGCGAGGGTCGAGGGTCGAGGGTCAAGGGTCAGGAACAAGGATACAGGATGCAGTACCTTTCCAGTGCAGCCTGTCCTGTGGTATATTTTATCAGATTTATTTTCACACGTTAGTTTTCTGTCCAGTGCCAGGGACTACAGATCAATACAATGCTCCTACGCCTTGCCTGCGACCAGACAGAGATCAGACGAAACCATCAGTCTTTTGTCACACACCCCTAGTTCCAGAGCCCTGTCGGCAACTTCACATCTCATTAAGGAATCAGACAGGACAACATCCCTTTCTCATCTGCTCATAAATAGTGGGTTTTTAACCAGAGCTAGTTTGTGTGTTTACAGTTTGGTAGAAGCTTTCATTAGGACAGCGCAGCTAAGTAAGGACTTGTCAACCTATTGGGACCCTTTTGGCCATAAAGGCAATACTGCAGACACATCAACCAATGTCAGTGAAAACACCTAGCCTTATCTACTGTTTGATAGATCCCCGGCCTCTATCCTCAAGAGTTACAAGTTCTCTGTAGATATGAATCCTTCTGACTTTTAAATACACTGTATATCACAAAATAAATTGAGAATACCTCTCCTTGAATATCTGCCAAACATCAAATCATTGCCTTGGTAAAGAGATTGTTCTGTTTCCTACCCCTGTTGTTGTGTGTTATCTGACATCTCCTGAGAGGTAAAAGGGATGTGATGAAGAGTAATGCACTCTCAATCTCATCACAATTATATGTTATGGACTGGAACCACACAATTTGTAACTCGAGTCACAAAAAAACATGTATACAAATTAAAAGCATGTTCTTTCTGACAGGATTAAGTGAAGTAAGCAGTTTACAGTATTGAAAATTTATGGTGTGCAGAAAATGGAAAAACAAATTTTGCAGATCAAGCGACTTTTAACTTTTATGTAACAGAATGGATTATAATGACTCTGAATTGCATATGACCTTTTGTACCATTTACCAGATTTTATGGAAATAGAATATCTTAGAAGTTCGCTCAAGTTGCAGACATGTATAGTGACCTAATATATATATACAAGTAATGTATATAAATTATTTATAACAGGTCACTGTGCCCCACATACAAATTCAATAATACAATACTGACCCAATAGGTCACTATTTCATCCTTTATGCACCAACTACTTAAATGCAGTTTCAATCCCTTCAATTTTGGTTGACACCTGCCCATGTCTGCCCATTTTGGTTGACACCTGCCCATGTCTGCCCATTTTGGTTGACACCTGCCCATGTCTGCCCATTTTGGTTGACACCTGCCCATGTCTGCCCATTTTGGTTGACACCTGCCCATGTCTGCCCCTTTGAGTCTACGCTGCATGTGTAAAAGCACCTAATACAGTTAGGACCCGGGTTCCTGAGCTCGTCCATTTGGGTTTAGACTGCATGCGTAAACACTGTTTCGACCCCTCTCGAGTCCACTCTTTTGGGGCTACACTACAAGTATGAATAGAATTGGACCCCTACTCGATTCTGCCCCTTTGAATACAATTTGGACCCCATCAGTGTTTGAGTTACTATGTTGTATTCACTGCATTCGATAGATAATTAACATTCTCTTTTTACAGCATAAACTTGATATTTTGATCTCTATATTTCTTCTGAGCTGTTGTTTTGATCACTTTTATCAACATACACACTGACAGAGGAACACAAGGCTAGCATTTAAGCATGCTTCATCAGATATATTTTATGAGATACATATACTGTGTGTGTGTATATATATATATATATATATATATACAGTCAACTGAAGTAAAAACTTCATAAAATGCAATCAAAACACTAAAATAGTTCTTATAATGTGTGTATGCCAAGTCAGGATAAAACGACCTCATATTGAACATGTTGGAGTTGCAAGACTGGTTTTGAATCTATCTTTTACAAAAATAGTACAGATAAATTTATTTGATCATTGAAACCTGGGCGTAACGTATCCACTGTTTCTTTTATAACAGAGCTTTGTTGTTCCCAGCAAACAGACATCAGTATCAGCAGAAGCAAAGAAATCCACCAAACAATGAATTCATTATGCTCTCCTTATATATGGGTCAATTATCTGGTTATTTCACTTTCATATTTTAACTTGTTACAAATTAAGTCTGTTTTCTTTTCTCCACACAAAGGCCATTAAAAATAAATATTGCCTCCCCTTACAACCCATTAACTTCATAATTATCCATCTTCCATAGAGAACTAATTGATATGGTAAGTTAAATTAACCCCTCCACTACACATCCCCGCCACTACTACATATATATATATTCCTATAAATGGTGGTTTTCCCCCTTTTTTAATATCTTATGCAATATCTCCCAGAAAAGAAAAGAGAATTACTTCCCTAATGTCTCTATTAAAAGAGTGGTTATCTCCCTTCTATTTAATAACTTCTTATAACATAAAGATTGATAAGAGGTGTAATAGGCCTGTATCACTCACCAATTAATCATCTGACTTTTGCTAACTTCCATATAGGTCAAGGTCAAATTCATTTACACAGGGATTATCATTGTTTTTTACATTACAAATTGTTTGAGGATTTCATTAAACTTTGGTAAAGCTCTGGTCAGTTCCTGTTCAAATGATACAAGATAAAGTTTCAAAAAATAAACATGACTTTTAAGTTTCAGAGTTGACATAGGCAAAAATCTCATCACTGAAGGTCCAAATGTAGGTGTACTATGCAATAGGATGAAGATAGGTCTACAATGTATATGCAGATATCATCTATTTCCAATGCAAGGCCAACATATATAAATACAACAGTGGCCTTGTTCAGAACATCTGTACATATATAAATGGCTAAAATGTTTCATTTCATCATTATAATGATCGATATCGCAAAGCAGCTAGAAGCCATTGTGTTGGCCCTAATACAGAACATATTTCATTTGTTCGTAAAAGTTACATTTTATCAGAGACCTAAATATTGATTCTGTGTCCTCATGGACTATCAAATTTGGACATTATTCTTCTTAAACCTTCTGCAGTAGAGAAGCAAAATAATTTTCAACATTAATTCCTGTATTTGGTTGTATGTTACGTTGCCACCCTCCATTTATACAGCAGACTGAGCCCTCTTCATCCAATGATATTCCAGATCAAATTTTTGTTATCCCTTAATTAGCCTGGATACAGATGGGAAATGATTTTAAAACTTTCACTTATTTCTCCTATTGGACTTTGTTCCCCTGTCCCCTTGGACACCAACTACTTTTTTATAATAGATATTGAATTCTACTTTTTTTTTATAATAGATTATTAAATTTTACTTTTTTATGACAGATGTTTAATTCTATCATCAAATAATTTACCCGGCCAAATAATTGACCAAACCCTATCCGTCACTTAGATCAGAGGTGTTTCAAGGAAAAGTCTGATAGATGGACAGAAAAATGAATGATAGATGATACATGGTCACTTTCAGATATGATGAGCTAAAATTCATTTTAAGAAAAAAATTACCTGGGTAGTGCTAGACAGATGGAAATTCACCACGACATAATAGGATAGGCTCAGTTGTCCATCAGACAGGTGAGCTAAATATACATGTAAATTCTTCATCATGCATGTTAACAATTTTATATGAGAGACCTCCAAACAATGTGGGATTGCACTGCAGGATCTGTATATATTTATAACTTATAACAACAGGGAACCAACTCAGATGAATTTCAGAGATTTGTCTCACTGATATGTACACATAAATACTGAATATAACCATATGTTTTATGATACCAACCCAGGATATTCTGTCTCAAAAGCCCTTGAATTTTCTCCTCAATTTGTGACGATGAAACAACGAGACAAAACACTACTTACCCGACGCATTGCTCTTATATTGACTAATTCGTCCCCACTGAATAGTCCATCATTTTCTTCCATCCTGACTATCAATGTACAGGCAACATCCACAGATTAACCCTACATACATCCATCATCATCTTTTAAAAGTTTCAACTTAACATCCATGTTTTCCTGACAGCCTATTTTAATCCACTCATATCTTTTTAAACAGCACAGAATCTGTACAGCAGTTGCAGTAACTTTAAAAATAAACAAATACAACAGTGCTATACTTCACAGGTACATCAATATTGTGTATAAACTTTTTTCTGATGTGTTTCAATTTTTCTTCATACTGTATCTTAGTTACTAAAGTGTTTATCAGGAATACGACACAGTTTAACCACGACTGCTCCAGCCATGTGACTATCAAACCTTCCTTGTGTATGAAAACAGCTGGAGAGATGCAAGACTTGCTACAGGTAAGTAAGTGAATACATCCAAGATCACATTGCCTCAACACTCAACTCTCCAGCTAGGCTTCATCACAGTTTCTATGAATGAATTCATAAAACAGATGATGGTTTGGAATACACAGAGCAGGGCAATACCAAGGGAAGCAATAAGTTGTCCAAACAAACCAGCGTGGGTGGAGAAAACATCCGCCAAAACTAATAGAGGAGACACATTTCTAGCCAACCATAATGTGTACAACCGTGGTTCATCATTTCAGGAGATTTATTTCAAGGTTTGACACCAAGAAGCTCAGATGTCAAAGGGCTTAATCTACAACTGAAGTGGTCTATATTAAATTTGAACTTTGTGTAGCCTTGAAAATGGGTCAATGTCATTCAACTGAAGAACTAAAATATACATCATGCTGCACCTTGACAGGTTATAGAGCTTCTGGCATAGAGAATCAAATTACCAGGTAAATCAATTTATCTGGGGAGAACGAGCTGTAACAAACCATCAAGTACGGAGTGAATACATACATGTACAATAGTAACAGAGAAAACATCAGGAACGTACATGTGTACATAATGTAGAAAAATAACAGACAAATATTACAGCCACGTAGATGTCAAAGGGTGTCAACCTAGACCATGGTCAACTCTGGTCAGTTAAAAAAAATAGCAGACAAATATTTCAGCCACGTAGATGTCAAAGGGTGTCAACCTATATATATAGCTAGACCATGGTCAACTCTGGTCAGTTAAAAAATAACAGACAAATATTTCAGCCACATAGATGTCAAAGGGTGTCAAGATAGACCATGGTCAACTCTGGTCAGTTAGAAAAAATAACAAACCAATATTTCAGCCAGGTAGATGTCAAAGGGTGTCAACCTAGACCATGGTCAACTCTGGTCAGTTAGAAAAAATAACAGACAAATATTTCAGCCACATAGATGTCAAAGGGTGTCAAGATAGACCATGGTCAACTCTGGTTAGTTAGAAAAAATAACAGACAAATATTTCAGCCATGTAGATGTCAAAGGGTGTCAAGATAGACCATATGGTCAACTCTGGTCAGTTTATTGCTTGTTTCCACATATATAAACATGTTAATCTTACCTGCATACATTGGTACATAAAATTGATTAAACCAATATACACCTAGGTATTGAGTATTATTATGCAATTGAAACAGTAACTAAACTGGTGGTTGATATGGAGAAGCCATGACTAAACTGGAGGTTAATATGGAGTAACCATGACTAAACTGGTGGTTGATATGGAGTAACCATGACTAAACTGGAGGTTAAGATGGAGTAACCATGACTAAACTGGAGGTTGATATGGAGTAGCCATGACTAAACTGGAGGTTGATATGGAGTAACCATGACTAAACTGGAGGTTGATATGGAGAAGCCATGACTAAACTGGAGGTTAAGATGGAGTAACCATGACTAAACTGGAGGTTAAGATGGAGTAACCATGACTAATCTGGAGGTTAAGATGGAGTAACCATGACTAAAATGGTGGTTGATATGGAGTAACCATAACTAAACTGGAGGTTAAGATGGAGTAACCATGACTAAACTGGAGGTTAAGATGGAGTAACCATGACTAAACTGGTGATTGATATGGAGTAGCCATGACTAAACTGGAGGTTGATATGGAGTAGCCATGACTAAACTGGAGGTTAAGATGGAGTAACCAAGACTAAACCGAAGGTTGATATGGAGTAACCATGACTAAACTGGAGGTTAAGATGGAGTAACCATGACTAAACTGGAGGTTAAGATGGAGTAATCCATGACTAAACTGGTGGTTGATATGGAGAAGCCATGACTAAACTGGAGGTTAAGATGGAGTAACCATGACTAAACTGGTGGTTGATATGGAGTAACCATGACTAAACTGATGGTTGATATGGAGTAATCATGATATAACTGGAATTTATATAGAGTAGCCATGACTAAACTAAATGTTGATGTGGAGTAATCATGATATAACTGGAGGTTTATATCAATTGAGTAACAATGACTAAACTAGTGGTTAGGATTGAGTAATCATGATGGAACTTACATTTGGAGAAATACATGTGATTGAAGCTTTCTCTAGTATTTTAAATCTGGCTGGCACATGTACATGCTGCATTTGAAGAAATGGAGACGGCATCAATGTAATTTCACAATGTAATGTTTATTTGTACACAAAATTTTATATGACTTTGCAAATTCATGTTTCCAATTATCATTAGAAAACGTCTGGTTTTTATCCATAATGTTTCATTACACAAAGAAATTATGATGTCTGATGCCATCAATCAGCTACAGATATTCAACCTCACCACTCGATCAGCACTGACCATGATATATAAAACCCACAGGGAGATATTACACACAACTATAACAATCCAGACAGGTCATACTGCCTCCCCATTAAAACATATTAATCATACTGATTACTCAGGGAAAACAGCAAGGTGTGAAGCTGGCCACGATGCAGATTATCTCCCTTTGTCTGATAATGTTGACATAATTATGCATATAAGTCTTTACTTTTCAGGAGTCTTATTTCAGATACAATTTTTCTGTTGGAAATTGATTTTGGTGAAACTCAATTATATCAGGAGCTGAAGGTCAAAATGAAGTTTAACTTTCAGACAGTGAACAATTTATACTACCATCATAATACAGGTAGCATTTTCATTTTTTAAGAAATTTAGTTTACAAAAGATTATACAGTGGAACTTCGTTAACTCGAAGTCGACGGGACCACGAAAAAACTTCGAGTTATCCGAGTGTTCGAATTAAGCGAGTTATCGTTTTTGGTGAAAAGTTTGGTCAATATTTGTCAACATTATATAATCATTATAACTTCGCTCTGTCGCTCATCAGTTTAGTGTGACGACTGGTCAATACATGTAAATATATATGTAATGTTTCGTTATGTCACTTGTAATTTGGTGTAGTTTTGCCGATATACAGTCACGATAAAGTTTCTTTCACTTAGTCACTTCAATAACGATCTGATGTGCAAGTCATGTTTGCAAAAGGTAAATGATAAAACGGAATTCGACAAAATAACAAGTTGTTAATGTCAAAACAAATAACCGTTTAAGTTTAACACAGATTGCATACAAAACGTAACAGAACCATTACCTTTTATTGGACATATATAAAATACTGTTTGATCGGCCTACTTACTTTTTATTGATAACCACGCCATTTCCATGTGTATTAGCACCGGAAGTTGGGCTGCGCATGTGCGTATAAAATGTTACTGTAACTGAGTTGGCGTTTTATCCGATTTAATAGACAGCACTGACCGTTACAGTTGTACTCTGAACACCTCGGCAGTAATTACGCTATTGTTTCAGCAGTTTAAAGATTTAATAGGCGCCGGTGACTGTGTCATTTCTACACCTGTAAAAACATCAACCGGGTAGATCTACCGGTGTGTCAGAGATTAGTTCCGCTTGAGCGAACGGGTAGATGAGTTGTTGACTATCGTGTGTACTGATATCGGCGACCGCCTTGGGAAATTACCTGATGCAAGTAAAGCAGTACTTTTTATCACCAAGACTTGTTGTTATAAGATTCAACCGACAATTTCTTTTATGAATTTATGAAACACTTATAATAGCATGTAGGTTGATAGTAGTGCCGATATGTTCAGTATTACAAACGGAATTTAGCTCTTAAAAAATGTCGGCGTTTGCCACCGATCCACGAAAATTATACTTCCAGTTATTCGAACATTTCAAGAAGGATTTTTATTGTTGGGACCAAATTTTTACTTCGTATTATCCGAGTTTTTCAAGTTATCCGAATTCGAATTTTCCGAGTTTTTTTTTACTAAGATAAAGAGAGAATTCGGCCGGGACCAGCGAGGTACTTCGAGTTAAGCGGGGTATTCGAGTTATCAGAGTTCGAGTTAACGAAGTTCCACTGTACATGTACACAGTTTTTAATAAAATAATTCCTGTCAGTAGGATTATAAGTACCCAGTAAGTTAAAACCCAAAGCTCACCTCTACCTGTTCAACTTGTACTTTTTAACTTTTTATCTTTTAAGTCATACTGAATTATCATTTGTAAAAATTAAATCATTAACATTAATATACAGTGGAACTTCGTTAACTCGAATTCGATGGGACCACGAGAAAACTTTGAGTTATCCGAGTGTTCGAATTAAGCGAGTTGTCATTTTTGGTGCAAAGTTTGGTCAATATTTGTCAACATTATATAATCATTATAACTCCGCTCTGTCGCTCATCAGTTCAGTGTAAAGAGAGAAATTGACCGGGGCTGAAGAAGTACTTCGAGTTAAGCGGGGTATTCGAGTTTTCCGTGTTCGAGTTAACGAAGTTCCATTGTATTCTAAGATTTGTGTGCCATAAACATTGATTATATTGCCCAATTTTAAATCTTTGTCCATATACAAGGTAGATACACTGTATACTGACAGAGCACTGACTATTAATTAGAGAGTGAGGTGAAAACTAACCCACTAAGTCAGTATGCTGTCAGCAGGAGGAGTCATGTAGGTGGTAACCCAGTAACTAAATAACTATGTACCAACATACAGGGGTATACTATATATAATTAGCAGGAATTTTAGCTAATGCCAAAATAATTCAATATATCCATAACATGTTTATCAGGTAAACAATTGTTAATACATCAAAAGTTTTCTCCCGAAGATTCCAGCTTATCTGATTTATCAGAAAAGGAAGTTTCACAGCATTTACCTCTGGTAATCTCCCACACAGTTGTATGTTGTATTTGATTTCAATCAGTATAGTAATAAACACATCAGCTATTTCTGTAACCACACTTAACAATCGATACAAAACCCCACTACAGTGCCACCTACAGTGATCTCTATTACTGGTGCTGTTACACTACAACAACACAGGAGCAATCAATCTGATTAACCATTGATTTTCAGGTCGTTGACTTTTCTCTGAAAAATAAAGAGATGGAAAACATCCTCTGTCAGTATCGGAGGGGATTATGGCTATTTGCGACACATGGCAGTTCCAGGCTAGACTTTAACATATCCATACCAGATCTGTATGTCAGGCTAGACCAAGTGTGACTTTATACAGGATCAATATCTATTGCCTGTTACTTATAACTGAATAGCTCAACCTAGTATCAGGAACAATCAATATCAGTCAGACTCCTGGTATCCCAAAGGATGTAACTACACTCTTGAATCTCACAAGTTACCATACAATAGTGTGTCAGATTGAGTATCAGTGTGTCAGATTGAGTATCAGTGTGTCAGATTGAGTATCAGTGTGTCAGATTGAGTATCTGTGTGTCAGATTGAGTATCAGCATGTCAGATTGAGTATCAGTGTGTCAGGTCCGGTGTCAGTGTGTCATATTGAGTATCAGTGTGTCAGATTGGTATACATGTGTCAGGTATGGTATCAGTGTGTCAGATTGAGTATCACAGAGTCAAATGGAGTGTCAGTGAGTAGGATCCGGTATAGTGTGTCAGATTGAGTATCAGTGTGTCAGAGTGAGTATCAGTGTGTCAGATTGAGTATAAGTACCCAGTATGTCAGGTCAAGAATCAGTGTGTCAGTTCAAGTAACAGTATGTCTGACTGGCATCAGTGTGTCAAGTTGAGTATCAGTGTGTCAGATGGAGTATCACATACAGAAGTGATTCACAATATCACCCGGTGATGTCCTTAGGATCTACCAGTCTGTCACAATGTCAGACTTGGGGTGTCCTAAAGGACCTACCAGTCTATCACATTTTAAACATGTATGAGAAACCAATCATTGCCCTGCAGGAGACCCAAATTGAATCAGGCCTTCAACGTGTATTTTTTTATACAAATCATTCACAGCTTGTTAAGTGAACAAGTGCTACTTAAAAGATGAAGGTTTGATATCAGTCCTGAAATCCCAACCTACCTTTTGTGTTTGGCCCTTTATTAGGTATCTAAAGGTTTAATCAAAGACCACAGAGACCTTAGGGCATACAAGGTGTAATCATAATGTGACAGTTTTTTGGAAGTTTAGATAAAACAGAACATAGGTATATATGGTACACCTAGTAACCAAATACAGAATCTGAATGCAGAAGTCACAGATCTATATATGAAGCAGTGACTGCAACATTCTCTGGAGACTGGGATGGGACAAACAGATCCAGACATAAAAGTTCAGCACATGGTTCTATAAAAAGTAGATGTTTTCTATTTCCTCATCCATAAATATGAGGCTTCAGTGAGACTATAATTTATTTAATATTGATTTGTGTGCATGCATTCACAAACCTTAGCAACTAGTATTTTTGTATTATCTTATGAAACATCAAGCAACATGATCATAGTATATGTAGATTAATGAGAGTACAATGTAGCAATAAGTTGTTTTTATTAATATTACATGGTCGAAATAGACTTCAGGAATAATTATGGGTGGGATTTATATCCATGATTTTACTGAAAACCTCATTGAAATTGAATGTGCTTTGTTACATAGAAAAATCTCATACACATTCTCAAAAACTCTTGACATTTTCCAATAATATTAATGACCCAGAAAACTCTTAAACATTTATCTTTAATACTGTATATGAAGAAACAAATAGTTAACATATTCTAAAATAATGTCTGTCGACCCTAGCCTAATCTCTGGAATTATAAGACATTTTGTTGCTTATGTTGAGGTACAATGCAGGGTTCACCTTGGACCCAAAATTCATAGGCCATTTTGACAAGATTTCAGAAATTGGGGCAAATGGCCCCATGGTCCCCTCCAGAGTTATCCCTCTAACAATGTATATACAGCACTTGTGAATGTTCACAATGAATGTATTTAAAGGGAAATAATCCAAGTAAGAAAAGATGCATCAGCATACTAACCTACTAAGGCTAAAATCATTGTTTCAAGCACTGATTTTGTCTCATCACAGATAACACTTAAAACATTTAACATCACCAAAAAATTATTATTGTAGCTTGATATTCATCAGAAATTCCAATTTAAATTTGCCTGATATTATATATAGTTCCATGTGACTTTAATTTGCCAGTACATGTATTTATTAAACATGCTCAAATTCCTGTCTTTGCCAAAACTTATTCAGTAGATCTACTATCTATTGTAAGTACATTCAGCGATTGAAAAGCAACCAATAATAGAAGTCAGTTTGAAAAATGTATACTTACATAAATATTCAATGCATGCAAACATTCTTCTAAATTGATACAAACTTGACTTGATCACTGTTTAAAAATAATTTATACAACTGTAAGTTTTTACTACAAAGTATGTGGTGATTATCAGTATAAAAGGAGAAAGAGAAAATGTAGCGGCCAAACAGGGGATCAAGCCCAGCTAGGACCCTCCGAACTCGAGACAGACACTCAACCAACTGAGCTACCTGGTTGCAATATTGCATAGGATTGATGACCCAGTCTAATTCTGCTACATTCCTCCCTCCTTTTTTCAACTGATCATGAGCTACCTGGTCTCTGACGATCAACCCAGTCCAATTCTGCTACCAGTCATCAGCAAATAAAATCTACTATTTATAAACTCTCTGCTTTAAAATCAACATCTATTAAAAGCATACAATCAAATTGCATTTTGCAGAAACCTTTAAGCTACTTGATGGGAAACTAAATTGATGCATACTGTACATGTATCATAATTGCAACACTGTACATGTAAATATATTTCTACCACAATACCCTGTGTTATTCAACTCTCAGACCATCAGTTAATCATTACAGCTGTTGATTAACAATCTGTTTATACCACACATGGTATAAACTCTGTACGCATTTCGATTGGCTAACACGGTGAACTTTGACCCAAGCTGCAATTGTTATTGACGTCATCAATAATCTAATGAAGTCACATCACCGGGCCCCGGACGTCACCGGTACACTTTATTTGCATACGCGAAATTATACTTGGCCACGTTTCCCTTTGATTCAAGCCGATATTATTGTGGTAGAAACAGTTCACACGACTCGAAATTGTTGGATATGGAATTTATTTCACACTCGTAAGTTATTTTTTAAAAGTTGCAAAAAACACTCGCTAAAGCTTGTGTCTTTTGTAACTTTTTAAAAATAACTTACTCGTGTGAAATAAATTCCATATCCAACAACCACTCGTTGTGTAACCTCTATATATATAGCTTTAAAATGATTCCACTATATGCTAATATATATATGTTTCACTTGGGCTGTATAATGTAGTGTAGGAGGCAGTTCAATAGAGAGAGAATTTACAGGAGTCTGAGCATGATAATATCAAATCCTCCAGGAATATATACATTTATCTGATGTATATTCTTTATTCAGCTGTGCAATGTTGTCCTTTCAAGGATACATAGTGCAGAATGAATTTTGTATAATTTCTATTGAAGCTGTTGACATATTTAGTTAATATATACAGAGTATTTTTAGAGGGGCTATATTCTCATTGTTAGACTAGAATGGCAATGCTAGTCAAAAGGAGTACATTTTGCACGGGTTCTAATACAATTAAACGTTTGGGAAAATAACCAGGTAATTTTGGTACCTGGGCCAGCGGGCAGGGGTTCAACACTGATTATTAGTAGAAGGTCTACGCAATTGCTTTCAGAGTTATAGTATTTGGAGACTATCACAAAGAGAAGTCTGCTATAATGGTGATTGATGAATCATCATCATTGCATTCGATCACCATTAGGCTACTGTAACTGTCAATGCAGACGAAGTATCGTAGTGCGTATCGAATTCCACTTTCATCATACTTTATATTCAAAGCATCATGTATTTAACACGTTTTGGCCTTACCTTTGGTTTGTTTCCATTTCAATTCAAGAAGTTTAAGCGATGTGTAGTATTTTACGAAATTGGTTGTTCTGTTATCCTATTCTGAAGCAGAACAAAACGTGCAGTCTTCTCAACAATGGCGAAAAATTATGAAAATTATTGACAACATGCTTTTCGTATCTTCAAACATTAGAGAGTTCCAATGTATTATTCCGATGTATTACCTACCGTGCTCCGATTTAGGGTGTCTTCAGTTCCTCGAGGTTATTGTATTCAAAAGTATCATATTTAAAAGAAATATTCGCTATGTAATGTATGTATGATTCTATTATATATCACCAATATTTGATGTGACATTAAACTGATAAGGAATAGTTTGTTTACGTTTGTAAGTTCTAGTTTCACTTTCATTTTGAATATTGTTCCACGAAAAGACCAGCAGGGTGTGCCTACTTACATCAAGCAAGCATATGACGTCCGGTCTACTTATCGGGTGACAAAATGATTTTTTTCTAGAAATATTTGTTGCAAACATTTCTTCAAACATGACCGAACGTCTCTCGCGTTTTCTAGCAAAGCTACTTCGTCACGATGCTCGCAAAAGAGGCCTTGAAGTTACATCAGGTGAGTGCACGTGAATAATGTAACAAAATAGTAACGACGACACTCCGTCACCTTCTGGTAAGGCTGTAGTCTAGCATACATCAGATTATCGTTTGTACCAAATTCTCTCAAGATATATATTGAATTTTAATGAAATTATTTAACTGAATGAATGTCTAGTTTTACAAATGTACCTCTCGATCTCATATATAAACTTCGTAGAACTTTAAATCAAAGACAATACAGACTTCAACATGAGCCCCTTACCTCGATCTTTACTTACAACATAGCCAGTAGGACAGCTAGCTTAAATTACTTTAACATGAGCCGCTTATAATTAATTACCTCGATCTTTACGTCCAGCATAGCTAGCAGAGATAGCTTAAATTACAACTAAGCTGTATAATATGATAAGCATTCATGTAATTCAATATATGTATTTATATTTTAAACACCTGATATAGGCAAACTCAGATTTTAAAAAGCCTGATAAAACATCAGAAATCTTTGGATTAGCATTAAGAGACTGTACAATTAATCAAAAATCAAGTTATAATTGGAAATGTCCAGAGGAGGGCCACTTAGCTTACCAAGTCTCCAATATAGAAGAAAACATGCAGATGTTCAAGTCTACAAAATCATGAACAGTATTGATGTTGTGGAGAAGGAGAAATTGTTCACTATGGCTCCTGTAACCTATACCAGAGGACACCCAAAAAATAAAGAAATAGAGTCTTGTCTAAGTACTTCAAAGAATATATTTAACAGCAGAGTTGTAGATACATGGAATAGCTTGTCTACTGGAAGAAGTGACATCTGCAAAAAGCCTTAACTCCTTAAAACCATGGCTAAACATACATTTGAGCAGCAAACTCTCTAAGTTTTCACTGTTTCATGTTAGAGTGTTACCTGATCCACAACTGAATGTTACAAGGATATGCCTCTAGAAGCCTAGAGGACTTATACTGGTATTTAAATGACATAATTGACAATAATTGACAATAATTGACATAGCATTCATGGTTTTCTATTTCTAGATATAATATCCCTGCTCCCACTATATAGATTTTCTTATCACGTTTTGTTTGTCGTTGTGCGTCTGTAAGCAATTTACAATTTCGACTTTTCTCAAAAAGCCCTGAACAAATTTCAATGAAATTTTGCAGACACTTTCCATGGCCAAAGGTTAACTAAAATTGTGAATTATATGGTCCCCGACCCAAAGGGAATTGAGGGTAAGGCCAAAAGGGGTCAAGTTGACTGAATTTTTTTTTAAATCTTCTTTTAAAGACCTAAATAAGGTAGTAGGATCAAATACTCTTGATAGATGGATGGGCCTTAAGGTGCTTTACCATAATTGTGGATTTCATGACCCTGGTTATCTCACATTTGCCCCTAGGGAAGGTTTTTTTTTTATAGTTCAAATAGGGAATTAACATTTTTGACTATTATTTTTTTTATTTCTATTAGAATCTATTCTAACTTGGTTAACATTATCAGTATGGGATGACAGCTTGATGGTGTGCATATGTTTGCCCTAACTGACCCCCAGGGGCTGACGGGTGTGGCGAAAAAGGGTCAAATTAACTGAAATAGCAAAAGACCTCTTCTCAAGACCTAAGTAAATTAGAATCAAATACTCTTCATAGATTGAAAGGCCTTAAGGAGCTTTACCAAAATTGTGAATTTCATGACCATGGGGTCTCATGTTTGCCCCTGGAGAGGGGATACACTTTTTGATAATTTACATAGGAAAATTTGTTTGATTTCTATTAGAATTTATTCTAACTTAGTTAAAATTATCAGCATGGGTTGACAGTTTGATTGTTTGCACATGTTGGCCTGAGTTACTTCCTGGCTGATGGAGGGAGGGAGGGGGCTACCAAAACAGGTAAAATGAACTGAAACATTTCAAAACTCAGGTGACTGTTAATTCCCATTGACCTTTTGTTGTTCTTATTTTCCCCTTGTTTACTTCAGTTAGAATTACAATTTTGTTATTATGTTGAATTATATGTTGTTTTGAATGAGCATTCATGTTTATTACAGTTTTAAAGTTAAACAGAAACACTGCCCTACATATTTTACCAATTTCTCCCATAGTATTTGGTAACTATAATCTACTCCGTATTAAAAAAGGAAAAGAGCCAGCTAATTAAATTTTATATCGAATGAGGTAGTTTCTTAGCAAATCATTTGTGCAGTACAAAATGTTACAATAATATGCATCTAGCTATATACAATTGAAACATGGCCCTACAAATTGTACTATTTTTCTTCAAAATTCCTTTTTTTTCTTTCATAATCAATGGTACTAGAAAGATGAATAGTTTTGCTTGATATCATCCACTTTTATGATAACTTGAAAATGATCTTCACCCATCACAGGTCTACAAAACAACCAAAGTGTCAACAGCATGTAACATATTAACGATTATTGTGTTTCATTTTGTAGATGGATATGTCAATATAGATGCTATTTTAGAGCTACCTGAGGCCAGAAATTCCTCAGTAACGGATATACAAGATATTGTAAATAATGATAAGAAAGGAAGATTTAAGCTGTGTGGATTACAGATAAAAGCAACACAAGGTCACTCAATGCAGGTAATTCTCATGGAAAATTACACTAGTCTTTATAAAAATCATTTCAATAAGTTATAAATACTCTTTAAAGTAGAATTAAAAAGACACACTGAATGATCTTCTGTTATATGCTAATTTGGACTATTTTTCATAGTTTGTTCAAACCTCAATGTACATACACATCATTGGTGATTTGCCTGCTGAAGGTGACAGTGTAGTCACTGAAATACTGTATAAAATACCATTCTGGTCGTGTTATGAGAAAGCCTATTCTGATACATGGTTTTTTATTTGTTTATAGTTACATGCTAATGATGATGATGACCTTACACCCATCACCCACCTAAGTGAAGCTAGAGTGG
This sequence comes from Pecten maximus, assembly GCF_902652985.1. Lineage (NCBI taxonomy): Eukaryota > Metazoa > Mollusca > Bivalvia > Pectinida > Pectinidae > Pecten > Pecten maximus. Next base: position 31,620,412 of record NC_047016.1, on the reverse strand, counting down.
TCCTTCACGGTACGCGGAGTCGATACTGGGATTCTATTAAGGAGACAGTAAGAAATGTCTATGTTATTTTTTTTATCGCATACATACGTTCCTTATATTTCATCATAATAATAAAAATGGTTACAAAATGTAATAAGCCATTTTTTTTTTTGGGGGGGGGGGGGGGGGGGGGGGTATATAGCACATACCAGAGATTTGACAGTGTAGTTATGTACCTGACACACTGTATACCAGAGATTTGACAGTGTAGTTACCTACCTGAAACACTGTATACCAGAGATTTGACAGTGTAGTTACCTACCTGACACACTGTATACCAGAGATTTGACAGTGTAGTTACCTACCTGACACACTGTATACCAGAGATTTGACAGTGTAGTTACCTACCTGACACACTGTATACCAGAGATTTGACAGTGTAGTTATGTACCTGACACACTGTATACCAGAGATTTGACAGTGTAGTTATGTACCTGACACACTGTATACCAGAGATTTGACAGTGTAGTTACCTACCTGACACACTGTATACCAGAGATTTGACAGTGTAGTTACTTACCTGACACACTGTATACCAGAGATTTGACAGTGTATTTATGTACCTGACACACTGTATACCAGAGATTTGACACTGTAGTTACCTACCTGACACACTGTATCCCAGAGATTTGACAGTGTAGTTACTTACCTGACTCACTGTATACCAGAGATTTGACAGTGTAGTTACCTACCTGACACACTGTATACCAGAGATTTGACAGTGTAGTTACCTTCCTGACACACTGTATACCAGAGATTTGACAGTGTAGTTACCTACCTGACACACTGTATACCAGAGATTTGACAGTGTAGTTACCTACCTGACACACTGTATACCAGAGATTTGACAGTGTAGTTACCTACCTGACACACTGTATACCAGAGATTTGACAGTGTAGTTACCTACCTGACACACTGTATACCAGAGATTTGACAGTGTAGTTATGTACCTGACACACTGTATACCAGAGATTTGACAGTGTAGTTATGTACCTGACACACTGTATACCAGAGATTTGACAGTGTATTTATGTACCTGACACACTGTATACCAGAGATTTGACACTGTAGTTACCTACCTGACACACTGTATCCCAGAGATTTGACAGTGTAGTTACTTACCTGACTCACTGTATACCAGAGATTTGACAGTGTAGTTACCTACCTGACACACTGTATACCAGAGATTTGACAGTGTAGTTACCTTCCTGACACACTGTATACCAGAGATTTGACAGTGTAGTTACCTACCTGACACACTGTATACCAGAGATTTGACAGTGTAGTTACCTACCTGACACACTGTATACCAGAGATTTGACAGTGTAGTTACCTACCTGAGACACTGTATACCAGAGATTTGACAGTTGGGTACCTACCTGACACACTGTATACCAGAGATTTGACAGTGTAGTTACCTACCTTACACACTGTATACCAGATAATTGACAGTGTAGTTACCTACCTGACACACTGTATACCAGAGATTTGATTGTGTAGTTACCTACCTGACACACTGCATACCAGAGATTTGACAGTGTAGTTATGTACCTGACACACTGTATACCAGAGATTTGACACTGTAGTTACCTACCTGACACACTGTATCCCAGAGATTTGACAGTGTAGTTACTTACCTGACTCACTGTATACCAGAGATTTGACAGTGTAGTTATGTACCTGACACACTGTATACCAGAGATTTGACAGTGTAGTTATGTACCTGACACACTGTATACCAGAGATTTGACAGTGTAGTTACCTACCTGACACACTGTATACCAGAGATTTGACAGTGTAGTTACTTACCTGACACACTGTATACCAGAGATTTGACAGTGTATTTATGTACCTGACACACTGTATACCAGAGATTTGACACTGTAGTTACCTACCTGACACACTGTATCCCAGAGATTTGACAGTGTAGTTACTTACCTGACTCACTGTATACCAGAGATTTGACAGTGTAGTTACCTACCTGACACACTGTATACCAGAGATTTGACAGTGTAGTTACCTTCCTGACACACTGTATACCAGAGATTTGACAGTGTAGTTACCTACCTGACACACTGTATACCAGAGATTTGACAGTGTAGTTACCTACCTGACACACTGTATACCAGAGATTTGACAGTGTAGTTACCTACCTGACACACTGTATACCAGAGATTTGACAGTGTAGTTATGTACCTGACACACTGTATACCAGAGATTTGACAGTGTAGTTATGTACCTGACACACTGTATACCAGAGATTTGACAGTGTAGTTATGTACCTGACACACTGTATACCAGAGATTTGACAGTGTAGTTACCTACCTGACACACTGTATACCAGAGATTTGACAGTGTAGTTACTTACCTGACACACTGTATACCAGAGATTTGACAGTGTATTTATGTACCTGACACACTGTATACCAGAGATTTGACACTGTAGTTACCTACCTGACACACTGTATCCCAGAGATTTGACAGTGTAGTTACTTACCTGACTCACTGTATACCAGAGATTTGACAGTGTAGTTACCTACCTGACACACTGTATACCAGAGATTTGACAGTGTAGTTACCTTCCTGACACACTGTATACCAGAGATTTGACAGTGTAGTTACCTACCTGACACACTGTATACCAGAGATTTGACAGTGTAGTTACCTACCTGACACACTGTATACCAGAGATTTGACAGTGTAGTTACCTACCTGAGACACTGTATACCAGAGATTTGACAGTTGGGTACCTACCTGACACACTGTATACCAGAGATTTGACAGTGTAGTTACCTACCTTACACACTGTATACCAGATAATTGACAGTGTAGTTACCTACCTGACACACTGTATACCAGAGATTTGATTGTGTAGTTACCTACCTGACACACTGCATACCAGAGATTTGACAGTGTAGTTATGTACCTGACACACTGTATACCAGAGATTTGACACTGTAGTTACCTACCTGACACACTGTATCCCAGAGATTTGACAGTGTAGTTACTTACCTGACTCACTGTATACCAGAGATTTGACAGTGTAGTTACCTACCTGACACACTGTATACCAGAGATTTGACAGTGTAGTTACCTTCCTGACACACTGTATACCAGAGATTTGACAGTGTAGTTACCTACCTGACACACTGTATACCAGAGATTTGACAGTGTAGTTACCTACCTGACACACTGTATACCAGAGATTTGACAGTGTAGTTACCTACCTGAGACACTGTATACCAGAGATTTGACAGTTGGGTACCTACCTGACACACTGTATACCAGAGATTTGACAGTGTAGTTACCTACCTTATACACTGTATACCAGATAATTGACAGTGTAGTTACCTACCTGACACACTGTATACCAGAGATTTGATTGTGTAGTTACCTACCTGACACACTGCATACCAGAGATTTGACAGTGTAGTTGGGTACCTGACACACTGTATACCAGAGATTTGACAGTGTAGTTACCTACCTGACACACTGCATACCAGAGATTTGACAGTGTAGTTGGGTACCTGACACACTGTATACCAGAGATTTGACAGTGTAGTTACCTACCTGACCCACTGTATACCAGAGATTTGACAGTGTAGTTACCTACCTGACACACTGTATACCAGAGATTTGACAGTGTAGTTACCTACCTGACATTGTATACCAGAGATTTGACAGTGTAGTTACCTACCTGACACTGTATACCAGAGATTTGACAGTGTAGTTACCTACCTGACACACTGTATACCAGATATTTGACAGTGTAGTTACCTACCTGACACACTGTATACCAGAGATTTGACAGTGTAGTTACCTACCTGACACTGTATACCAGAGATTTGACAGTGTAGTTACCTACCTGACACACTGTATCCCAGAGATTTGACAGTGTAGTTACCTACCTGAGACACTGTATACCAGAGATTTGACAGTGTAGTTACCTACCTGACACACTGTATACCAGAGATTTGACACTGTAGTTACCTTCCTGACACACTGTATACCAGAGATTTGACAGTGTAGTTACCTACCTGACACACTGTATACCAGAGATTTGACAGTGTAGTTACCTACCTGACACACTGTATACCAGAGATTTGACAGTGTAGTTACCTTCCTGACACACTGTATACCAGAGATTTGACAGTGTAGTTACCTACCTGACACACTGTATACCAGAGATTTGACAGTGTAGTTACCTACCTGACACACTGTATACCAGAGATTTGACAGTGTAGTTACCTACCTGAGACACTGTATACCAGAGATTTGACAGTTGGGTACCTACCTGACACACTGTATACCAGAGATTTGACAGTGTAGTTACCTACCTTACACACTGTATACCAGATAATTGACAGTGTAGTTACCTACCTGACACACTGTATACCAGAGATTTGATTGTGTAGTTACCTACCTGACACACTGCATACCAGAGATTTGACAGTGTAGTTATGTACCTGACACACTGTATACCAGAGATTTGACACTGTAGTTACCTACCTGACACACTGTATCCCAGAGATTTGACAGTGTAGTTACTTACCTGACTCACTGTATACCAGAGATTTGACAGTGTAGTTACCTACCTGACACACTGTATACCAGAGATTTGACAGTGTAGTTACCTTCCTGACACACTGTATACCAGAGATTTGACAGTGTAGTTACCTACCTGACACACTGTATACCAGAGATTTGACAGTGTAGTTACCTACCTGACACACTGTATACCAGAGATTTGACAGTGTAGTTACCTACCTGAGACACTGTATACCAGAGATTTGACAGTTGGGTACCTACCTGACACACTGTATACCAGAGATTTGACAGTGTAGTTACCTACCTTACACACTGTATACCAGATAATTGACAGTGTAGTTACCTACCTGACACACTGTATACCAGAGATTTGATTGTGTAGTTACCTACCTGACACACTGCATACCAGAGATTTGACAGTGTAGTTGGGTACCTGACACACTGTATACCAGAGATTTGACAGTGTAGTTACCTACCTGACACACTGCATACCAGAGATTTGACAGTGTAGTTGGGTACCTGACACACTGTATACCAGAGATTTGACAGTGTAGTTACCTACCTGACCCACTGTATACCAGAGATTTGACAGTGTAGTTACCTACCTGACACACTGTATACCAGAGATTTGACAGTGTAGTTACCTACCTGACATTGTATACCAGAGATTTGACAGTGTAGTTACCTACCTGACACTGTATACCAGAGATTTGACAGTGTAGTTACCTACCTGACACACTGTATACCAGATATTTGACAGTGTAGTTACCTACCTGACACACTGTATACCAGAGATTTGACAGTGTAGTTACCTACCTGACACTGTATACCAGAGATTTGACAGTGTAGTTACCTACCTGACACACTGTATCCCAGAGATTTGACAGTGTAGTTACCTACCTGAGACACTGTATACCAGAGATTTGACAGTGTAGTTACCTACCTGACACACTGTATACCAGAGATTTGACACTGTAGTTACCTTCCTGACACACTGTATACCAGAGATTTGACAGTGTAGTTACCTACCTGACACACTGTATACCAGAGATTTGACAGTGTAGTTACCTACCTGACACACTGTATACCAGAGATTTGACAGTGTAGTTACCTACCTGAGACACTGTATACCAGAGATTTGACAGTTGGGTACCTACCTGACACACTGTATACCAGAGATTTGACAGTGTAGTTACCTACCTTACACACTGTATACCAGATAATTGACAGTGTAGTTACCTACCTGACACACTGTATACCAGAGATTTGATTGTGTAGTTACCTACCTGACACACTGCATACCAGAGATTTGACAGTGTAGTTATGTACCTGACACACTGTATACCAGAGATTTGACACTGTAGTTACCTACCTGACACACTGTATCCCAGAGATTTGACAGTGTAGTTACTTACCTGACTCACTGTATACCAGAGATTTGACAGTGTAGTTACCTACCTGACACACTGTATACCAGAGATTTGACAGTGTAGTTACCTTCCTGACACACTGTATACCAGATATTTGACAGTGTAGTTACCTACCTGACACACTGTATACCAGAGATTTGACAGTGTAGTTACCTACCTGACACACTGTATACCAGAGATTTGACAGTGTAGTTACCTACCTTACACACTGTATACCAGATAATTGACAGTGTAGTTACCTACCTGACACACTGTATACCAGAGATTTGATTGTGTAGTTACCTACCTGACACACTGCATACCAGAGATTTGACAGTGTAGTTGGGTACCTGACACACTGTATACCAGAGATTTGACAGTGTAGTTACCTACCTGACACACTGCATACCAGAGATTTGACAGTGTAGTTGGGTACCTGACACACTGTATACCAGAGATTTGACAGTGTAGTTACCTACCTGACCCACTGTATACCAGAGATTTGACTGTGTAGTTACCTACCTGACACACTGTATACCAGAGATTTGACAGTGTAGTTACCTACCTGACATTGTATACCAGAGATTTGACAGTGTAGTTACCTACCTGACACTGTATACCAGAGATTTGACAGTGTAGTTACCTACCTGACACACTGTATACCAGATATTTGACAGTGTAGTTACCTACCTGACACTGTATACCAGAGATTTGACAGTGTAGTTACCTACCTGACACTGTATACCAGAGATTTGACAGTGTAGTTACCTACCTGACACACTGTATACCAGATAATTGACAGTGTAGTTATGTACCTGACACACTGTATACCAGATAATTGACAGTGTAGTTACTTACCTGACATACTGTATACCAGATAACTGACAGTGTAGTTAATTACCTGACACACTGTATACCAGATAATTGACAGTGTAGTTACCTACCTGACACACTGTATACCAGAGATTTGACAGTGTAGTTACCTACCTGACACACTGTATACCAGAGATTTGACAGTGTAGTTATCTACCTGACACACTGTATACCAGAGATTTGACAGTGTAGTTACTTACCTGACACACTGTATACCAGAGATTTGACAGTGTAGTTACCTACCTGACATTGTATACCAGATATTTGACAGTGTAGTTACCTACCTGACACACTGTATACCAGAGATTTGACAGTTGGTTACCTACCTGACACTGTATACCAGAGATTTGACAGTGTAGTTACCTACCTGACACACTGTATACCAGCTATTTGACAGTGTAGTTACCTACCTGACACTGTATACCAGAGATTTGACAGTGTAGTTACCTACCTGACACACTGTATACCAGAGATTTGACAGTGTAGTTACCTACCTGACACACTGTATACCAGAGATTTGACAGTGTAGTTACCTACCTGACACACTGTATACCAGAGATTTGACAGTGTAGTTACCTACCTGACACACTGTATACCAGAGATTTGACAGTGTAGTTACCTACCTGACACACTGTATACCAGATATTTGACAGTGTAGTTATGTACCTGACACACTGTATACCAGAGATTTGACAGTGTAGTTACCTACCTGACACACTGTATACCAGAGATTTGACAGTGTAGTTACTTACCTGACACACTGTATACCAGAGATTTGACAGTGTAGTTATGTACCTGACACACTGTATACCAGAGATTTGACACTGTAGTTACCTACCTGACACACTGTATCCCAGAGATTTGACAGTGTAGTTACTTACCTGACACACTGTATACCAGAGATTTGACAGTGTAGTTACCTACCTGACACACTGTATACCAGAGATTTGACAGTGTAGTTACCTTCCTGACACACTGTATACCAGAGATTTGACAGTGTAGTTATGTACCTGACACACTGTATACCAGAGATTTGACAGTGTAGTTATGTACCTGCCACACTGTATACCAGAGATTTGACAGTGTAGTTACTTACCTGACACACTGTATACCAGAGATTTGACAGTGTAGTTACCTACCTGACACCAGTATGAACCTTGTCTATTTTAAAGTATACTCACTGAGGCTGGCTTGGGCACCAGTAGTTGCTGATTGACCTCGAGATCAGAGCTGGATCGACTTCTCTGTCTCGTGAATTTAAGTCTGCTTATAATCTTATGATGCAAATGAAGCTGTTCCTTCGATTCATTCGGACAGTTGTTGTTGTTTACTTCTGACTTCATGGCATTCATATCCCTGTGTTTACCTTATATAATGGTAGTGCAGGTTCCTGTCACTAAAGAGTTCTATCTTAGTTGTGTAGCAAGTACATCAGTCACACCAGCCACACTGCCTAATTAGTGTGTATGTAATGAAGAGGTTATACAATGCACATACCTTAGTTAGTATACTTATGTCCCTTCTCCCAATGAAACGGACGCCTCCTACCTTAGTTAGTATACTTATGTCCCCTCTCCCAATGACCCGGACGCCTCATACCTTAGTTAGTATACTTATGTCCCCTCTCCCAATGACCTGCATGCCTCATACCTTATTTTGTATACTAAAATCCCCTTTTCCCATGACCCAGACACCACATACCTTAGTTTGTATACTAAAGTCCCGTCTCCCAATGACCCAGACGCCTCATACCTTATTTTGTATACTAAATCCCCTTTCCCTATGACCCAGACACCACATACATTGTACCTTATTTTGTATACTAAATCCCCTTTCCCTATGACCCAGACACCACATACATTGTACCTTATTTTGTATACTAAAATCCCCTTTTCCCATGACCCAGACGCCTCATACCTTATTTTGTATACTAAATCCCCTTTCCCTATGACCCAGACGCCTCATACCTTATTTTGTATACTAAATCCCCTTTCCCTATGACCCAGACACCACATACATTGTACCTTATTAGGTCCCGCATCGAGAGATGCGGGTGCCCTATAGTAATCAGGTTGTCCGTCCGTACGTCCATCCGTCCGTCTGTCCGTTTTTTTTCTTCTGCACAAAAATGATTGAAGGAGATGAAGGATTTTTATCAAATTGGAACTGATGATTGCTCATGCATCCTAGATCAGATGTGTAGTATTTCATGCAAATCGAATTCAAAATGGCTGTTAGGCGGCCATATTGGATTTTAACATTAACATGAAAATACTGGATCTTTGTTGTTTTTAACTGTTCACTATTCGATTATGCAAAGTTGTCAAGAAATAAACCAAGAGTTAACTGACAGAATGATCAAACTCATAGTTCAAGGTCACAAGTTCAAAGGTCAACGGTCAAGGTCATCCTGGGTCGGCTTCAAAATGCCAGGTAATGGACCCTTTTGGATTTTAGCAGTCAAAACAATTTTGACATTTTCTTATCAATGAATGATCTTGTTTTTGATATGCTTTTATATAAATTTGAAACATTAGTTATAGCAGATTGCAGAATTGTTTATTAGGGCCCCGCATCAAAGATGCGGTGCCCTATAGTAATCAGGTTGTCTGTCTGTCCGTCTGTCTGTCCGTCTGTCCGTTTTTTTCTTTTGCGCCAAATTATTGACAAGAGTTGGAGGATTTCGGTGAAAATTGGTACATAGTGGTATTTAGGGAAGCCAAACACAATGGTACCACTTACAAAATCGTCTGTTGCCATGGTAACAAATGGAGGTTTCTGATTGGTTGAAATTTCGATATTGTTCGATTTCGGTGAAAATTGGTACATAGTGGTATTTAGGGAAGCCAAACACAATGGTACCACTTATGAAACCATCTGTTACCATGGTAACAAATGGAGGTTTCTGATTGGTTGAAATTTCGATATTGTTCAATTTCAGTGAAAATTGGTACATAGTGGTATTTACGGAAGCCAAACACAATGGTACCACTTACGAAACCGTCTGTTGCCATGGTAACAAATGGAGGTTTCTGATTGGTCAAAATTTAGTTATTGTTCGATTTTGGTGAGGGAATTGGTATATAGGGGTTTTGAGGGAACAATGGTTCACCTTTCCAAAACCTGTGTTGTCATGGGAATGAAACAGAGGCTTCTGATTGCAGCGAAAATTGGTACATACAAGTATTGAGGGAAGCCGATTTTCGATTATGTAACATTTTACATATTGACATAAAACCACAATACACACATACATATACAATACTATTACAGTCTTCCATTAGCATAATTTATGACTTATGCAAAGTTGGTCACAATCAAACAAGATATCAACTGACCAAAGTTCAAAGTCAATGGGTCATATGTTAAGGTCGGATTGACATTTTTTAAATGGTATTAAAGATTTTGTTATGACATTATGAAGGTAAGTTGGTGTCAAGCGACCAAATTTTGAAGTTGATTGGGTCTAAATATAAAAAGTTTTAAAACAAAAAATGGTGAAAAAAGTACTGGTTTGGATTTCTTATACCTCAAATGACAAAAAAAGGACATTATTAAAATATTTTAAAAAATCCTTTTTTTCTCCCCTTTTCTTCACATTTGGTATGTTTTGTTTTTCAGAAAACCCTCTCAAGTTTACCTTATTAGAATAACTGCATTGAGTTTATATCAGTTTGTGTGCTCCTTGATATTAGATTTGAAACAAATTTGAAAAGTGTAATGCTTGTAGAATTCTTTTAGCTAGCTTTTCCATACAATAATAATAAGCAGTATTGTCAGTGGCCCTATTAATGCTAACATTAATGAAACAATAGCAAAGGTTAATCAAAAACATATATCTAATAGTTTCATGTCAGTATATTACAATCAGTGTTTTTCCTCAGTATTTTTACAGTGCACAGTGTATTCCTAAAAACGAAACTGGGAATTTTTTCATTGATTGTGAAAAGTCGTCATACAAATGTTATTTGGAATTTTCGAGTTGATTTTGGGAAAAAATCAGGCTAAAACGCATTGAGAATGGGGTCGTTTGGCTCACCCAGTTATATAGGCAGGAAAAACACTGACAATAATTATTACATTTACCCTGAAGGGTCAGACACATAGCGGGGCCCTTTCTGACGTGTCAGTGTTCTAGTTTTGTATACTAAATCCCCTTTCCCTATGACCCAGACACCACATACATTGTACCTTATTTTGTATACTAAATCCCCTTTTCCCATGACCCGGACACCACAGATATTTGTGTATAAAATGATACCTTTAACAGATACATGTACCTGTATATAGGGAATACCTCTATAAAGCATATACCTGTGTATAGAGAATACCTCTATGAAGCAGATACCTGTATATAGAGGACACCTGTATAAAGCAGATACCTGTATAAAGGAGATACCTGTATATAGAGGATACCTGTATAAAGCAGATACCTATATAAAGCAGATACCTATGTATAGAGGATAGCTGTATAAAACAGATACCTATGTATAGATGATAGCTGTAAGTATGTGTATGTAACGAGTACACCTGTGTAAAATGGATACTTGTATGTATATAATCATAGAAGAATAATTATACTTGTGTATATAGAATACCTGTAGATAAAGGATACCTGTATATAAAGAATGCTTGTGGATAGAGATATCTGTGTGAATTCCTTTTTAGTTACATGTAGATTAAATTTGTCTGACATGATGAAAAGTATTTATAAAACAATTTTTATGACACTGTTTTCTATTTACTTCCCCTTTATATTTAGCTTGTTTTCTTCATTTTTTAATTCTTTATTTTATAACTCCAACATTTAGAACACTAGATGTCTTGCTCCTCAATGCTGTGGTATCAAATGTTAACATTATATCGCTTTTGACAAAATTAGCCAGATTATTTTAAACGTGACCTACAGGACCACATCTCTATTATACTCTTTTCCTTATATGGTCAGTTTGTCCTAACAACCAGTTTTAGATGTAAGTAGGTTACTTGGAGGACCTACACCCAATGTGGTATTTACGGTAATATCTAGTGATACACTTCCTGACAGGGATGTCTTCCTGTGTCAGGGCGTGTGGTGTATAGCTCCTTCAACACCACAGTGTGATGTTGCTTACTCATATCTTAGACATCATAGGTACTGACGGGGGAGCTGGAAAATTGTATATGATCATTTGAAATCTTAATTATAGTATTTTCCTAATGTCTCTTTAAGATAATTGAGTAATATTGAATCAATAGCTAACAGCATTGAAAGAAAAAATATCCATAATAATTTGTCTTATTCAGTATTGACAATAATACTATTTGATGAAGCACTTCTGCTAAGTAAATTAATACACACACACATAATACTGTATTGTTTTATGAATTTGTAAGATGACCTTTAGATATATATATACACATGTATATACCATTATTTTGTTCAGGGAATGAAATATTGCTCATTAAAATGACTTTTTTTTTATGAAATTTTGTATTTAATACCAACAGAATGATTGAATGAGAAATTGTCTGTTGATTTAGGTTATTGACTTTTAATGTCCTGTAAAATAAACTTCTTCATTTACACAATTCTATTTAGGGACATATCATATTTGATTTCAACATCCATTACAGGGGTTGTCAAGAAAGAGAAGAACACATATTCATTTTGCTCAGGGAGAACATGGCCAAAAAAGTGGTAAGACACAGGGACTTGCCACAAATATCAAACTCATGAAATATAATAAATAATTTCATGGTATGTATACTATATGTTTCTTGGGTTGGAAATCTGTGTCAAGTCCCTATATGGTAGCACATCAGCCTGGAATGAGACATTATTGAATCATTTTTTTATTATTATTATTTTTTTAATCATCTTTCTTATTACCTATGCATTGTCTTATTAATGATTAAGCTTAATTAATATGGAAGATGATAAAATGTTAGTGACATAAAATATATCAAGTGAAACAACCTTAAGAATGCTAGAGTTATCCCCCTTTACAGAAACATTGAGTATTCTGATTTGTATTGGCAGGTTTCCCCCCTTATTGTGATATGGCGATAGAGATCAATCTGGGAAAGGCATTAAAAGGTAAGTGTGGATGGTCAGTGGTGTTATTGACGCAATATTAATCCCCGTAGCACGAAAGATCACTTTTTTAATGTTAACATATTTAGGGTTAAACAAAAAAAATATGTCCTAACTGTACATACTGTGCGGATTGTACGGATCACACCACTTTTCTACAAGACCAAATTTATTTGAAAAAAAAAATGATTAAAATTTCATTCACGGAAACCCAAACTAAAGAACGGCATACAAAAACAAAAGTGAAAGAAGATTATCTTCCATTCATATCTTTCCTGAACCATATGTTGTTGTAACTGTGCGTCACTTGTCGCATATCAATCATGAACTACAGTAGAAATCATCTGTTTATTTTTGTTGGTCTAAAATGTTTAATATATACATAATGTAATTGCCTGAATGCAAAATACACATACAGACGTAAAAGTGGAGAGTATAAGGTCACCTTACTAACACGTAGAATTTTCCTTTACTGTACTGTAGTGGTAGGATATATGCTCAGAGAGTGAGAGGTCGTCAATTCGAGGCCTAGCACAGCTGACTTTCATGACTCCTTCTTTTACTCATACATGTTACGGTTTTTATTACGTATGATATCGGACCAGACTGGAATCACTTCCTGCAGAATCATATACCATAGATATCAGGTCCTGTTCATATTTTACAGATGGAATTAAATTTTACAAGTCAGAAAATGGTGTCATTCTTAGTCCTGGAAATTCTTTTGGTGTCATTTCAAAGAAATATTTCAAGAAAGCTTACAACCTTCGCACACGTAAGTGATCTGGAGTGTTACATATTGTTTCTTTCCCCTCCCAATTGAATTATGAAATACATAATTACAGTATATTTCTTATTTGAGATATTTGAGATATTTGAGTTCTGTGGTAATAATTCTGAACTTCAATGGCTCTTTTTTTTATTTGTAGGAGACGAACTTTCACTGGACTAGACAGAATTAGATCAAAACTTAACTGGACTTTTCCCCCCCGAGAATTTTTGAAACTGTATGGTTACCCTGAGACAAGAAGGGAGGGATTTATAATACATGTACATGCATGTAAGGCTTTGTCTGTTGTTAAAAATGAAATCATTGAAATGAAAAACAATTCATAATTATTTTTTATTTTATCAAAGATTTTAAGAGTAGTACACAATGTTTTGGAATTCAGGGAGGATTGATTGCTATAAATATATATAACTAATACAGTCTGTGATACCGTCATGGTCAATAGATTTACATTTGTGTAAGTATTGTCACTCTATTTTATCAGGGTTTTCCAGTGGGCACTTGTAGCGAAATTGAATGGTGTAACCTCGAAAATCAATTATCAATCACACCTTGGTTGCAAAAAAAAAAAAAAATCATGTATAAGTTAATGCAGCTGTTTTTTAATATACAAAAATAAAAAATATATACAGGTATTCAAAAAAAAAAATAATAATCAAATCTTTTTGATTATGGAAAATTGAAACATTAATTCTGTAGAAAGTATAGACTGGGATTACAACTACCCTGGTATACTAATTCGAGTTGACAATGTTGTTTTTGCAAAAATTTTGCATGCTATTCTAATTAAATGAATTACTAAGCTTATCTCATGTATGTCAATATGACATAATTGGTATCAAAATAACAGTAAATTTATACACTGTAAAACTGTTATGATTCATTTTCAAATTTACATTAGCCTGTGAAATTATTAACCATTTTGTTAGGGTACCCCCTTCACTCAACTTGGTGTTATACAAGGAGGTCCACTGTGACTATCGGTTGATATAATGATAAATTATTTATGTGATTATGGTTTATTTTAATGTATACTACAAATGGTAAAAAATAAAAGAAATTGGAGTGGGGGCCAGCGTTTATGTTAAATCTCCATTGTCGTTGACCTGCCCTTTGACCCCAGTAGATCAATGATGTCCTAATGACAGAAAAAGGATGTTAAAACCGCTTCATTACTATTTTTACCATTGTGATACGTTGATTACATTTCTTGTGTAATAAATAATATCTGTTGATTAGACAGTTTTTTTTGTTTTTATTGATTTAACCATATTTGTTTATTTTGGTTAGATGGTATGGTTTGGTTTTGTCAGTAGATATATTTGTTTTAATTAATTGGTAATATGATAATAAAATGTATTTTTTATGGATTGAAATGTGCTGTGTCCACTGTGTTACACCTAATTTTACAATATATAGTCAACATATGCCACTTACATAGTAATATGACAGTTACTGCCGCATCTCATAAACTATTTTATCAACACCTGATATCTGAACTTGTCAGCAAGTTTACCTGCTTACCTGAAATCAAGTTAGTTTACCTTAATTTGGCCAAGGAAGTCCTTTTGTCTTATTAGAGTACTGGTATGTACTCCATTTTGATTCCTCTCTAACAATTCCAAGACAATTCAACAATTACTGTCATCAAAGTGGCACTGTAGTGACATCCAGACAGAGTGTCCTCTGGCCCACAGGCACTTGCATAGAAAATGCGATTAAGCTGAAACAGATTACACATACCACTGTCATATCAATTTTTTTTTTTTTTTTTTTGAAAATCACATTTTCTATGCAAGCGCCTGTGCTCTGGCCCTGACACCGTGTCTGGTGTAGGACATGGTGTCAGGGCCAGAGGAAACTCGGGCTATAGTGACATCTAGCTATCCATGACATACTACAAGCGTGAAGAAGGTGTTAACGGTCATACTACCTCTAAAATACTGACGAGAATTTCCACATGTCCGGTCCCTAGCATCATTAGTGAGGCATATAAGGACGGGCCTTTTTTATTATATTTGTTTTATTTTTCCAAGGCATATTATACATAGGTACATATATATATTTTACTTCGGAAACATTTACATACTTACTCACTCACTCACTCTACATTCTATCTTTTTGACATTCAAATTAATGTATATTGCATCTATTCACTCAATTGTTCAGCTTTCACACTATATATTCTTCCAAAACCTTTCATATTTAACGTCATATGGTTTCACCCTCTCACCCTAACATACATACACACCTAACATCAATGGTATAAGATAAAAACAAACACAGATACACGTGGACAGGATACAAATCATAACATTTATATTATTTAATCTTGAACAAAACGACAAAAATCCATATAGACATATACAGACATACATAAAGAAGAGGAAAGGAAGGCGAAGGAAGAGAAGAAGGATGAAAAGTGGAAGAAAGAAAGGAAGGAGAAGAAGAAAAGGAAGGGAGTACTTTGTAATATTTTAAAGTATTTTTATTCAAAGATAGTACAAAAGAAAAAAAGAAAAAAAAAAAAAAAAAAAAAATATCATAGATCTACTTTACACAATTTATGCCAAAAGAGGAAAGGACTGGATGGTAGACTTGTTACTAAAAATGTAGATTAACTCAATTATATATATTTACTGCAATTGTCAGACACTGGGATTCCAGCAAAAGAAGAAGGTACCACATGTATGCGATTATTAATATTTAATACAAATAAATGTGTAATGTATAAGTCAATAAAACAGATTAAAAAAGTATTATTCCATAATCTGCAAAAGTTTATCCCATTTTCTCCATTCAGCCAAACATTTTTTTTCTTTTTCCCCTTTTTTAGAGCTACAAAATTTTCTGACTTTATAATGATCATAGATACAATAGAGTAAAGAGTTGATATTTAAAGATTTATGCAGACATCTGTTTCTGTATATGTATTGTTTTATAATCAAAATAATTTGAGTATTTACTTTAAAGGATGGATTTTTATAATCACCATCATATTTACCAAAAAGCATTGTTTTTTTATTTAGTCTAAAGGGAATAAATAATGCATCTAATAATATATCTAGACCTTCAAGAAGATTCTGAACTTGATCACATTCCCAAAAAAGGTGAACAATTGATTCAATTTCTGAGTTACAAAAGTTACAGAATGGATTGTTTGTTAGTTTGGCTTTGAAAAGAAATGAATTAGTTGTTAAGATATGATGTGATATTCTAAATTGCAACCAGTGTAATCGTGAGTTTTTACTTACTGTAAAAGGAAGTGTATATATACTACACCAATCATTTAAATTGAAATCAAGTACGTTAGACCATTTCTCTTTCCCTTTAGCAGTAATATCATTCTTTGAATTTAGAATATCATAAAATATCTTCGAGCCTTTATTAATATTAAGAAATATTGCAATATTGCTATGTAAAACTGGATATACAAAGTTATAAGTAGTGGAATCAAATTCAAAGTGTTGTAAACATTTTTTTATTGCAGATATTACTCCATTATATTTCAAAAAGTTAGTGTTAATGCTATACTTTTGAATAAATTCATTAAAAGAGAAAAAAGTGTTGTTGTTTACATCTTTAAAGAAGTCACCAATGACATAAATACCCTTTTCATACCACTTAGAGTAGAAAATTGTTCCACCACCTATTGTAATATTTTTGTTATGCCAGACAGGTGTATGCAAGAGTGCTTTCCCTTTGACTATTTTCATATTAGTAGAGTTATCTAATCTTGACCAAGCCCTAAGTACATCTTTCCAAAAAGAATTGCTAATATTTTGTTGGCATAGATCTATATAGTTCCCTCCAATATTCATTAGTTTATCTAGGTCTAAATATTTTTCTAGTAGTGTTTTCCATTTTCCTGAAGATTGAAACAGTCGCTTAACCCAGCCAATTTTTAATGAATCAACAAAATTTTGAGTATTGAGCATTTTTAGTCCCCCATGAGAGTGATCTTGTACAATAATATCTCTTTTAATTTTATCCACTTTACTATGCCACAAAAATTCAAATAAAATAGAGTTTATTTTTTTAATTATCTTGTCACCTGGGTTTGGTAGAGCAATAAATAAATGATTAAATTGGGAGATCATTAATGATTTTATTAAATGAATTTTACCTATTGGAGTTAAGTTACGTCTGCTCCAAGCAGTAATAATATTTTTTAATTTTACTATTTTCTTATCAAAGTTCATTTTAATCATTTCATGTAGATCAACGCTGAAATCTATTCCTAATAGAGTGAATTTTTCTTTTCCCCATTTCAAGTTTAGTTCAGGTAGAAATTTATCTTGACTATATTTTTTACTGCCAATCCATACAATTTCTGTCTTATCAATATTAATTTTTAATCCTGAAATTGATGCAAAAATATTTAATTCATTCATTGTTTCTTTAAGAGATTCCTCAGATCCATCAAGAGTTAAGTATGTGTCATCTGCATATTGTGAAAGTAAAATATTTGTATTATCAACTTCTATCCCCTTAATATGTTTGTTATTTCTAAGCCTAATAGCAAGAATTTCGGCACAAAGAATGAAGATATATGGTGCGATCGGATACGGGCCTTTTTTAAGTGCAGCTTTCATTTCCCTATTTGGTATTTACCTATAACTAAATTAATATCTTAGTACGTTAGTATGCCTGGTTCCGTTGTTACTTGTGTCATGACGTGACATTGATTTATCTTCTTTACATGGCCGTAGTCGTCAGAAGACGCTTACTTTTCCGGAACGCCTAGTCCAATGCACCTTGAACACATGTTTCCATGTATACCTATATTTTCCCCATGTTTTTGAGTTAGAATTACGATTTTGTATACATGTGAGTATTCTCAGTTTTTGTACCAGAAATACACAATGAGCGTCTGGAATATTAACGAAAATAGGTGTTTTTACTTAACAGGTTTTGAACACAAACTATCAAAGCAAAATTCTGATTCATTATATCATCAAGCATTAAAATAAGTTTAATAGAACTATCACTTTTTTTAAAATATGCCGCCATATTTCATGATACAATAACAGTTTAATGGGTCGTGTTATTACCAACACATTTAAGATTACAGGCGATTGCGACTCCAACATTAAATCTCGATTGCTGACGAAAAAGATAACTTTCAAAACATGGTTTCGAGAGATGCAGATGGATGAGTTTGATAGTTGACGGTACGATGTGATCTTTCATGTTAGCTTGTTCATATTCATTCACGATTTAAAAAAAACCGGTTTCACATTTTGATTCTCATTCTGCAGCGGATTGATTATCAGAGTGGATTCAATCCATTAGGTATATACATGTAATTCTTACAAGAATAAGCAGCTTAAACTCCCAAATGTACGTTGTACTTCTTGATCGTGACGTCAAAACCACACTAAAAGATTTACGTGGCAGGTTTGTGGTGATCCCTGTAGATAAGACAACTGATAATTTACCATCGTCTGTAAACACTTAACATTTCATACTTACAAAAAATAATTAGGTTTGCTCGAAAACGAAATACTGATCAATCATTCTTCAGTATTATGAGACGGATACAGACCTACCTCGTTTATATTGGATTTCTAAACTTCGTATAAATAACGTTTTATTGCTGGTTGAAGTAGTTGTTCAACTTAGCTTTTATAGAAACGTCATACTACCATTCTATGTACAACCACGTCAGTGTTACAGTCATATTGGGATGCTGTTTACTGTAGAAGCGGGAAGTAATGGAATATGGATTAATAAAACAAACTTCGAAGATATTTTGATTAATCATGGACACTCCTAAAGAACGTTTCTTTTATCAAAACGTTTTATTTTTCCACTCTTACACTACCATTCCCCATTCCAAAGTTAAGGAACGTCTTCGTTTCCTTGTAACGATATCTTTCTTTTCTAATAAAGGTAATGGCTGTGATATAATCAGCTCTTTATTTGAGTTGAGTTTGGTTTGTTTTGGTTTGTTTTTTTGTTTAACGTCCTATTAACAGCCAGGGTCATTTAAGGACGTGCCAGGTTTTGGAGGTGGAGGAAAGCCGGAGTACCCGGAGAAAAACCACCGGCCTACGGTCAGTACCAGGCAACTGCCCCGCGTAGGTTTCAAACTCGCAACCCAGAGGTGGAGGGCTAGTGATAAAGTGTCGGGACACCTTAACCACTCAGCCACCGCGGCCCCGCTTTATTTGAGAATGGTCTCCCGACTAAATCGTGTGGTCAGGCTGGACACTAGAAATCGATGTGAATATTGGGATTGCATAGAATGTTTTTACTGTGATGTCCCTTTAAGCGCCTTTATAAGAAAATTGTCGTTAAACATATGACTAGGGCCCATAGAAAATGCGTTTGGCTTGATGACCGGATCTGTGAATATTTAAAAAAAAAACGAACACAATTGACTATACACTGTAGAACTTGAAATAAAGGACACTAGTCTCTAGTCTCTAGTCACTAGTCCGAAGGAGAAGATCTCTGCATCCCTAAACCAGTTCAGAACCATTTCACTCTTGAGTAGAAGAAAACATTTTCCTTGCCATACTCGCCAGAAGAATGGCAACACAATGACATCTAATGAGTACATATATATTCTTCTGTGGAAGGAGGGATTCCGGGATTCCCATGATGTATCGAACACACCAGCTGATCCGGGAAGCAAATATCAATCACGGAACTTAACATTTGTTTGGTTGGACCTCGCCATTGCATACGATTTTGTCCCCCACTAACTGATCTTCAAGACTCAGGAACATTATCACATCCCGGAACATATTCAAAGAATTGTGAAGAGCTATTTCAGCTCTTGATAAAACAGCTGGATGGGCAAGGATGAAGTTTAATTCGGGGAAATCTAGATGTCTTATCTTGAAAAGAGGGAAGGTGACAAGAAAGTTCAAGCTCTCAATGCAGCTGGAGGAGATACTAATGGTTGTGGAAAATCCAATCAAGTGTTTGGGGAAGTGGTTTGATGCCAGCCTGAATGAAATTCAAATCCTGGATTTACCAGCATGGACTTCTTCCTCGCCAGACTTGGACTCTTACACTGTACGAAGTTACCACTACTACAGTTGAAGCTCTTGAGAGGAAGATCAACAAGTGTCTACGACGTTGGCTTGGAGTCCCTCCAAGTTTCACCAGTTGGGGCCTGTACACCACAACAGCCAAATTACAATTACCCATATCATCATTAACGGAAGAGTTTAAGGTGGTAAAGGCTAGGCTTTGATGACTGTAGAGACTCCAAAGATGAAAAGATCATGAATACTGGGATTGAGACTCGTCCAGTACGGAAGTTTTCAGCAAGCAGCGCGGTTCAGGAAGCAGAAAGTACATTGAGGCACAGCGACATTATTGGGACTATCTGCATTGGCAGACAGGGACTTTAGACAACACAAGTGCAAAGGTGGGGAACAGCGGATACGGTTGGTAGGAGGAAGATGGTTCAAGACAACATAAAGAAGATGGAAGAAGAGATCCGGAAGGCAAAGATGGATGGAAAGGAGAGTAGAGGGTGCATGGATGAGATGGGAGACAACTGAAAGGCATCTTGCATAGTCAGACATCTGGAAGTTGGAACCGTGTAGAATCCAGTTCCTCCTGCATTCAGGGTACGATGTTCTATCAACACCTACCAACTTGAATAGATGGGAAATGACAGAAAGCCCCAACTGCTCGCTGTGTGATCGTCCTGGTAACATGGCCCATGTACTATCATCGTGAAACACTGATTTGACCCAGGGGCGATATACATGGAGGCACAACAAGGTTCTGCGGAAGCTAGTAGAAAGAGGAGATGTATGAAACAACAACCATACACCAACTTTGTAAGATCTGGAGAGTCAGGCAGCAAAACAACAGCAAACCAGGGAGGAATACTGGATGGAGCTCAGAACTGGGAGATTCGGTTTGACATGGCACAAAGACTGTTTTTTCCAGAGATCGACCAAACCAACCTTCGTCCAGATATTCTACTCTGGTCACAGCAAGGGAAGAGAATGATAATAATTGAGCTGACTGTCTCCTGGGAGTATCGGTGTCAAGAGGCATACGAGCGGAAAAGAGAGAAGTACGCCAACCTTGCTGATGACGTTAGAGCGAAAGGGTGGTGTGTGTGGGTAATGCCAGAGGATTCCCTGCACAGTCCATGTAGAAGATGTATGATACTTTAGACATCCGGGAAAATACCGAAGGGCAGCTGTACAACGACTGGCAACAACAGCAGAGAAGTCGTCCGGCTGGCTTTGGTGGAGAGGGAGGATAAGAGCTGGAAGCCATCTATCGACGGGCAGTGATTTGGCCAATCACTGTCGACTCGCCACCTTTAGGGCTTTCCAGGATAGGAGTCGAAACGCCCATTGAGAGGTGGTCCTGGCTGACGACGTCGATGGATTTTGTAGTCAGATGATTTATGAAGGTAGGGTTTCGATTTCCTAATTATTTTCCATTTCTAAATAGTAACGCCCCTGCTTACCCTACCTATGGTGTTAACATGTCCCAGTTGATTCAATATTTAATGGCCTTGTTCCCATTATCACGATTTCCGTTATATACTTTGACTACTTGCTACAGAAGTCAGGCGTGTTCGATGATAATGAAATGTTTTTAGTGGTTCCATTGTCACCACCATCTGATTTTAAGAATGTGACAAAACTTTGATTTGACCTAGATTTTAAAATCATCCGAGAAGAAAGCTGGACCTATTACGATCGTATTTTGTCATAACAATTCACATTTTGACATTTTTTCTCAATAACCAAGAGGAATAGTGCCATGATATTTTGGCTAGTATCATACTGGGATGAATTGCTACAAAATTGTTCAAATGAATGACCTTGATCAACTTTTAAGGTCACAGGGTCTAATGTGCTGAAATATTTAAACGACTTCTCATTAACAAAGAGTCCCTGAGCTATGATATTGGGCCGCGGGGCCTTTACGGGATGTGTGTTACAGATGTAAACATGTTTATTTATTTCCTAACCCTTTCGTGCGGTTGTGTTTATTTTTTGTAAAAAAAAAGATTGCATCAAAATTATGGAAGCCTGATGAATGATATTAAGTTAACCCTACTTAATGATTTATATATTCATGTAATATGATCTAATGTTACTTTTTGTTGTTGTTGTTGTTGTTGTTGTTGTTTTTTTTTTTTTTTTTTAGTTGTTTGTTTTTACATTCTCCCTACATGGTGGAGTATCGGTTGCTTTTAACATCCGCTTTAGAAAATGGAGGTAAACATATGGTTTCCGATGATCTATATCGCTGAACTGACCAGTATGTCACAGCTGGATGATGTATATGTGTATATAGAATTCATCTTGTAAAAAAACCTGAAAATTAATGTGTAATATAAACGTGCAAAGTGATAGCTTTGATAGTCATTGGCAGTACGCGGACTCTCTCTGCCTGAACGTGATACAAACACCTGAGTCTTCGCATCGGTGACCAGACCGTTCAATAGTACAAGCGGACACCGATATCCCTCAGTAGACCTGTGCTAGACAAGGACCGGCTGGTCACATTTTAGACTGCCGCTGAAGCAGACAAGGTGATCATGTCTGACGACAAGCGAGTTGTTTTGGCTTACAGTGGTGGCCTGGACACCTCCTGTATTCTTGTGTGGTTACTGGAACAGGGATACAGAGTTGTGGCTTTCCTGGTAAGATATGTTAAGTCGTGAGTATAAATGATATACTGTATAATTAGATAAGGTCTTCCCATGATCAAGCGGAATGTGTTTCCTTTGTATCTGTTCCTGAGTGTATACATCTTGTTGTCGATGCTACTTCGTTTTCACTCTTTCCGGTATCTTATTGTTCTGTATTATCATTTAGTACAATGTACTGAAACGGTCGTACAATTGAAAATTATGTAAAAGAATATTGCCACTGATTTAAAAATTAAAAAAAAAACATTTGAAAATTTTGACTATCTTACTGGTCAGGTTTAATGAGATGACTAATTACGTTAATTAGTCATCTCATTAAACCTGACCAGTAAGATAGTCAAATTTCCCTTTTCCCCAATAGCGACATTCTAATCTCTGTCAATAGACTGCATTTATTTTTTTACATGGAGTCATCTTTTTGACATTAAAGCTTGTTGTTGTGATCATGTTCGAAAGTACAGACCGAAATAAAAGATTTTTTTTTTGGAAACTTGCACACATACACATAATCAAATGCCTATAGACGTGATTTTATTGTGTAGGTGATTTATTCTTTTTGTTTACAAAAAAGTATAATTATATATGTTTATATATATGTTTCTTTGATACGATTTTCGTGGTGAATAAGCTGATTAATGTACAAATTATCACCAATCAATATTATAAGAAACGTATTTATTTAGGAGCTCGTGGGAAAACTTCCGCTTCATTTCTGACCGATGCTTTGCGAACATTTATCACAGATATATATTCATGTCCATGCATAAGAGCAGACACTGTACAAAGGTGCATGCATTAGACTTCAAATACTAGCATGTACTTTAATAATGCCACATTTTAGAATGACATAATCATGAAATAATAGAAACAAGCATGCCCACCTTGACAAATATAGCATATTTAATGATGCTTCCCTCGAAATGGGCCTATGGCTATTTCTATTACACTAACATTAGCCGAGATCACACATATACCATAGGTGATATGACCCTGGACGTCTGTGTTACTGTGAATATAAGCAATGTGAGATTTACTTTCTGATAACTTGGACAACTACACATCTCAGCCACGTTCATGGCTGGATGGACCTTCTATAAAACACGGGATACATGTTTCTCATGACTAAATGCGATATATTTATTACCTACGGAACACAGCATACATTGTAAACTAAAGTGTTTAACGTCTTATTGTCATACGTTAACATAAAAACAACCATCGGTAAAATCACAGCAGGGCTATCAAACAGCCAGAACCGGACTGGTGATCACGTTTTGTTCCAAAATTATAATCCTTCTCTAGAGTTGATACCGTCACAGTTACTCTATCATAACACCTTCTCTAGAACAGTTGGTACCGTCACAATTACTCCAACATAACACCTTCTCTAGAACAATTGGTACCTTCACAATTACTCCATCATAGCACCTTCTCTAGAACAGTTGGTACCGTCACAATTACTTCATCATAACACCTTCTCTAGAACAGTTGGTACCGTCACAATTACTCCAACATAACACCTTCTCTAGAACAGTTGGTACCGTCACAATTACTTCAACATAACACCTTCTCTAGAACAATTGGTACCGTCACAATTACTCCATCATAACACCTTCTCTAGAACAGTTGGTACCGTCACAATTACTTCAACATAACACCTTCTCTAGAACAATTGGTACCGTCACAATTACTCCATCATAACACCTTCTCTAGAACAGTTGGTACCGTCACAATTACTCCAATATAACACCTTCTCTAGAACAGTTGGTACCGTCACAATTACTCCAACATAACACCTTCTCTAGAACAGTTGGTACCGTCACAATTACTCCAACATAACACCTTCTCTAGAACAGTTGGTACCGTCACAATTACTCCATCATAACACCTTCTCTAGAACAGTTGGTACCATCACAATTACTCCAACATAACACCTTCTCTAGAACAGTTGGTACCGTCACAATTACTCCAACATAACACCTTCTCTAGAACAGTTGGTACCGTCACAATAACTCCAATATAACACCCTCTCTAGAACAATTGGTACCGTCACAATTACTCCAATATAACACCTTCTCTAGAACAGTTGGTACCGTCACAATTACTCCAACATAACACCTTCTCTAGAACAATTGGTACCGTCACAATTACTCCAACATACCACCTTCTCTAGAACAGTTGGTACCGTCACAATTACTCCAACATAACACCTTCTCTAGAACAGTTGGTACCGTCACAATTACTTCAACATAACACCTTCTCTAGAACAATTGCTACCGTCACAATTACTCAACATAACACCTTCTCTAGAACAGTTGGTACCGTCACAATTACTTCAACATAACACCTTCTCTAGAACAGCTGGTACCATCACAATTACTCCATCATAACACCTCTAGAACAGTTGGTACCGTCACAATTACTCCAACATAACACCTTCTCTAGAACAGTTGGTACCGTCACAATTACTCCAACATAACACCTTCTCTAGAACAGTTGGTACCGTCACAATTACTCCATCATAACACCTTCTCTAGAACAATTGGTACCGTCACAATTACTCCAACATGACACCTTCTCTAGAACAGTTGGAACCGTCACAATTACTCCAACATAACACCTTCTCTAGAACAGTTGGTACCGTCACAATTACTCCAACATAACACCTTCTCTAGAACAGTTGGTACCGTCACAATTACCCCATCATAACACCTTCTCTGGAACAGTTGGTACCGTCACAATTACTCCATCATAACACCTTCTCTAGAACAGTTGGTACCGTCACAATTATTCCATCATAACACCTTCTCTAGAACAGTTGGTACCGTCACAATTACTCCATCATAACACCTTCTCTAGAACAGTTTGTACCGTCACAATTACTCCAACATAACACCTTCTCTAGAACAGTTGGTACCGTCACAATTACTCCAACATAACACCTTCTCTAGAACAGTTGGTACCGTCACAAAATTATTCCATCATAACACCTTCTCTAGAACAGTTGCTACCGTCACAGTTACTCCACCATAACACCTTCTCTAGAACAGTTGGTACCGTCACAATTACTCCAACATAACACCTCTAGAACAGTTGGTACCGTCACAATTACTCCAACATAACACCTTCTCTAGAACAGTTGGTACCGTTACAATTACTCACTCATGACACCTTCTCTGGAACAGTTGGTACCGTCACAATTACTCCAACATAACACCTTCTCTAGAACAGTTGGTACCGTCACAATTACTCCATCATAACACCTTCTCTAGAACAGTTGGTACCGTCACAATTACTCCATCATAACACCTTCTCTAGAACAGTTGGTACCGTCACAATTACTCCATCATAACACCTTCTCTAGAACAGTTGGTACCGTCACCATTACTCCAACATAACACCTTCTCTAGAACAATTGGTACCGTCACAATTACTCCAACATAACACCTTCTCTAGAACAGTTGGTACCGTCACAATTACTCCATCATGACACCTTCTCTAGAACAGTTGGTACCGTCACAGTTACTCCATCATAACACCTTCTCTAGAACAGTTGGTACCGTCACACTTACTCCAACATAACACCTTCTCTAGAACAGTTGGTACCGTCACAATTACTCCATCATAACACCTTCTCTAGAACAGTTGGTACCGTCACAATTACTCCAACATAACACCTTCTCTAGAACAGTTGGTACCGTCACAATTACTCCAACATAACACCTTCTCTAGAACAGTTGGTACCGTCACAATTACTCCAACATAACACCTTCTCTAGAACAGTTGGTACCGTCACAATTACCCCATCATAACACCTTCTCTAGAACAGTTGGTACCGTCACAATTACTCCAACATAACACATTCTATAGAACAATTGGTACCGTCACACTTACTCCAACATAACACCTTCTCTAGAACAGTTGGTACCGTCACAATTACTCCAACATAACACCTTCTCTAGAACAGTTGGTACCGTCACAATTACTCCAACATAACACCTTCTCTAGAACAGTTGGTACCGTCACAATTACTCCAACATAACACCTTCTCTAGAACAATTGGTACCGTCACAATTACTCCAACATAACACCTTCTCTAGAACAGTTGGTACCGTCACAATTACTCCAATATAACACCTTCTCTAGAACAGTTGGTACCGTCACAATTACTCTATCATAACACCTTCTCTAGAACAGTTGGTAGCGTCACAATTACTCCAACATAACACCTTCTCTAGAACAGTTGGTACCGTCACAATAACTCCAATATAACACCCTCTCTAGAACAATTGGTACCGTCACAATTACTCCAATATAACACCTTCTCTAGAACAGTTGGTACCGTCACAATTACTCCAACATAACACCTTCTCTAGAACAATTGGTACCGTCACAATTACTCCAACATACCACCTTCTCTAGAACAGTTTGTACCGTCACAATTACTCCAACATAACACCTTCTCTAGAACAGTTGGTACCGTCACAATTACTCCAACATAACACCTTCTCTAGAACAGTTGGTACCGTCACAAAATTATTCCATCATAACACCTTCTCTAGAACAGTTGCTACCGTCACAGTTACTCCACCATAACACCTTCTCTAGAACAGTTGGTACCGTCACAATTACTCCAACATAACACCTCTAGAACAGTTGGTACCGTCACAATTACTCCAACATAACACCTTCTCTAGAACAGTTGGTACCGTTACAATTACTCACTCATGACACCTTCTCTGGAACAGTTGGTACCGTCACAATTACTCCAACATAACACCTTCTCTAGAACAGTTGGTACCGTCACAATTACTCCATCATAACACCTTCTCTAGAACAGTTGGTACCGTCACAATTACTCCATCATAACACCTTCTCTAGAACAGTTGGTACCGTCACAATTACTCCATCATAACACCTTCTCTAGAACAGTTGGTACCGTCACCATTACTCCAACATAACACCTTCTCTAGAACAATTGGTACCGTCACAATTACTCCAACATAACACCTTCTCTAGAACAGTTGGTACCGTCACAATTACTCCATCATGACACCTTCTCTAGAACAGTTGGTACCGTCACAGTTACTCCATCATAACACCTTCTCTAGAACAGTTGGTACCGTCACACTTACTCCAACATAACACCTTCTCTAGAACAGTTGGTACCGTCACAATTACTCCATCATAACACCTTCTCTAGAACAGTTGGTACCGTCACAATTACTCCAACATAACACCTTCTCTAGAACAGTTGGTACCGTCACAATTACTCCAACATAACACCTTCTCTAGAACAGTTGGTACCGTCACAATTACTCCAACATAACACCTTCTCTAGAACAGTTGGTACCGTCACAATTACCCCATCATAACACCTTCTCTAGAACAGTTGGTACCGTCACAATTACTCCAACATAACACATTCTATAGAACAATTGGTACCGTCACACTTACTCCAACATAACACCTTCTCTAGAACAGTTGGTACCGTCACAATTACTCCAACATAACACCTTCTCTAGAACAGTTGGTACCGTCACAATTACTCCAACATAACACCTTCTCTAGAACAGTTGGTACCGTCACAATTACTCCAACATAACACCTTCTCTAGAACAATTGGTACCGTCACAATTACTCCAACATAACACCTTCTCTAGAACAGTTGGTACCGTCACAATTACTCCAATATAACACCTTCTCTAGAACAGTTGGTACCGTCACAATTACTCTATCATAACACCTTCTCTAGAACAGTTGGTAGCGTCACAATTACTCCAACATAACACCTTCTCTAGAACAGTTGGTACCGTCACAATAACTCCAATATAACACCCTCTCTAGAACAATTGGTACCGTCACAATTACTCCAATATAACACCTTCTCTAGAACAGTTGGTACCGTCACAATTACTCCAACATAACACCTTCTCTAGAACAATTGGTACCGTCACAATTACTCCAACATACCACCTTCTCTAGAACAGTTGGTACCGTCACAATTACTCCAACATAACACCTTCTCTAGAACAGTTGGTACCGTCACAATTACTTCAACATAACACCTTCTCTAGAACAATTGGTACCGTCACAATTACTCCAACATAACACCTTCTCTAGAACAGTTGGTACCGTCACAATTACTTCAACATAACACCTTCTCTAGAACAGCTGGTACCATCACAATTACTCCATCATAACACCTCTAGAACAGTTTGTACCGTCACAATTACTCCAACATAACACCTTCTCTAGAACAGTTGGTACCGTCACAATTACTCCAACATAACACCTTCTCTAGAACAGTTGGTACCGTCACAATTACTCCATCATAACACCTTCTCTAGAACAATTGGTACCGTCACAATTACTCCAACATGACACCTTCTCTAGAACAGTTGGAACCGTCACAATTACTCCAACATAACACCTTCTCTAGAACAGTTGGTACCGTCACAATTACTCAAACATAACACCTTCTCTAGAGCAGTTGGTACCGTCACAATTACTCCATCATAACACCTTCTCTAGAACAATTGGTACCGTCACAATTACTCCAACATGACACCTTCTCTAGAACAGTTGGTACCGTGTCAATTACTCCAACATAACACCTTCTCTAGAACAGTTAGTACCGTCACGATTACTCAAACATAACACCTTCTCTAGAACAGTTGGTACCGTCACAATTACTCCAACATAACACCTTCTCTAGAACAATTGGTACCGTCACAATTACTCCAACATAACACCTTCTCTAGAACAATTGGTACCGTCACAATTACTCCAACATAACACCTTCTCTAGAACAGTTGGTACCGTCACAATTACTCCATCATAACACCTCTAGAACAGTTGGTACCGTCACAATTACTCCAACATAACACCTTCTCTAGAACAATTGGTACCGTCACAATTACTCCAACATAACACCTTCTCTAGAACAGTTGGTACCGTCACAATTACTCCATCATAACACCTCTAGAACAGTTGGTACCGTCACAATTACTCCAACATAACACCTTCTCTAGAACAGTTGGTACCGTCACAATTACTCCAACATAACACCTTCTCTAGAACAGTTGGTACCGTCACAATTACTCCAACATAACACCTTCTATAGAACGATTAATAATTGAACTTGTCCTCTATCGTAAATGCTCTAAAGTAAATTTTGTAGTTTTAAATTGAATGATGTCTATATCATGTTTTAGAATTTTACTCCTTTAATGAAGAAACGCTAGATGGAATATGCAGGAAAAACCTTGTGACCTTTTATTTGTAGGCTAATGTCGGGCAGGATGAAGATTTTGAAGCTGCAAAAGCGAAGGCGGCGAAATTAGGAGCTGAAAAGGTGAGATTTCTGGACGTTAAGAATGTACATGAGGCCAGTTACATCAATATTCCTTAATTTATTTGAACCATTTCAATAAATATATAGGGATAAGGAAAGTTCATTAACTAGGAACTGTAATGCTTTCCTGTTGAAAAAAGATAAGTAAAAGAATATTGATGATTTAAACTGTCTGTAAGCAAATGGCGCTTGGTAATACAAGGTCGCTGACGCAAGTTGATGTTTGTGTCAAAAACACAAAATCCCAAACTCAGGCTCCATGGATAGATAATACATGTTATTACATATTTACTGAAGAGTAAACATCAGACTTAGTGTATCGCACGTAATGAACATTTAACGTTTAACACATTTTATTGGATTGTGTTGCTCTACAACCTACCATAACATCATTACATGTCTAAAACTTTTTTTCTAGACATCTATATACGAATTTATACTATCTGAAAAATGTCGGTCTCTACCACACTGATATTAACTACTAGTATAACAACATTTAGCATTTTAAACCACATGTGTATATACAAATTTCGTTTGTTTGATGTGTTTTCGTTTCATGTTCATTTTTACTCGCCATTTAAAGACCCTGATGACATTTTCAGTGTTGATGGGCTGTGAAGAATGCAATTATTTAAAAAAATAATAATAACATCAAACTGAGTATAAAATCTGAGACTACTCCATAGAAATCTTATGTTTAGTGTGTGAAATTAGAACAGGAACATAGATTACTTTAATAACTCTCAAGTTTATATCCTGAAAACCGAGCTTTAGTGTCTCGCTAGCTTTGTTAGATCTCTATTCGAACTTGGTATTTGAGAAAATGTTTGTGATATCGAAGTCTGGACTAGGCTTTTACTTATGAATAGCAGGCAATGCAATTTTAACAATTGATATACATGTATTAATAAAAATAGCGATTAATTTCATGTTCAATTTGGCGTTGCTCCTTATTTTAGCTGTTGTATATCTAGCTTGTAAAGGATGTACAATGTGAACAATAGCTCGCTAATGAACGGTGATCAATGAGTACATAACGTTTAACGATTGTACAAACAATCCTCACTTTGTAAATATTGTCAATATTTTATGGCGGTAATATAAATAATAACGACCACCTGTTCATGTCATTTTGGTTATAAACCACGACTATTATTTACAAACTCATTACATTGTACCTGGCTGTAGAGCTCGCAATCAATGTAGATTTTATATGGAAGTTAGAAGGAGGAGTCAAGGGGTAGGAACAGAATCAATTATGGCTGCAGGCTTGGTTTATAATCAGGATGGAGTCATAACAGGGCTAATTGTGGAATTTATAAGGTTATGATATGATATCGGGAAATGTAGTGGCGGGGAGTTTATTTAAGCTTTTCAGGGTTGTGGATTGTGAGATAATTTGGAAGTAAACAGGGGTAAAGCTTGAGTTGTTAAACGTCTATAACCCCTTACCATTTAAGGTATTGTTTTAATTGTATAAAATGGTCATGACACTCGGTAGCCCTCATGAGCTCTGGGAAGGAATCCGATAACCCTCATGAGCTCTGAGAACGCATTCGATAACCCTCATGAGCTCTGAGAACGCATCCCATAACCCTCATGAGCTCTGAGAACGCATCCCATAACCCTCATGAGCTCTGAGAACGCATCTGATAACCCACCCTCATGAGCTCTGAGAACGCATCCGATAATCCTCATGAGCTCTGAGAACGCATCTGATAACCCTCATGAGCTCTGAGAACGCATCTGATAACCCACCCTCATGAGCTCTGAGAACGCATCCGATAACCCTCATGAGCTCTGTAAACGCATCCGATAACCCACATCAGCTCAGGGATGAAGCCATGATATGTGTTATACAATTAAGCACACAAACCGATAGCCCATGATATGTATAATACAATTAAGCACACAAACCGATAGCCCATGATATGTATAATACAATTAAGCACACAAACCGATAGCCCATGATATGTATAATACAATTAAGCACACAAACCGATAGCCCATGATATGTATAATACAATTAAGCACACAAACCGATAGCCCATGATATGGACAATTGTTTACAAAGTAATCTATCGCACAGCGCCCATCAGAAAATCTTCATATTGCTTCGAGGCAGAATTTTAGGTGTTTTATAAAAGCTCAGCCAATTGGGGTGATTCGGGAATTTTAAGTTTATCGAGCAATGCCTGCTGAATTAAGCAGGTGAATTTGGAATGTTAGAAAAGAACGGCGAGAGTCTAGATGTATATCACAATCAAATCAGTCATCATATATGTTAATAATGACAAATATAGTACAACAAGGACACCACACTGACATATTCGATGTTAAATTAAGACTGCAATCTTTCAAGTGTTAGTTTTGAGCAGCATACATGTAAATGGAAAGTATTGAGATAGCTCCTCGAGCTTGAACTAACATTGACAACACGTGATTATATTCTAACAAGTACATGTCAGAAGCACCGCTTGCGTTGCTGCCGTAGAGACCAGTCGGCAATGAGACTAATTAATTGATTTACTTAGGAAGTGAACACCATTTCCTCACTATTGTCGATGTAAATATTCGTGACAGGGGAGAATTTACGACAGAATCGATACGTTACTCTTAGGGTTTCTTGTCAGCTTATTGTATGTGTAAACGATTTGAAATCAATTACATGTATTATCTTAGTGTATGTGCTGTTCAGTACCAATAAAGAGAAACTTTGTACCTGTAAACAATTTGAAATCAATTATTATATCTTGAAAGACCTTTTTACAAAATCTAGATAGTCAAAAACATTATTTTATCACAAATACTTTACTGAAATTCCTTTGAAATGTCTGGCTAAGTGATGCTCATCTTTTTATATGATTTAAATCAGTATATCTATTGTCATGGATATTATAATGTATTATGAATTATCATTTTAAGTTCGGATTTTCTGTTCTCGGGCTTCCTGCGTCTGGTAAAAGGTAACCATACATTACAGAGAAGATCAGTCGATAATACCCCTCCAGTATTAACATCGCCTGTTAATAGTCCTCCATTACCGAAAGAACAATGAAAACACGGAAAACAATTATCGCTCCGAATGCCGTCATCAAACAAAACGTGATAGGCAGAGCTGCCGTCTAAATGTGACCTTTTTACAAACACCGCGCAATCTGACCTGTCAGATTAAACATTATTATATTGCTATAATAAATGTATTTAACCTATTGGCGGATGTCGTCGAGTAAGCAAAAGGATTGGATGGTCGGATGGCGTAGTGGTAACACACTTGCCTTTCTTAGGTCATGTAGGCGGTCGGGGCTCGATTCCCCGATCGAACGTGAGAAGGTATGGGGTCACCTACACGACCACGTGGGTTTTCCCCAGGTACTTCTGTTTCCTCCCACAGTAAGACCCATTGCGCGCTTCCATCCGGGCTAACAAGGCTGATAAATATAAGTTGATTTAACTTGTTTTGTAATTGTTGTAAAATGAATAAAGTTTACATTAAAACGAAACGACATTTACCCTCCTGGAACGCCTGGTTTTATTTTCATTGGCCTTTTTTTTCAATGGTTTTCATTCAAATCTATTTTATTTTGCATTTATGACCCAGTTACCGATATGACAAAATTTTCTCCGAAATCGTTATGATAAATCTAAAGGTATGAAGTATGAGTGGGGTTAATGTTGCGTTGTTACGTTGTCTCCTGACGGACGGACTGGTAAGGCGTTGTTACGTTGTCTCCTGACGGACGGACTAGTAAGGCGTTGTTGTGTTGTCTCCTGACGGACGGACTAGTAAGGCGTTGTTACGTTGTCTCCTGACGGACGGACTAGTAAGGCGTTGTTACGTTGTCTCCTGACGGACGGACTAGTAAGGCGTTGTTGTGTTGTCTCCTGACGGACGGACTAGTAAGGCGTTGTTACGTTGTCTCCTGACGGACGGACTAGTAAGGCGTTGTTACGTTGTCTCCTGACGGACGGACTAGTAAGGCGTTGTTACGTTGTCTCCTGACGGACTGACTAGTAAGGCGTTGTTACGTTGTCTCCTGACGGACGGACTAGTAAGGCGTTGTTGTGTTGTCTCCTGACGGACGGACTAGTAAGGCGTTGTTACGTTGTCTCCTGACGGACGGACTAGTAAGGCGTTGTTACGTTGTCTCCTGACGGACGGACTAGTAAGGCGTTGTTGTGTTGTCTCCTGACGGACGGACTAGTAAGGTGTTGTTACGTTGTCTCCTGACGGACGGACTAGTAAGGCGTTGTTACGTTGTCTCCTGACGGACGGACTAGTAAGGCGTTGTTGCGTTGTCTCCTGACGGACGGACTAGTAAGGCGTTGTTACGTTGTCTCCTGACGGACGGACTAGTAAGGCGTTGTTACGTTGTCTCCTGACGGACGGACTAGTAAGGCGTTGTTGTGTTGTCTCCTGACGGACGGACTAGTAAGGTGTTGTTACGTTGTCTCCTGACGGACGGACTAGTAAGGTGTTGTTACGTTGTCTACTGACAGACGGACTAGTAAGGCGTTGTTGTGTTGTCTCCTGACGGACGGACTAGTAAGGCGTTGTTACGTTGTCTCCTGACGGACGGACTAGTAAGGCGTTGTTGTGTTGTCTCCTGACGGACGGACTAGTAAGGCGTTGTTACGTTGTCTCCTGACAGACGGACTAGTAAGGCGTTGTTCGTTGTCTCCTGACGGACGGACTAGTAAGGCGTTGTTACGTTGTCTCCTGACGGACGGACTAGTAAGGCGTTGTTACGTTGTCTCCTGACGGACTAGTAAGGTGTTGTTACGTTGTCTCCTGACGGACTAGTAAGGCGTTGTTACGTTGTCTCCTGACGGACTAGTAGGGCGTTGTTACGTTGTCTCCTGACGGACGGACTGGTAAGGTGTTGTTACGTTGTCTCCTGACGGACTAGTAAGGCGTTGTTACGTTGTCTCCTGACGGACTAGTAGGGCGTTGTTACGTTGTCTCCTGACGGACTAGTAGGGCGTTGTTACGTTGTCTCCTGACAGACGGACTAGTAGGGCGTTGTTACGTTGTGTCCTGACGGACGGACTAGTAGGGCGTTGTTACGTTGTCTCCTGACGGACGGACTAGTAAGGTGTTGTTACGTTGTCTCCTGACGGACGGACTACTAAGGCGTTGTTACGTTGTTACGTTGTCTCCTGACGGACGGACCAGTAAGCCGTTGCGACGTTGTCTCCTGACGGACGGACTAGTAAGGCGTAGTTACGTTGTCTCCTGACGGACGGACTAGTAAGGCGTAGTTATGTTGTCTCCTGGCAGACGGACTAGTAAGGCGTTGTTACGTTGTCTCCTGACGGACGGACCAGTAAGCCGTTGCGACGTTGTCTCCTGACGGACGGACTAGTAAGGCGTAGTTACGTTGTCTCCTGACGGACGGACTAGTAAGGCGTAGTTATGTTGTCTCCTGGCAGACGGACTAGTAAGGCGTTGTTACGTTGTCTCCTGACAGACGGACTAGTAAGGCGTTGTTCGTTGTCTCCTGACGGACGGACTAGTAAGGCGTTGTTACGTTGTCTCCTGACGGACGGACTAGTAAGGCGTTGTTACGTTGTCTCCTGACGGACTAGTAAGGTGTTGTTACGTTGTCTCCTGACGGACTAGTAAGGCGTTGTTACGTTGTCTCCTGACGGACTAGTAGGGCGTTGTTACGTTGTCTCCTGACGGACGGACTGGTAAGGTGTTGTTACGTTGTCTCCTGACGGACTAGTAAGGCGTTGTTACGTTGTCTTCTGACGGACTAGTAGGGCGTTGTTACGTTGTCTCCTGACGGACTAGTAGGGCGTTGTTACGTTGTCTCCTGACAGACGGACTAGTAGGGCGTTGTTACGTTGTGTCCTGACGGACGGACTAGTAGGGCGTTGTTACGTTGTCTCCTGACGGACGGACTAGTAAGGTGTTGTTACGTTGTCTCCTGACGGACGGACTACTAAGGCGTTGTTACGTTGTTACGTTGTCTCCTGACGGACGGACCAGTAAGCCGTTGCGACGTTGTCTCCTGACGGACGGACTAGTAAGGCGTAGTTACGTTGTCTCCTGACGGACGGACTAGTAAGGCGTAGTTATGTTGTCTCCTGGCAGACGGACTAGTAAGGCGTTGTTACGTTGTCTCATGACGGACGGACCAGTAAGCCGTTGCGACGTTGTCTCCTGACGGACGGACTAGTAAGGCGTAGTTACGTTGTCTCCTGACGGACGGACTAGTAAGGCGTAGTTACGTTGTCTCCTAACGAACAAACTTGTATTTGTCTTGCTTGATTTACAGATGATTATACCAGACGTCCGGAAGGAGTTTGTCCAGGAGTTTATTTGGCCGGCAGTCCAGGCTAATGGGGCAGCTTACGAGGACAGGTACCTTCTTGGCACTGCTCTGGCACGACCCTGCATTGCAAGGTACAATACAACTGTTCATGTTTATTTATATACTTCAATCGTCAATTAGAAAACACATGCTCTCTCTAATTGAGAGGACAAGAAAGCAGCAGATATCATGTACTTATGGTGGTAATTCGAATATTTTCTATAGATATCAGTAATAGGGTTAATATTCTTTGTTCCATATCTATATCTTTAACTCTCGTGGATACAATAACAAACGGAATATATCACATTTTTCTCCCCTGTGAAATTAATGTCATTTTCATGAAGTATACTTACTTTTTATTATTAATTTATTTTCTTCCTTACGTAATAACTGCCTATACAGTTAACATGATAAAGATGCTTTATTAAAGAACTACATTAACAGTGGGGATGCTCAAGATAATGAACGATGTAAATAAAGATTAGATAACTTACATATAAGAAACTGTTGTTGAGCAATAAACCAGTCAGTCATGGTTTGCTATAAATGCGGCTGTACGCTGGACAAGCATATTTCCTTCTGTGCCCTGAATGATATGCGTGAATTGTGCGTTATAAATGAGGACGGTTTTGCATGTGATGCAAGACACGCGTACCTTGGTTTGGCTTCCTTGACTTTTGATTTCTCTCAACCTCTTCTTGTTTTCTGTTTGTATCGACATCAATTTGGAT
This sequence comes from Pecten maximus, assembly GCF_902652985.1. Taxonomy (NCBI): domain Eukaryota; kingdom Metazoa; phylum Mollusca; class Bivalvia; order Pectinida; family Pectinidae; genus Pecten; species Pecten maximus. The sequence continues at coordinate 31,582,614 of NC_047016.1, read as the reverse complement.
TTAATTCAAATATGGTTTGTTTGTTTTTATTATTGTTGATGATGTTGCAGAGCCATGATAAAGGTTGCAATAGCGGAGAACGCCAAATATGTATCCCATGGTGCAACAGGAAAGGGAAATGACCAGATCCGGTTTGAGCTTGGAGCGTACGCGTTACATCCTAATATAGAGGCAAGTGATTAAGTGAAGCTAGTTATTTAGCATAAATCATGAAATATTTATTTCAATTTACTAAATCCGAATAATATTTTCTTGTTTATACATCTACATGTAGTTATAAAATAAGAACAAAATGTTTGTTTTCATTACAAAGATCAAATCGTAATTAGATGATACTTGTATCTCAGATTACACTATGCTATTTATAAAACATACATTATTGTAGGTAATAGCGCCATGGAAAATGCCTGAATTCTACAACCGGTTTGAAGGAAGAAATGCTCTTTTTGAGTACGCTAAGGTATTTATTACTTTGTGATAGAGAGACCTGGGTTGTTGGTCCACAAGGGCGAGTCGGGTGCAGTTTAACGTACGCTCCTGTTACATATATACTACCACATTTTCAGATTTTAGACTCTTTTTTAGGGGGGGGGGGGGGGTTAATTTAAAAGAATGACACAAAAAAATGCTACAACACATTGTAACATAACTATGTATTACATCTAAACATCTATACATGAAAGTATATATGAAAATTCCTTAGACAGTATGTCTACAAAAAATTGAAATCCCATAGCCCAAGTCATTTTTCCATAGACCCATTTTGTAAACATATTGTTGAAAAGTAGCATTACTGTCACGCAAACGCTTGCATCATCCAGTAATAACACGCTATTATGGGTTAAAAAAAAACTCTATTTTAAGCTCGGATTTCATATCATCATTTGTCAGAAAATATTGGAATGTTGTTTACATGAATTGTAATGTATGTCAGGACTCAAACTTTTCATAGCCATTGGGGCCAACACTGAGAAATTTTACATAGACCGACCAGGTTTTCTATAGCCTCTGGCCATCGGACCACCTTTACTTTCGAACACTGCAAGTTGAGTGACAGACTTGTTTATTGTTTGTCCTGATGTGAATTTCATTGTCTTTACTTTGCATTGTTGGATTCCAAATGATCGTGCACTTAATAATGGCATCAGTATTCTACTGCCATATTTCTTTGCTACTAACAACGTAAAAGGGCAGACGATACAACAATATTTTCATATATATAACAGGAAAGCGAATTTAGTGCCGCCACCAGGGGTTAAACCCGCGACCCTCTGCTTACTGCTCCGTCGCTCTACCGACTGACTTAATGGAAATTCCCCCACCTGAAATCACTATGTACCCTATTTACAATTAAAACCTGCCTCACTATTCCTCACTTTTCAAACGTGTTCGCCCCGAACACACATTAACCCAGGTTTTATCCCCAACGAAGCCTCTCATTTTCATATAGCTTGCGCTTGGAGTGGTCAACCGATGTAACAGAAAAGCAAGTAGTGTGCCTCCACCGTCATCGAACCGCGACCCCAGGCTTTACTCACCGGGTTCAATCGTACTGACCGGACGCCGGTGCTTACACCTGGGCATCGATGAATTTTACACCCGGGCAACGATAATTTCGATAGAAAATGAACGCCGAAGACGGGATCGGAAGAACGGTTGGGATATTTTTTCTCTTTTTTGATGTGATAATGATGTCCTTCAAGCAAAATAACCCGACCACGGAACAAAATGATAAATTGGCTATAACTTGCAAGGATAACTGACAGGAAAAACACCTCTCATTTTTTGCTAATTCGCCCACATTGTAGGCGGGTATGACCAAATTATGCCGCAATCCACGAATTATGCAACATATACAGCAAAATCCGCGATCGAAATGACTGTAAATCTCACAGTTTATCGGAATTATATATTTTGACATCATCAAGTCTTATTGGATTGATTGGTAATAGTTAAATAGGAAAATTAAACATTTCCGTATTTTACACCTGTGGCAACGAAGACGCTCTTGAGCTTTACACCCGGGCGCCGCAATTTGCTGACATGGTAGTGATGTAGAAATTAACAGAGTTGGCCTTTTGATGGTTTTTGTTTATGTATTTTTTGCATTTATGCAACTCGTTACAATTCATTCACGGTCATGCCTCTTTAAAGGGTCCGAATTTGTGCTTGTCAATCCGTCATCCGTTTTTGTTGTGATCTATTTATAAAACTGCTCGAACCTGGTAGAGAGCTCCCCATGGAGTGAAATCTCCAGCCTAAAAGTTAGACCGATCACAAGAAACGTGTTTTATAGGCCTACAGTTAATTAAATACAATATTTATAATATATCCAGAATATGAGTAAAAAGGCACTTAACATCTACATCAATTTCACGGGTTTTAGGTTTTTGAAAAATTGTCGAATGTCAACGTAAATTTCGTGAGAGTTTATATAGATCTTTTATACCATCAATGCATGTTGCAAGTTTTGTGTTTACGTCCCATGCGTTTCCTCCTTTTTCTGATCTGTGTCTAGCCGCGGTTGGAATATGGTTGACTACCTCGCATTCTGAATAACAATATATCACATGTAAAGTGCGCAAGGCCGAACTTACGTTCCCCAAACAATATACAATCTGACAGATGGAGTACATACTGAAGTAATTGTTGGTTGCCGCAAAGTGCATGTACTTTTAGAGCATCGGCCAAAGTCCCCAACTCCACTATGCGTCGGCCCGTGCGCCATGAAGTGTCCTCTTGTTCTCCATTGCCATAAATTGGAGATGTGCTAACCTCTTCCTGACTTGATATAAATTGTCTCCGCCGAGATTGTAACTAACGTTATATGGTCGTCACACATTGGCACATTATGTGATACATCGGCGCTGTCCTTGTTTTCAATGGACCATCTTTAATTTATGTTCTCACTTCATTGGAAGCATAAGCCTTACCTAGTCTTTTAGTTTTACAAAACTGACCCCTTTACCTCTTGACCGCATCGTGCTGTAGGCCTAAACATTTATCTCCCAGCTGACTTGAAAATTAAACCAGATGTAACTATTCGTGAATATAATCAAGGGCCCGGATCGCCGGACGCCGGATCGCCGGACTCATGTCTGTGACGTCACAGAAGGGTCGGTCTACCTTAAACTATAATATGCATTAATATATATTTAAAACCATATCTTGTATCCATACTTATTTAAACTATATTATGTATTCATACTTATTCCAAACTCTATTATGTATTCATATATTTAAAACTACATCGTGTATTAATACTTATTTGAAATATAATATGTAACAAACGCAATTTAATAATTTAATTAATTTGATATGATTTCAGAAAAATGACATCCCCTTACCAGTAACGCCTAAAACCCCATGGAGTATGGACGCCAACTTGATGCATATAAGGTATTGTCGTGCTCTAATCTTTGAAGTTGAGGAAGTTGGACGCATTTTCAGTCAACCGTTTTTATTGTGTCTAATGCTGTTTTTATCAACAGATTTCTTTTTATATATATTAATATGAATTGATACAATCAGCTGTTTAGACGAGGACTTTGATTTCTTTGTCTTCAGTTACGAATCAGGGATCCTTGAGGATCCCAAGACGGAGTTCCCTAAGAGTATGCTCCAAATGGCTGTTCACCCGGAAGACGCTCCTGATAAATCAGAGAGACTGGAACTGGAGTTCAAAAATGGTCGGTGAAACACTTATCCTTTTATGTCAACAGAAAATTATTTACAAAATAATAGGGAAAATTAATTATAAGAAAAATATGAGATCCATGATATATATATCAGACACCTGAAAGATAAAGAAAATTTGTGTCGAAATAAGTAGTCAATCAGAGTGGAACCCATTCCATTGTAAGTCAGTTTGGATACAGTATGTACTGTATGTTTGTTATAGTCATCAAAACGATACCGAAAATTCTAGTAGGATTAAATTTCAATTCAAAGTGAATTGAAGCTCATCCCCATTTCCGACTTTTCGAGTGTAACACCTTGTTGATAAGTAACATACACCTTGTTGATACAGTAACATACACCTTGTTGATACAGTAACATACACCTTGTTGATACAGTAACATACACCTTGTTGATATAGTAACATACACCTTGTTGATATAGTAACATACACCTTGTTGATATAGTATCAGTCATTTTTTATGAATACCAACCAGAAGCTCGAGCTCAGAATATTCAGTATATCTATTTGCGATTTGTGCTGTAACGTTTGGTTACATTGCTCCAGTTCAGAACAAACAAATGACCATCTGGAGATGATGTCTAACGTTGTCGTGCCGATATGTATTTAGTTGTCAGTCCTGAATAGTTTAATTGTAGCACCTGACTTGAGCAAGTCAGTTTTAAATCTTCTTAGATGCAGCAACACATAACCGTCTGCTATGACCAAGTCCTGAACACATAGATTGGTATGATGGTCAAATGGCTTATTTACGGTAAATTCGCCACATCTTAAGAAGAAAATACAAAAAAACAATACCAACTCAGTTCCTCTAAAGACTGGGGTCTTACGCATAAATAGTCACAATCATCTCTGAGAATGTTAAATGTAATCGGGTAACGCAGCACGTGTGTCACTCCTCCCCTCACATCCTGTATACGGATTAAGTTGGTGTTGTCCAGATAGAATAAGTTGTTTAAAGGCACATAAACCTTACATAACACAAATACAATTTAAAAGTAGTATAAGATAGATCGTTGCTGTGACAGCGAGTGACGAAGTATATCAAAGTATCCTCTGATATGTACATACGGATCATTAGCAGGAATGATACGTGCATACCGATCATTAGCAGGAACTGAAGGAATCATGTAGCGTAAGCCTGTCTAGAACTGGGTGCTATGACCGACTCTTAAAGTTCTTGGACTACGGGTCCGAGTGCCATAGAACCTCAGAAGGGTGTGGTATTTGGCATGGAATAACTTCCGCCGTTGGATCGAGCCATCTGCAAACGAGACAAGGCATCGACAATTAGATTTTTCTTGCCAGAGACATGTTTAGATAGACGTCTCATGAAAGACATGATGTTGGAAGCTCTTGATCAACTTTTTGCAGAATTGTTTACTGTGGCTGTACTGTCGCATATAAACATGATACGCAAGCCTCTACATTTGTCTACATTATAGCTACCACCACAAGGGTCGTAGAGTTCCTCAAAAGCTGTAAATTAGTCGCCCTCACAATCGACTTGTGCTTGATATCCTCATCAGTCGTGATATATTGATAACAGAAAATAGCCTCTCCATTCCAATTAGTAAGAGATGCTACTCACATTGTGATATCTTCCCGACATTCCTTATAAATTCTGATATGGTGATACATGTTGAGTTGGTAATAATATATGACACAAAGCTTTGTTCTGGAATCACTACTTTGCTGGCGAAACTTAAATGATCTGAGAGTTGCAATTATATGTATTCCCTTTTAGTGCATGATTTCTGTGACTTATGTGAGTCTAAGATGATACATACTTAAGTGCTGTTTCACGTCCATATTTTTTGTGAATGGCCATGGAGATGTTCAATGTATTGAAGATGTGATATTATGCAGCATGTTTTTTCTCCAAATATTCCTGGTTTTACGAAGGTGATAAAAGCATCCAAGAGATGTAGTGCATATCTGATTCCATAATTTTTGTGCTAACCAACACACAGCTTGCGAAAGGTTATCAAAATCTTATTTTTCCAGCATATTCCATATCAATTGAAGGATGTATGGGAGGAAGCTCTAATGCATCAATCTTGCACATAGTTGTGTCTCTGTCTAATTCCTGTATTATACTTAATAGCACATTCTACAACAAAAAACTAAAAGCAATTTTCTTTACTCGAATCAAACATTTGCCCTGTCTTTTTTTACATTTAATTCTTTAACTGTCACGTAACCAATACATGGCATGTCAGACTTTAATCATCATAGTGCACCGTTGTTATGGTTGATACATCGTTCTGATATCTCTACTCAGTACAAACTCGTTACATTTATTATATTTGCATAGTATCAGGAAATGTATTATTTATCATGAATAATTTACACAGATTATTAACTGCTTGTTTAAATAAGTTGTTTACTAGTATAATAGAATAAACTTTTGCATGATGTACGCACAATAAGCAGTGTGATTGCTACGAGTTTAATCCTGTTTGGCTGTTTTCTTATACTTAATTCAGTTCTATTGTTGAGCGCGAAGGACAAATATCTTTATCTTATATCAACGCATAGGAAAACTAGGAAAAGGGGTAGAGCCACGAATGGTCAAAATAGGCCCACAACATTGCACTTGCATACTAAAATGCACCTGAAAAGCAACTTTAAATGAGGGAAATATTTATTTTGATGTACAATGCAAGTGATGAAATGTTGGAGCGAAAACAGCGACAACTAGTGAAAACTGTTCATCACAGTGCTGAGAACATACCATTGGACTCAAATTTGTTTAATCATTAAGCTGTTCTCTGTAAACAGACATAAACTAAATTACTCTTTTTACATATTTTGATTAATATTTAGGATACTTCATTAAATAAAATTTTGGGGGAAAATTAAAGGAACAGTGCTAAATTTTCTGTTGATATTTTGGTCAATCTTTGACTTTAAAGATTAAATACGGTATATTTGACGCTAAAAATACTTCAAACTAAGCAATTAAAAATCAAACGAACATTTCACATTTTTTGCTGGTACAATGTGTAATTTCATATGTATTGAATTTTAGGGCAAAACTCATAATTTTCTAATCATACTCGTTTTGACGTACTTTATGATTCGCGAGAAAGATTGATAAGTCCAGACGAATATGAATTTCATCATTAAATTGATGCGTTCAAAATGTAATCTCATTTATTGCGGAAATTTAAGTTCTAATACGACGAGTTTTCATTTTTTGGAAACACCACAGTATAAAATATCTATGGCTATGTATATCTTAGGTAAAGTCTTTGTAATCACGAACTCATAAAACGCCCTTGCGTATTATGCTTACGCGATTCAGCCTTCAGACTGACTGAACCAGAACAGAACAGACTGGCTATTTTTTTTGGTCTGAGAGTTACAACCATAAAGTAAAGGAATACACTAGGATGACCACTAAAATTCAGAGAAATTCCCAAATCCTCTATACATACAGTATATTTCTTCCCTAATGTAAGTCATTCACACAGTATTGATTATTTTTTGTTCTGTCACAAACTATACCAATCCCAAACCTAAGTCATTGTGACAGAAAGAAAGATAGGACAGCTGACTCTCAAGGTCATTCCTGATAACCCGCAAGAGAATGAACATATTTATCGCGACCCCACGGGAGAAGAAATGCATCCAAACATTGACAACAACAACTAGAACTATTAACTACTTATTTTTAGGTCATCTGACCCGAACTTTGACATGGCAGGCACGGCGGCCATTTTGTAACATAATTGCGCAATCATGGTTTTCCTGTTCAAACTTCTTCTCAAGTTCCAGTAGTGGGATTCAGCTCTAACTTACCAGAAAGGATCCTGAGATGGTTCTTACCAAGTGTTGTTTATTTTCTGGTCAGTCCAAAATCCACAACGGCCGCCATGGTCAACAGTGCCACTATATATACTTGCTTCTGAGCATGTACAGTATACTACAATAGTACGCGGGTCTTTAGAGTCAGATGACCGTTAAGGCCCTTTAAAATGTCATTACTAGTATTTTATTTGATCAGTCTTCTGAAGAGCTACTGCCGGAAGGACTTGGAATTAAAGTTTGTTCAATACTGTTAGACCTCGTCACTGTCTTTTCATTATGGTATCCAAAACGTTTTGATTTATTTCACTTTCCTTTCTCCGATTTTTCCTTTTTGTTAGATCTTACCTGACCCGCAACTCAATTTTCAGCGTACCACACGGTTTATATTGTGTACTATGTCATACTAGTCTGCTCGCATTTTCCATATAGGAACCTTTTATTGCAATTTTCAGCAACAACAGTTGAATGAAATGTAAACCATATTTTGATTGAATACGTAAAAACATAAAAAAAAGAAAACACATTGTTGTATCATGATTATCTCAGTATGTCCTGTATTTAAACAAAAGATGAAACAAAATCGTGAGATAGATTTTATTCAAAATAAAAATCCGCAATACTATTCTTGATCTGTTACTTATACAGTAAGATCACGAGATCATCAATAAAAGGATAAAATAGAAAATATTTTTCTTGTCTTTCTTTTATTTTCCATGATTTTAGGACTGAACTTGTGAGTGATTTCGTGACCTCATTCCTTTCTTTATTGGGTTATATGGCCTTTTTTTTTATAAGCGACTGAATTTAAAGACCAAGATTCAAATTTTATATCAATGTAAAGACAAGATTTTTAGTTTACAGCCTTGTCAGTTTATGAATAGCGAGATATATCAGAGTAAAATGATGAAACTTATTCAATGAAGCTGTGAATGTATTGTTATTATAATAATATCAGTCCTATTTGTAATTAACCAGGTTTACCGATCAAGGTTACCAATCTGGAGGACGGCACGACCAAGACGGACGCTCTAGATCTGTTCCTGTATCTCAATCAGATCGGGTATGTATACCCTGTGTACCCACCTCGAGAGATCTCGATACTTGCTCTACATCCCCCATTGCAATGCATAAAGATACGTGCTAAGTGATCAAAATTTCTTTGGTTATGTGGCAGGTATCATCTTTTAAGAAGTATACGCTTACCTTGCCGTAACGCATGGTCTTATTTTCCTAACACTTTTTGTGTTCGTATTTGCCGCCCTCCCTCCTTTATTTTTATTGCTTTTGAGTTAGAATTACAGTTTAGTTTTAATGGATGTATTCTCTGTTGTTATTGTGACATCGATTTCAATGTTACAACATTAAATTTGCTGTTTTAATATCCACAACGTACTTTTCTCTTTCTATGAAATTACTACACGTCTCTTCCAGACAATAAAGAGTGACGTTACAAACAATGACGTAAGTTGTTGTGAGCCAATAACAATGCTTGTTTCAAGTAGAATTAAATTTTACATTTAATAGCATATTTAAAAAATAAATGTATATTATTAATGATATTATAGACCTAAAACACACGTTTTTAGTGCTGAGCGTTAATGTTATATCAGTATAATATATATTAAAGGGATATGACGTCATTAACTCAAATGTAAATTGTTAAATCATATTAATAGAAGTATAGTTATATAACAGCATATGTCTTGGTTGCAAACACAATTTACATGTATGCTTTGTGACAAATTTCCCCTTTCTTTTAGAGGGAAGCATGGTGTCGGAGTAATAGACATTGTAGAGAATAGATTTATTGGCATGAAATCCCGAGGTAAGTCAGACGAATCACTCCCATAGTATATCTGACGATGTCTATAACGTGTTACGTTAGCTGGTGCTAAGTAGGTTTGGAGTCGAAATAAGATAGAAACTGAAGTGTTACTTTCTAAAACTGCATAATTGTTATGAAAAAGTCGTGCCTTTTACCAAAGTAACCAGCGTAACATATTTTGATTGTTTGTTGAACAAGTTACAATGTGTTAGACTTTACCTCCTCTAGTTTCCGAATAGCTCAAATCTTTCACATGTAGCCACTGGCTTCGAATAGTTACTGAATAGAGAACCTGCTTCACAAGAAAACTTATCAGCATTATATCCAGTTTCTTGTAAATAATGTGTCCCATTCTCTATTCTTCTTCTCTATCGTCAGGTATCTACGAAACTCCAGGAGGCGCTATTTTGGCCACTGCTCACACCGATATGGAGGTGTTCACCATGGATAAGGTTTGTTACATAGACACTGGTAACATATACTTATCATATGAGTGGATGTTTCTGAAATAACTCGATTGTATTCATGACACAACAAAACAGCATATCTGTAGTAATACATCACGTAACGTAAAGGGTAATGAAAGTAATGGCGTGGATAGTATTGATAAATTTAGAATCGGAATGTAATATTCATAATTTGTGTATGGAGACGATAATAATTCTCGAACAATACCAGGCAATATTAAGTTATCAAAATAAGAATCGGTATAGGAACAATGGAACCACCACGCGTAATAACTAGCATCAAAGACTTCAATCTTCAGTTCATACAAGAGACTATAATGTTCCTTTGTGATTGTTAATAACGGCTTTCCAATAGATTTCATCAACCTTTATTTATCCAGGTCATGTGTTATACGTTTTTGTTCTGTCAGCAGTCAATATCTGTCTCAGAAACCCCCTAAATATCAAACTACATATAATCACCGTGTGTTGGGGAAGCGGGAATGTTACTTTTTCTAGAAATGGAAAGTACACTCCACTGACATTAAAACTATCATGTTAATCATATAGACTAGTTGTAAGATGTCCCTGTTTGTAACTTTGTTCGTAGAAATCTAGGAGAGTAGCTGATGTAAATGAGAGTAAGGCATATCCAGCTTATATTCATCCAACTGATATTGCCAAATGCTTTGTTAAAATAAAACACGTCATCAGTATATATCAAAGACAACTTGAAGTAGGCTTATAACTGTAATTTGAACATTAATACATTTGTTGAAATAGTAGATTACATGTTAACATAAAATGAACGAAATTTTCGATTTGACTACGTTGGACTCAATTCGGTTTTTTTAAAATGACATAAAAGACTTTCCAATTTGCAATGATGTGTAATGATTATATAACTGTTATCTGAATCGTTACTTTCACTTTTTCTCGTTTTCTTTGATAACTATTTGACAAAGCTAAGTGAGGATTAATTGAAATTGTAGGAGGTACGAAGAATTAAACGTGAACTCGATGTCAAGTTTTCTGATCAAGTGTATCGAGGTAAGTGATTAGGCTATAAAAGAAATGGAACTATGGTATGAATGACTGTTTTTAGGAATCTCATGATACACGAACGTGTTGCTACATTCTCTGAGTGTTTGGGCAGTATATTATTCTATGTCGCTTATAACTATTTGATATCATGTATGGGCATGTTTTTCGATATCCATCGATCCAATGGTACAGTGTTGTATATAGTTGCTGTTATCCAGTTTTTTGTCCACGTATTTTTAGCCCACCATCATCAGATGGTGGGCTGTTCAAATCGCCCTGCGTCCGTGGTCCGTCGTCCGTCCGTCCGTCCGTCCCTCCGTCCGTCCGTCCGTCCGTCCCTCCGTCCCTCCGTCCGTAAACAATTTTTGTTATCGCTATTTCTCAGAAAGTACTGAAGGGATCTTTCTCAAATTTCATATGTAGGTTCCCCTTGGTGCCTAGTTATGCATATTGCGTTTTGAGACCAATCGGAAAACAAAATGGCCGACAGGCAGCCATCTTGGATTTTGACAATTGAAGTTTGTTATCGCTATTTCTGAGAAAGTACTGAAGGGATCTTTCTCAAATTTCATATGTAGGTTCCCCTTGGTGCCTAGTTATGCATATTGCGATTTGAGACCAATCGGAAAACAACATGGCTGACAGGCAGCCATCTTGGATTTTGACAATTGAAGTTTGTTATCACTATTTCTGAGAAAGTATTGAATGGATCTTTCTGAAATTTCATATATAGGTTTCCCTTGGTGCCTAGTTATGCATATTGCGTTTTGAGACCAATCCGAAAACAACATGGCCGACAGGCAGCCATCTTGGATTTTGACAATTGAAGTTTGTTATCGCTATTTCTGAGAATGTACTGAATGGATCTTTCTCAAATTGCATATGTAAGTTTCCCTTGGTGCCTAGTTATGCATGTTGTGTTTTGAGACCAATCTGAAAACAACATGGCCGACAGGCAGCCATCTTGGATTTTGACAATTGAAGTTTGTTATCGCTATTTCTGAGAAAGTACTGAAGGGATCTTTCTCAAATTTCATATGAAGGTTCCCCTTGGTGCCTAGTTATGCATGTTGCGTTTTGAGACCAATCGGATAACAACATGGCCGACAGGCAGCCATCTTTGATTTTGACAATTGAAGTTTGTTATCGCTATTTCTGAGAAAGTACTGAAGGGATCTTTCTCAAATTTCATATGTAGGTTCCCCTTGGTGCCTTGTTATGCATATAGCGATTTGAGACCAATCGGAAAACAACATGGCCGACAGGCAGCCATCTTTGATTTTGACAATTGAAGTTTGTTATCACTATTTCTGAGAAAGTACTGAATGGATCTTTCTGAAATTTCATATATAGGTTTCCCTTGGTGCCTAGTTATGCATATTCCGTTTTGAAACCAATCCGAAAACAACATGGCCGACAGGCAGCCATCTTGGATTTTGACAATTGAAGTTTGTTATCGCTATTTCTGAGAATGTACTGAATGGATCTTTCTCAAATTTCATATGGAGGTTCCCCTTGGTGCCTCGTTATGCGAATTCCATTTTGAGATCAATTGGAAAACAATATGGCCGACAGGCAGCCATCTTGGATTTTGACAATTGAAGTTTGTTATCGCTATTTCTGAGAATGTACTGAATGGATCTTTCTCAAATTTCATATGGAGGTTCCCCTTGGTGCCTCGTTATGCGAATTCCATTTTGAGATCAATTGGAAAACAATATGGCCGACAGACCGCCATCTTGGATTTTGACAATTGAAGTTTGTTATCTCTATTTCTCAAAGTACTGAATGGATCTTTCTCAAATTTCATAAGTAGGTTCCCCTTGGTCCCTTGTATTGCATTTTTGGACCAGTCTGTCCTGAAAACAACCTGGCAAACAAACAGCCATTATCGTTAAATCTCAAATTTCTTATATAGCTAGGATTCCCTTGTTTAAAAAGTATTGGAGGGATGTCTCAATTTGCACAGATTAGTAAAATGAAGGGAAAAGTAGAGAAAAGATCAATCTGACATGGAACCTATGAAGATCATTCAATGGTGGGCGCCAAGATCCCTCTGGGATCTCTTGTCGATGTTTGGTTTGTCTTTTCTCTGTATTTCGTCTCTTTTGTTTCTGTCGTACGTATTGGCTTATGTCATATGTTTGGCTGTGGTTTTTTTGTTGTTGTTTTCTTTTGTTTTTGTTTTTGTTTTGTTTTTGTTTTGTTTTTTGTTTTTTCTTTCTTCTTACATCTAAATTTTCCTTTTTCTGTTATCCTGGCATGTAGTCTACATCTACGTTAACATAACCCTTTTGTTTTATTGAATTTTGGTTTATCTATGTTATTTTCATTTTGTACTGTTCTTAGATTTAATATACAGACGACGGTTTCCCTCGATATCTACTCTCCATGAAATTGCATTATTTCTAAAAAAAATATCTAGGATTTTAGCCTTTCCATGATGCTTCCGAAATTCAGTTTATGCAAATTGCTTCGTTTTTTAGTATATATGTTCTTTTATACTCGTTCTTTGTTTTCTGTCATCTAGGATTTTGGTTCAGTCCGGAATGCGAGTTTACACGTTTCTGTATTAATAAGAGCCAGGAGCACGTAGAAGGTACGGTGCGCGTGAAAGTGTATAAGGGATCCGTCTACGTCTTAGCGAGACAATCTCCGCTCAGTCTCTATAATGAAGAACTCGTCAGGTAACGTATAAACGTAGAGATATTTTAATTAAAGTAGCAAGTTTGTTATTTTATTTTCTAATCAATATATCGATAAACCCATAAATAAATGTGTGTTAATGCTGTACTTATATGTATTAAGGGAAATGTGGTTGTTTAACTGATTAAAATCATCTAATCGTGGCTTCTTTTACTACCTGCTATGTCTGGACATGTTTAGATATAACAGGCATGCTTAGAGGCGTAACACTCAGTAAATGGAGCCACAACACAGGCGTAGTACGTAAACACAAGCGTAGAAAACGACGTCATGAACACAGACGCAACACGCAAAAATTGCGTCATGCAAAAATGATTAAGTCGAGTTATATGGCTGTCTCTGATCAATTGTCATTCTAAATTGTTGTACTATCTAGTTGTTGCAGTCCTTCTGACCTGTCACATGACACAACCTAGTTTCACTTGCTTTACAATGAAAAAAAACCAAGACCGCAAGTGCGAGCAGTTCAAATTTGCTATAGACCAGCAATAAAATTGTCAGCCAGGTCCAGGTCAATGACATATTAATCACTCATGACGATGTAAAATTCTCATTATTATAGACAACTAAGTTGATACAAAAACGAAATGATGAGGTTTTAATCATTTACAATATTTCAGTATGAACGTTCAAGGCAACTATGATCCGGTAGACGCTAAGGGCTTCATCAAGGTGAACGCTCTCAGGTAAGTGGCCCAACAGACGATACCTCAAAGTAAACACCTTTAAACGTCTAGATGGTATATGTATTGGAAACATGTAGGTATAACACACATGGATGTTTATTGTGCTGCAAAGGAAAGCAATTCTTTCAGTTAAAGAAATCCCACCCATAACTTTTGAACATCTACAATTCACTTGGTTGATACGTCACCCACCGGTGGTGTTCAATACATTTCAATCAGTATATCCCTGAATAGGTTGTCATTGAAAATAAAATAGAACGTCACAAAATATGAATTCAAGTAAATATTTTCCCGATATTATCTAACATAGTTGACTGAAAAAACAGGTCTGCATGACCGAGGTCATTGTCAAATCGGGTTGCAATAGGATACAAAGCAGGTCAGAATCATCCAATAAAATGTCTGATCAAAGATCAAGGTCACCGGGTCAAAGGTAAAATGTCCCGTCTCTAAAATTGGTAATTAATTCATAATGGCATTGTGAGGATAACAAAGTTGATTATGATCATGCGTTTGGTCGAACGACCAAAGATCAGGGTCACCGGACCAAAGATGCATGGTAAATATTTGCTGAATTGTGCAGCAAATATGATCAAAATCGTACTAATAAGGTGAGTCAACGGATAGAAGATCAAGGTTAAGATTTGGTTTATGTAGGGTTTTTTTGTTACATTGTATAATACCATTATGAAGAAATGACTGTCTTAAGGAAAAGGATACTTGGTCCAAGATGAATGACACGGGTCTCTCTCTCTTATCTGGTGTCTATAATGAAATTATTTTATTTTCTTTGTCAAATATAAATAATTACCCGTTTGTCGTAAAATGTTCTTCCTCCATATTACCATATGTTAGATACTCTTAATATTTCTTTGTTACAGGTTACAAGAGTACGAACGACTACGTAACAAGCTTGGTCAAAGTTAACAAGCTGGGCCGGAGTTAACAAGTTCGGCCGGTTAACAAACTGGGACAGATATACAAACATGATATGCCACAGTTAACAAGCTGGGCACAATTAAGAACAAACTGTGTCGGATGTGTGGCTCAGAAGCATAGTGTGACAGATTGTTTGGAATATTTCAGCTTTCTTTGTTCGTGTTTATTAGCATTATATGTTATTACCCAGTGTGTATCTACTGAAATGTATTGTACGGTTCTAATATTCAAACGTTTACTATTGTTTTAAATGGATATTATTTGCATGTATACTTATCTATTACCTATTGTCTTACTTGTGACATTAATTAAACCATGTTTATTTTCATTGTTTTCGTGATTTCTTCTTAACTTACGCAACCTCTAATTGTATACATTGTACTAATCAAAACGAGCACAAATCATAAATTGCAACAGGCATTAGTCTAAAAGGGAAAGTCACGAATCGACTGTACATACATTAACCTATGCTGAACTAAAAGAAAGTTTATTGTTTCTATGGCGAATAAATTAATGGGTGAATCAAAAATTATGCTTTTCTAATATGCTATGTTGGAGACCGCAGTGCACCCTGAAGTAGAAGACATGACTGCTACACTTGTGCAATTGATTTGTGACATTTTTTCTGTGGGTGACCAAAACATCGTTTTGGCGTCGTGTGACTTCTTTAACATTCTGAAACCGGTTGAAAACGAACCAATTTAAACCACTGTGTCCCTACATAATGTGCGTTAGCACATTATGATTAACGCACATTATGATTTGCTTGCAAAGCTCTGGCATTCAAATATATCATAGATACCATACAAAAACAATTCAACGCTTATATTTACATTCCTTTTACTTTTTTTATTCTTTAAATGCTATAACTCATATTTAAAATCCGTAATTCCCGCCTTACCGACAGCAGACTTTTTGTCAGTTGTTGGAACAGCCGGAATATGGTCGCGTGCTTTTTGGCACAAAAAAGTACATGGACAATTTAAAAAAAAAATCAATTTTGTTAATCATTTTATTATCAACGTAATGCGGAAATGGCATATCTTTTATAACAAATAATATAAACAAAATAATCAGTCGTTAAATTTAATTATCCTGGATATTGTAGTTCCGGTTTGTGTTGTATTAATACGCTGATAAGTGTAGCGCGTGATGGATGGCATTTAAACGTACATCAATACCAGAGCTCTCAAACAGACTATATAGTGACAATGTCAGACAAATGTAAATATAATGGTATAATTGTCTCTGCAATAAACAAAATGTCTGACAGTAAACTAATTAACATGTGGATTAATTTAGACAGTGGAATACTTTTAACAACTGCATTTTTACCTATCGAGGTAAGAAACATATTTGACAAAGAATGGATTAAGGACTTTATGTCTTTGTCACAGAAGCAGACTGAATTTAACTCAGTTTTAAGACCTTGGGCGATATATAGTGATAACAAAGATCAAATGTCTATACCGATACATAGCTTCACAGAAGAAGCACTCAAACTACTCTCTAATGGCTACCTTTGTGGGAATTTTACAACAGTTTGTGATGACGCACTGATCATACACACAACACTGATCTCGTCTCTTCATTCCTTTCGATTATTTCGGATTTTGCAGTACCAACTTAAGTAAAAACTTGTAACATGACTTCTGTTGGTATGCTTGGTATGCCTTTGGCATTACATTCCTCACACACGAGTGTTAACAGTTTGCTACACTCGACAGGAAATTCCACAGACCAAACTTCCATCACATCTTGAATGCTGTCCTGGTCAGCCATGAACGGTGTCCACATCCTAGTCCATCGATGGCAGACCTTTCCATTCATTGCATTGCTGTCTTACTTGCAAAGGATACACCGATACCAATCTTAATGGGTATTGCCGAGTGCAGGTACTGTTTTGGATTTTGTGGACATGAAAATGAATGTGGTTTTGTGATGTTTCTCGCCAGTTTTCTTCAAAAAACTTTATGGGTTGACAAAATACATAGGTACAGAATAACACACACGTGAAGGTCAGAAAATAATGCCTATTAACGCCAATGTATAACTAATTTTGAGTGAAAATGTTTCTATGTACGTTTTCTGAATAAACTGTTTTCACCTGATGGTGTCGGCCATTGCGCTCGGCAATACCCCTTAATTTGAAACGAAAAAAACAAACAAATCTGAAGTTTCAATTAACAATGGAAGCTGTTTTTACACAATGATAAAAAGGTTTACAACAAAAACCGTTAGGAATCGCATTAGCTTCGGTTACATCCGGGCGTACAGGTGTTATAAACAATCGCTCTCTGCGTTATTCGCCGTAGAGGCAAAAAATAGAAGCTGTTAATTCGTAAGGTGGAAGTAAGAACGACTAAGTGTGCCGTAACCAATCATGCTCAACACCAACAGTACGATATCTGCTCAAAATGCTCAAGTAATTTACCGAACTTTCCACATAGCTAGATCACTTAGTGGAGATCTCAACATAAATGTACATATCATATTTCAGTGACTTTGGGAATGTGTTTAACTTAGTTTTCAGAATACTTTATTATTCATATATCCAGAAATAGTGACTTTTTTTCACTTGGGAAGGACATATGGGATTGAGCTTCGTAGGTTTTAATGGTATAGCGGAGAGTTATACAAGTAAGAGTTATTGGTGTTTGGTGTGGCAGAGAAAATTGACACAGATCATCAAAAGCCACAGCATTAACTTCGCGGAGAGTTATACAAGAAAGAGTTATTGGTGTTTGGTGTGGCAGAGAAAATTGACACAGATCATCAAAAGCCACAGCATTAACTTCGGTACTCCAAGAGTTACGTTCACTTTCTACTTACATAAGATCCATAAAATGGTTTACAGTTATATGTGAGGTGACGATTTTTCATGATCTAACTGAAAGTGCTATGGTTTATTTTTCATCTGTTATGCACAACACACGGTTCTCATGAGGGGATACGACAGCAACCTACAACACAGACAGAAATACAACACCCCAGGTACTTCTGAGAGAAAGGGGGGTGAAAGACTGAGCAACGTAGGTATGACGGCAACGACTCGGCTTGTACAACGGACACCGACGGGAATACCGGAAGAAACAAAGTGTCACTGCGGGAAAGTGTGTGAGAACTTGAGGGGTTTAAAGATTCACCGGACAAAGCCAAATGTAGACCTGAGAAGCGGAAGGAGGACGCAGTCTTTACTGATGAAACGGAGGAGAACCACGGCCAGGAAAAACACCACAATGCTGAGGATCTCTTACCTACTGCCAATATTGAGGCAGAACCAGGTAGTCAGAACCCAACTCAGACATACCAAGTGGCAGTAAGAAACACCAGGAAAGAAGCAGTAAAGTGGTCATCTTCAGAGGACAAAAGATGGGAGACCTTTAACCACGACCTCGACAAGATCTAACAGAGTACGCTGGTATGCGAATACACAGGAAGGTAACATCGATGTCAACATTAGTATACGCAGTGGGACTTGAGCGGTTTGGAGCAATGGAAGGAAGTAGTAGGGCAAAAGAACTAGTAACACCAAACAATCACAAGACAATACAAAACAGCGAACGAGGAGAAGATTGGTCTAAGTAAGAGCTACCCTAATAGAGAAGAGGAACAACCTCCAGAGAACAGATATAATATGGAAAGCTGGACGAGAAATGGGGAGAAAGATAAAAAAAAAAAAAGATCGTAGAAAACCCTTAGATTTACCAAGTCAGGGACACTGGGGAGTTCAAAAAGAAGAACTGGAGTGTTATCTATCAGAAACACATGGAGATGAACACCACCGGAGACCGTTAGGGCCATGTGAAACGATAGAAGTAGAGCCAGAACTAAGGGTACCATTGGATAGAAAGGAACTGTCATGGAAGGAAGTTCACGAGGTTGTCAAGAAAGCTAGATCTGGATCAGCACCTGGGCCCAATGGTATTCCTTATAAGGTCTACAAGAATTGTCCGAAGATCCTAAAACATCTCTGGAAGCAGCTTGAAATTATAGGTAGGAAAGAAAAGATTCCACATTTTTGGCAGAAGGCCGAGGGCTGCTTCGTGCTAAAGGAGGATAACTCGGAGGACATAAAGCAGTTTCGTACCATCTCGCTGCTGAATGTAGAAGGAAAGATATTCTCAGTTCTTTTGTTTTTGTTTATTTTGTTTAACGTCCTATTAACAGTCAGGGTCATTTATAGGACGTGCCAGGTTTTGGAGATGGAGGAAAGTCGGAGTACCCGGAGACAAGAGGCCCAAAGGGCCTTAACGGTCACCTGAGATTTGAAATATTTCGGCCAACTAAATTGACCCTTTTTGGCCCCACCCATCAGTCCTAATGGGGTCAGTCTATGAAGAGTATTTGATTCTAACATATAGTAGATAAGAAGATTTTTGAAATTTCAGTCAATCTGACCCTTTTTGGCCCCGCCCACCAGCCCCTGGGAGTCAACTAGGGCCAACATGTACATAACATCAAACTGTAATCCCATGCTGATAATTTGATACAAGTTAAAATGAATTCCAATAGAAATCCAACAAATAATAGTCAAAAATGTGATTTCCCTATATAAACTATAGTAAAGTTTACCCCCTCCCCAGGGGCAAACGTGAGACCCCAGGGTCATGAAATTCACAATTTTGGTAAAGCACCTAAGACCCTTCCATCTATGAAGAGTATTTGATTCTACCATATCTGAGAGTAGGGAAGAAGATTTTTGAAATTTTAGTCAATTTGACCCTTTTTGGCCCCGGCCACCAGCCCCTGGGGTCAACTAGGACCAACATGTACATACCATCAAAGTGTCATCCCATGCTGATAATTTGATACAAGTTAGAATGAATTCCAATACAAATCCAACAAATAATAGTCAAAAATGAGATTTCCCAATATAAACTATAGTAAAGTTTACTCCCTCCCCGGGGCAAACGCGAGACCCCAGGGTCATGAAATTCACAATTTTGGTAAAGCACCATAAGACCCCTTCATCTATGCAGAGTATTTGATTCTAACATATCTGAGAGTATAGAGAAAGATTTTTGAAATTTCAGTCAATTTGACCCTTTTTGGCCCCGCCCACCAGCCCCTGGGGGCCAACCAGGGCCAACATGTACATAACATCAAACTGTAATCCCATGCTGATAATTTGAACCAAGTTAGAATGAATTCCAATACAAATCCAACAAATAATAGTCAAAAATGTGATTTCCCTATATAAACTATAGTAAAGTTTACCCCCTCCCCAGAGGCAAACGTGAGACCCCAGGGTCATGAAATTCACAATTTTGATAAAGCACCTTAAGACCCTTCCATCTATGAAGAGTATTTGATTCTACCATATCTGAGAGTAGATAAGAAGATTTTTGAAATTTCAGTCAATTTGACCCTTTTTGGCCCCGCCCACCAGCCCCTGGGGGTCAACCAGGGCCAACATGTACATACCATCAATCTGTCATCCCATGCTGATAATTTGATACAAGTTAAAATGAATTCCAATAGAAATCCAACAAATAATAGTCAAAATTGTGATTTCCCTATATAAACTATAGAAAAGTTTACCCCCTCCCCAGGGGCAAACGTGAGACCCCAGGGTCATGAAATTCACAATTTTGATAAAGCACCTTAAGACCCTTCCTTCTATGAAGAGTATTTGATTCTACCATATCTGAGAGTAGAGAAGAAGATTTTTGAAGTTTCAGTCAATTTGACCCTTTTTGGCCCCACCCCTCAGGCCCCTGGGGGCTGGGGACCATATAATTCACAATTTTGGTTGACCTTCAGCCATAGAAACTTTCTGCCAAATTTCATTGAATTTTGTTAAGTGGTTTTGGAGAAGAAGTCGAAAATGTAAAAAGTTTACGGACGCACGACGGACGACGCACGACGCACGACGACGGACAAAAGGCGATTAGAATAGGTCACTTGAGACTTCGTCTCAGGTGACCTAAAAAACCACCGGCCTACAGTCAGTACCTGGCAACTGCCCCACGTAGGTTTCGAACTCGCAACCCAGAGGTGGAGGGCTAGTGATAAAGCGTCGGGACACCTTAACCACTCGGCCACCGCGGCCCCAAAAGTTCTAGCAAGGAGGTTATATGACAAAGAACCAGTATGTTGATACATCAGTTCAAAAAGGAGGAATACCTGGATTCTCAGGATGCATGCATAGAACATACTAGCATCGTAACTCAACTCATCAGGGAAACCAATGTCCTCACAGTAGTATGGCTGGGTCTTGCGAAAGCATATGGAACCATCCCACATATGCTCATACAAGAGGCTTTGGCACATAATTACAAACCAGATCACTTCAGAGGACTGATCCAAAGCTACTTAGCGGGATACATTTGCGCTTTACAACCAATGCTTTTACAACATCTTGGCAAGAATTGCAGAAGGGTATTGTGACCGGATGTACCATCTCACTTATCTTGTATACTTTGTAATGGATATGGATATGATCATCAAAGCAGGAGAAAGGCAGACAAAATGTGCAAAGACATCCAGCAACACCAGGCTTCATGGATGATCTGATCAACACTACACACACCCATATGCATACAAGATGGATACAGACAGCCCTAGAGGAAACAGCAACCAGGGCAAGAATGACCTTTAAACCCAAAAGGTCAAGATCCCTGATAATAAAGAAAATCAGTCATACAACAATTCCAACTAAAGATATATGTGGAGGATATACAATCCATCATTGGAAACCCGATCAAATGCCTGGGAAGGTGGTTTGACGAATCACTCGGATATAAGGTAAACATCCAAAGAATAGAACAGCAGGCCAGTGAAGGAATGAGGGATATAGACAAAACAGGTCTTCCGGTGAAACTCAAAGCTTGGATGTATCAGCATGGTCTCCTTCCACGCTTAGTCTGGCCCTTAATGCTCTATGAGATCTTCAACTGTAGAGAAAATGGACCGCATAATCAACAGAAACCTCCGGAAGTGGTTGGGGGTTCCCCCAAGCTTCAATGCAGTAGGCCTATACAGCATGACAGCAAAACTCCAACCTCTCTCGTCACTACATGAAGAATTCAAGACAGGCAAGGCAAGGCAAGGCTCATCATGACCTTGAAAGAATCAAAGGATGACAATGTTCGGTTTGCAGGCGTGGAAGTACGAACTGGCAGAAAGTGGTCAACATCAAGAGCAGTTGCGACACAAAGACATCGTCGAAACAACTGCAGTAGGAAGCCAAGGCTAAGGAACACCTAAAATCACCTTCTAGAAAAAAAGCTGATGCAGAAGAAAGGCGTAGGATGGTCCAGAATGAAATAAGAAGTAGTGAGGAAGAAAGAAGGCAGACCAAAGCAGTTGAACTTGGAGTTCAGGGAGCATGGACTAGGTATGGACACAGAACCGCGTGCACTGTCATGGTCGGAAATCTAAAATGTACCCTCAAATCTAACTGCAGTATCTCCTTCGGTCTGTGAATGGCATGCTACCAACACTAGCAAATCTCTATAATTGGGACCCTGCAAAAACACCAGACTGCTCCCTGCGTGGACAGAGAGGAACCCTAAACACATACTTACCTCTTGTCGCATGGCCTTGTAACAGAGGAGATACACAAGGGGCCACAACCAAGTCTCAAGGGAGCTGGCAGACATAATGGAAAAAGAACGGTAGAGCAAGGCCAGCCACCAAAGGCCCAAACATACACAGATCAGGTTCGTGTAGGAAGGTACAACATCAACACCAAGCTCTGAGAAAACTTCCGGAATCCTCATCCAGGCAGGAGACTGGAAGCTGACTGTAGATCTGGACCAGAGACTAACATTTTTTTCCGACATCGTACCTACCAGCCTCAGACCGGATATGGTTCTTTGGTCACCAACGACAAAGATCATTGTCATAGAGCTAACAGTGCCATGGGAAGAAAGGTGCAGCGAAGCCCACGATAGGAAGAGAGCAAAGTACAAAGCATTGCTGGTGGAGTGCAGGGAGAGAGGGTGGCAGACGTGGAGCTTCCCAGTGGCAGTTGGATGTAGAGGCTTCCGCGCACAGTCTGTGTGGAGAATGTTATCTGCATTAAGAGTACCTGGCAGGACTAAAAGATCAGCGGTGCAGAGGATGGCCAAGGCAGCAGAAAGATATTCATGCTGGGTGTGGATGAAGAAGGACACCAGGTGCTGGACACCAACCACCAATGCACAGTGACTGATCATCACTGTGGACCCCCTATCCTGAGTGTACCGAGCCAGGGGTCGAAACACACGATGAGGGATGGCCTCGTCTGAGGACGTCAGCAGTGCAGCAGCATTGACATCATAGCTGTATATAGGCAATAGGCATGTATGTTATATGTAAGCATCCAAGATACTTCTTGATTTAATATATTTTTCTTTAAATGGATAAAGTACAAAAACACATGTATGGGAGAAAACTACATTTAATGAAATTATACATAGATTTGATAAGAACTCTTTGATGAAATTATACATAGATTTGATAAGAATAGCAGTCTGTAAAATAAGCCTACACACAGTAGTAAAGACTCTGTATCACACACAAGTATAAATTGTTCACCGACTAAAATACAGTATAAAAACCATGCTAATATCACTTTATATCACACTACCGTAATTAGGACACTGTTATTGAAAATTATTAGTATTAAACCATCAAATTGTTCAATAGAGTCAAGGTCCACTCCAAATTTCAGCTGGCAGAAGAAACCAAAACGGGATGCCTCCACATATGTAAAAATAACTGCATGACAATATCTATTTCATATACCATATGTTTTCTTCATTTAAAAAAAAAAAGTTTCCAAACTCTTTTAATAACTTTTGTATATTAACTGTAATTTTCATGTTAAGAAATATGGCAGAATGATTGTGTTCTGTAACGTTATCCATATATATATGTTTCTTTTATTTTTATTTATTTTTCTCTTCGTTTTTAAAATAGAGTTGATAATTAATAAGAGATGACCACATAAAAATTCACTAAAAACATCAAATAACTTGCACGTACATTGTATATTTAATTACCATCAACTTGTATCTAAAATTACTGGTTTGTCCTAATTAGGGTGCTGAGGAGTGAGCACTTACGTTTGGGTTTACTTTAATGACAACAAACATGCAATTATATACAAATATGAAAACCGTATTTGAGAATATTTATTGACAGTAGTCAAATCTTAAAACACCACAATAATCACCGGCCATTATTATAAAATCTTCATATAAATACAACATGAGAAAACTTGTATAAAGTTTAACAGTCCACTGATATTGATTAAAATGTGTAAGATTTAATACACATAAAAATAAATGTAATCATTGTAAGTCAAACCTGAGTGGGGTTTTGCCACCATTATGTTTAACAAGTATTGTAAATCTAAATACATGTACAGGCAACATAGTTCTCAAACACAGCTCTGTTATACAGAAAAGAACATCACACCGTTGTAGAACAATCACAAAACACCACCCTAGTCCTTATCGTATCCTCCGCCTTGGTCACATGCATTAAATATTAACAGATAATAATTGTTAGATTCTGTTCTGAAGACAATTTACAACTATCTAATTCTAATGTTTGTTTAGGTCTATAATTTCATTGTGGCATGCAGTAATCTTTTTTCATAAAAGTTTCAATTTTATTTGAATCAATATCAAAATTTGATTCAAATATCATAATTCTAAACAATGTAATAAAAGTGCCTGGCAGGTAATACCCGTCCAAACCAACTTCCAGATGAACATTTCATTAGCCAGTGGGTCTATTCTCTACATGGATTTACAGCATGGGATCTCCATAAGACAGCTAGTCTATGTTGTCTATAGTGTTATACACAAATTCCACAAACATTACATACAATTTGGGACTTTTATTATCAGAAATGATATAAAAATGCAGCTAAATTCTATATTTTAGTCCCAAGTCTCTCTACATTATATATATGATTATTTGGAATATACTACATTTCGGTCAAACTAACTGAATTTATTAGCATACTTAATTTGGTCTAGTCCTTGTATTGAATTTAACACTATTAAATGTAAAATTATGGTCCATATCTGGTATCTTTTCATACATTAAGGTGTAATATACATAGATGCGGGAAATAATGAGATTGGCTTCCTATAGATAGTCCCAGTAATAATGACATGGGACAGTGTTATATGCCTCGGCCTTTTATCAATAAATGATAATGTCTCTTGGTTTTATAGACAAGGTAATTAAAGGGGCATTACTCTGCAAGCGGCAGAAATTACTATTTGTGTCACTTTGCCTTAACCTATATACCTGTACGCCTGAAATATATTCAACATTTTTGTTCCATTTGATGTTCCATTTGGGGCCCAAATGATATAAAAAAAAACAACTTATATATATTTTGGTTACACACAAAACTTTTTACATATGAAAGCGAAAACTTCACAAAGTCCATACTCCAGATCCATCACCGTAGAATACTGTAGGTCCATAAAAATTTCAAAATATGAAAACTTTATTAAATAATAAATTGTAGACGAATATGGATCACAATAGGTCACAGAAACCTTTAACTCATGTTAAAAATATTTCTTAATTAAGAATACTTCTAGTAAAACAATACATATTTTTATGAAACTGTGAGGGGGCTTATCAGTTCTATGACCTGTGTTGAAAAGCACTAAATACAAGATAACAATAAATATATATTGTATCAGATCTCTATTTTAAAAGGGCCATATACATACATATATTTTTATTAGTAGTATATTTACATGTTGTACTTGATTTAAATTATACAAATTTATTGAGGACATTAAATGAGGATGAATTGGACTGATATTAACTTGGCTGTTAATTATAATACATGTACATGTACTAACATTTAGGTTGTCTTATCAAAGCCTCAGCTTTGGTCACTCCTAAATCACCAACATGTTCCATCCCTTCTGTTCTGAGCCGGCAGGGTACAGCAGTATTGTAGTGTTGAGAACTCAATATAGTAGTCAACAATTCTGAGCAAATTTCCTGATTGTTTTTGCCTTTATAAAAATATCTTGTATGGTTTGTAAAATTAAGCACACAACATCAGCAATAATTACATGCACCTGAGAAATAAAAATGTTCTCACGCTGTTGTCCCTTGTACTTGTCCTACCTCAGTATAATTTTGCTGTATAAAACTCATTTCTTAACAGAAGACCATCAAACTTGCCACACATCTCAATAAAAACACCTCAAACTTTTTTCCACAATGCTGTCTTTTTTTTTAATAGATTATGATCCCACTTAAAAAAAAAAAATTTAAACTAAAAAAAAAAAAAAAATAAATAAATACCAGCCATGAGAATATTTTGAAACAGTGGGTTCATATTTCAGGAACCTAAGTTCAAGAAAAACAATTTAATAAAAACATTGATCACCAGATAGCTATTTTTCCAAATCCTCCAATTATGGGAAATCATTTTAAATTTAATAATAAGTCTATACTTTTATTGAAAATACTTTTTAAGACATAATAATTTATAGAAACCAATTCAGTTAATTAAAATCTTTAGCCATGTCAATTCAAATGCATAAAAGAAACAATGATATTAGAACGAAAAACACATAATGTACAGGTAGACAGGTAAACAATCGTAACAACTTTGGCCTCGGTACAGACTCTGACTAAAAATCATTCGGAATCATACAGACCGACAGATTAAATGGTTATAATCCTGAGTATACTAATTTTGAATAATAAAAGAAAGTAAATCACAGTTATTATCACAATATTATCCAAAAAGCAAATTAATTGTAAAAAAATATACTGCAACATCTACAAGCAACTATCAAAAATATCTTCATACAAGCTTTAAAACAGGAACATCTGTAATTATAGCACATCAGATACCTAATACTAACCTTCCTTCTACATCAGATATTCAACACATGCCTTCCAAGCACTTCAGATATATAATATCAGCCATTCTAGAACACCAGATATCTAATACTAACCTTCCTACTACATCAGATATCTAATACCAGCCTTCCTATTACATCAGATATCTAATACTAACCTTCCTACTACATCAGATATCTAACACCAGCCTTCCTATCACATCAGATATCTAATACTGCCCTAACCTATCTATACTTCTACCACTCAGATATCTACGAAACACCGATATCGAACTCCAGCCTTCCTATCACACTCCAGCCATCTACTCAATATAACCACCTTCCTATTACATCAGATATCTAACACCAGCCTTCCTATCACATCAGATATCCAACACCAGCCTTCCTATCACATCAGATATCCAACACCAGCCTTTCTATCACATCAGATATCTAACACCAGCCTTCCTATCACATCAGATATCTAACACCAGCCTTCCTATAACAGATATTTGATACCATCCTTGCTTGGACATCAGATATCTAACACTGTATAACTATTAAATTTCACGAGACTTTATATTTTCATGCTTGTCCCAGTTCGAACAGGTATTAAATTCCACACAACACCGCCTTGTAAACATTAAGCAGTAAACACTTCTGTACATTTGTGTGTATATGAATGGTTTCTGGGTATTTATCATCACACTTAATTTAATGACAGTGAATGTACTGAAATTATATACCCTGGTGAATATTACTAACAATATAGTACCAGTCTTCCTAGCTCGAATGTCTATAATGTTGCCTTTGTTAACAAATTATCGGTTGCTAATTGTATATTTCTGTATAAGATGAAACAAGATATAATGCATTAAAAACTACTAGAATGGTATTAGACAAACAGGTTAAAAATAAGGTGAGATCTATGAAATAAGATCCTAATGAAGTGTACAATAGTATATACTCTATCCCCCGTCACTAGATTACAGTGGAGAATGGGAGGATTAAAATAAAACAGATCTTTATAATTAGATCATAGAAATAATATAACATAATTATCCAAAATAAGTCACTGCCTACAAATATCAGTAAGCCATTTCTTCATTTTTGTAGAATCCTCAATTCTAAAAGAGTAAACTATAGAAAAGTGGTTCACAAAAAACCCTCCCCAAACTTGAACAATGACATTTTACACTATATGATGAGGCTTATTTGACGATAAATATGGTATTAGATTTTTACACTAGTGGAGAGGGCTTATTTGAGGATAAATATGGTACTAGACTTTTACACTAGGGGAGGGGGCTTATTTGAGGATAAATATGGTACTAGACTTTTACACTAGGGGAGGGGGCTTATTTGAGGATAAATATGGTACTAGACTTTTACACTAGGGGAGGGGGCTAATAAATATGGTACTAGGTTTTTACACTAGTGGAGAGGGCTTATTTAAGGATAAATATGGTACTAGACTTTTACACTAGGGGAGGGGGCTTATTTGAAGATAAATATGGTACAAGAGTTTTACACTAGGGGGGGGGGGGGGCTTATTTAAGGATAAATATGACAATAGAACCTTTCCTGATCCACTAGATTATAATGGCACACAGAGAATAAAAATCAAATCTAAAGAATTAGATTGACATAATGAAGTGTGAGATTGTGTATACCACACACTGATGAAAAGGAACCATATAAAGATAGTAAATGTACTTATTTTGGCGCATAACAAAACTTAAACAGAATACTGCAATAATGAATTGGTGCACCCACATCATTTTCTATAGAAATCCTGATTTAGTGCAATATTCCAGCACAAAAATGGCTAAAATATGATTACCACATAAATATATATTTTTACAGTATATCATAGGTAAATGGAACCTCTACTCTCTGTATCATTTAGTGTACAGACAAACATACTATTAACAAGGTAAATTGGAATGAAAATTTTTCAAAAAATCATCTCAT
Organism: Pecten maximus; assembly: GCF_902652985.1. Lineage (NCBI taxonomy): Eukaryota > Metazoa > Mollusca > Bivalvia > Pectinida > Pectinidae > Pecten > Pecten maximus. Next base: position 31,553,650 of record NC_047016.1, on the reverse strand, counting down.
GGTTTAGAAAATAACTGATATTCATTTAAAAAGATCTTTTTATTTTCATGTTTTATAAACAAAACAAAAAAAGTTACTGACTTCACTTGTACCGAAATGGTATGGATCAATAAGACGCTTTGGTTTTATTTTTTTTTGGTGAGTTCAAACTGAGCTCAGGAAACTAAATCCTAATGTATTTCAGGAGGTATATAAAAACTTCATGAAATGACATAAAACATTCTGTTATTTCTCATTGTATCTTATTAAATAGCTTGCAATAAAAAATATCTAAAGCTTTATCACTTAAACTATTAAATGTCGTTGTTAAAAATGTAAAATTAAAAGCACTAAATCTATACATATTTCCTGAGTGTATGTAACAATATTACCTGTAAGTTTCTGGACAAAGCCAAAATAACACTGATCAATGCCAAGCAGGAGATTTGAAGATAATTATCATATTTCAATGTTCAATTTTTCAAGTTGTTAACTGTTTAACAAGTTTAACTGATCTAATAGCAGTTCTAGGTCATGTTTACCCCTTCAAATATATTGTACAGCAAAGGAAATATAAACATACATTCAAGACATTTTCCATGGAAAATCATTCAATAAAATACATTTTCAATTACAACATTACGAGATCACTTCTTCTCAGATCTTTCTCGCTTGAAGATCACCTTTTCCAGACCCATAAATGGAGCCTCGAAGGCTAGGGAAAGGATAAAAGCACCCATGAAGGTCAGACAGAGGAAGCCCAAATAGATCATGATCTGGAAAAAAAAAAAAAAATTCATTAAATAATCTTTCTTTTTTTCAAGTAACAATTTGATACTAAAAGATTGAAATTATTTCATAAGTAAGAGGAGACAACTTGGTGAAGATACATACTAGAAAAATCCTAATGGTACAAATCTAACTTAGGACCAGCAGCACCAATCCTAAGAGTACAGATTCAACTCAAGTCTGACTGAACCAATCTTAAGGGTACAGATCTTACTGAGGACCGGCAAAACCGACCCTAATAGTACAAATCTAAGTGAGGATTGGCGGAATCATTATTAACCAGCCAAACTGTCCCTAATAGTACAAATCTAACTCAGGACCAGCCAAACTGTCCCTAATAGTACAAATCTTACTTAGGACCAGCCAAACCAACCCTAATAGAACAAATATAACTTAAGACCAGCCAAACAACCCTAATAGTACAAATCTGTGTTAGGACCAGCCAAACCAACCCTAATAGTACAAATCTAATAGTACAAATCTATTTAAGGACCAGCCAAACCAACCCTAATAGTACAAATCTAACTTAGGACTGGCCAAACCGACCCTAATAGTACAAATCTTACTTAGGACCAGCCAAACAGACCCAAATGGTACAGATCTAACTTAGGACTGGCCAAGCCGACCCTAATACTACAAATGTAACTTAGGACCAGCCAAACTGTCCCTAATAGTACAAATCTAACTTAGGACCCTAATAGTACAAATCTAACTTAGGACCAGCTGCACCAATCCTAATAGTACAAATCTAACTGAAGACCAGCTGAACCGATCTTAATGGTAAATGGTAATGGTGTTGTGTTCCTGTATAACTATAGTAATGGTGTTGTGTTCCTGTATAACTATAGTAATGGTGTTGTGTTCCTGTATAACTGTAGAAATGGTGTTGTGTTCCTGTATAACTATAGTAATGGTGTTGTGTTCCTGTATAACTATAGTAATGGTGTGGTGTTCCTGTATAACTATAGTAATGGTGTTGTGTTCCTGTATAACTATAGTAATAGTGTTGTGTTCCTGTATAACTATAGTAATGGTGTTGTGTTCCTGTATAACTGTAGAAATGGTGTTGTGTTCCTGTATAACTATAGTAATGGTGTTGTGTTCCTGTATAACTAGAGTAATGGTGTTGTGTTCCTGTATAACTACAGTAATGGTGTTGTCTTCCTGTATAACTGTAGTAATGGTGTTGTCTTCCTGTATAACTATGGTAATGGTGTTGTGTTCCTGTATAACTATAGTAATGGTGTGGTGTTCCTGTATAACTATAGTAATGGTGTTGTGTTCCTGTATAACTATAGTAATGGTGTTGTGTTCCTGTATAACTATAGAAATGGTGTTGTGTTCCTGTATAACTACAGTAATGGTGTGGTGTTCCTGTATAACTATAGTAATGGTGTTGTGTTCCTGTATAACTATAGTAATGGTGTTGTGTTCCTGTATAACTATAGTAATGGTGTTGTGTTCCCGTATAACTATAGTAATGGTGTTGTGTTCCTGTATAACTGTAGAAATGGTGTTGTGTTCCTGTATAACTATAGTAATGGTGTTGTGTTCCTGTATAACTAGAGTAATGGTGTTGTGTTCCTGTATAACTATAGTAATGGTGTTGTGTTCCTGTATAACTATAGTAATGGTGTTGTGTTCCTGTATAACTGTAGAAATGGTGTTGTGTTCCTGTATAACTGTAGTAATGGTGTTGTGTTCCTGTATAACTACAGTAATGGTGTTGTGTTCCTGTATAACTATAGTAATGGTGTTGTGTTCCTGTATAACTATGTAACAGAGCGCAGGATTAATAAATTCAAATCACTGCCTCCGCTAGGGATCGAACCCGGGACCTCTGTTTTACTAGTCTTACGCTCAACCAATCGAGCTAAAGAGATCTCCCTAGCCAAGCGATATATTGCGGCCAGTATTTACCAGGGTTACATACTCCCCCTCCAGGAAAGAACTCGTCTTCGAGTTTCCAGGGGTAACAGCGATGCTTTCACAAGCAGCGATGAGTATCATTCCTGAGTCCCTACATGGGCGCCAATGCAACAGAGCGTAGGATTAATTTAATTTAAATCACTGCCTCTGCTAGGGATCGAACCTGGGACCTCTGGCTTACTAGTCTTACGCTCAACCGATCGAGCTAAAGAGAAGATCTCTCTAGCCGAGCGATATATTGCGGCTAGTATTTACCAGGGTTACAACTATAATAATGGTGTTGTGTTCCTGTATATGCATAGTAATGGTGTTCTCTTCCTGTGTGACCATGGTAAAGATGGTGTATTTCTGTTTTACTTACCAAAGAAAAGTTAGTGTAGTGTATAGGTGTTTGGTGGCTGAAGTAGAAAGCAAACATGACAATTGGATGTATCAGATAGCCACAGTACGTCAGTCGACTCAGAGGGATAAAGGCCTTCCATGACAGTAAGGTGTTCACAAAACCTGTAACAAAATTAAATACCAATCAGATAAGATGTCCACATAGTGACAAAATAAGGTATGAATGTCCACATAGTGACAAAATAAGGTATGATGTCCACATAGTGACAAAATAAGGTATGAATGTCCACATAGTGACAAAATAAGGTATGATTTCCACATAGTCACAAGATAAGGTCAGATGTCCACAAAGTCACAAAATAAGGTCAGATGTCCACATAGTGACAAAATAAGGTAAGATTTCCACATTGTCACAAAACAAGGTATGACATCCACATTGTCACAAAACAAGGTAAGATGTCCACAAAGTGAAAAAATAAGGTCAGATGTCCACATAGTCACAAGATAAGGTCAGATGTCCACATAGTCACAAGATAAGGTCAGATGTCCACATAGTCACAAGATAAGGTCAGATGTCCACATAGTGACAAAATAAGATATGATTTCCATAGTCACAAAATAAGGTCAGATGTCCACGTAGTCACAAAATAAGGTCAGATGTCCACAGTCACAAAATAAGGTCAGATGTCCACATAGTCACAAAATAAGGTCAGATGTCCACGTAGTCACAAAATAAGGTATGATGTCCACATAGTCACAAAATAAGGTATGATGTCCACATAGTCACAAAATAGGGTCAGATTCCACCAAAATAGTCCCACAAGCACAAAAAGGTAGATTGTCAACATAGTCACAAAATAAGGTCGATGTCCATAGTCACAAAATAAGGTCAGATGTCCACATAGTCACAAAATAAGGTATGATGTCCACATAGTCACAAAAAGAAAGTAAGTCAAAAATAAGGTCAGATGTCCACATAGTCACAAAATAAGGTAAGATGTCCACATAGTCACAAAATAAGATATGATTTCCATAGTCACAAAATAAGGTAAGATGTCCACATAGTCACAAAATAAGAAGCAATAAAGGTAAGATGTCACAAGTCACAAAATAAGGTAAGATTCGACATAGTCACAAAATAAGGTCAGATGTCCACATAGTCACAAAATAAGGTAAGATGTCCACATAGTCACAAAATAAGATATGATTTCCATAGTCACAAAATAAGGTCAGATGTCCACATAGTCACAAAACAAGGTTTGATGTCCACATAATCACAAAGATAAGAAAATGACAACATAGTCACAAAATAAGATATGACGTTCTAAATTCTAAAGAACGAGATAAGTTGTCAATATGTTAACAGTCTACTATACATAAAATGACTACTGGTCTTTCTACAGTTAATCCTTACCTCCATTACCAGTGGCACAGGCAAAGATAACCCAACATATACTGACTCCCCAGGCAATCCTGTTGGTGGTGTTGTACAGGGCTGACACATCTAAACTCAATGGATGGCCATTTATTGGGTCGTACAGGCCATAAACTACAGAACATGCCACTGCTGCTGCTAACAACCAACATACCAGGTTCACATACTGAAAAACATAAACCGATCCACACTGAATCTAGCATGCAAATATCTTAAAAAATAATGGGTTTGGCTTTCTTTGCTTTTCATTTTTGGATTTTCTCATGAGAGAATTAAAGTCAACCATCCATAACATGGTAAAAAGTGGTAGAGTATTTTTGTTGACCTTTTATAATGAAGCATCTTGAATAACGACCTTTGATCTGTTATATAATCAAGTGACTTGACTGATGACCTCCAAAATCTAAGCGGGTGTCAGTAGTTTTTTGTGATTCAAAAAGTCCTAAACAATTTCTTTACTATTTCAGATCTTTCTTAAATTTTGATAAATATTGTGTAAATAGCAAAAACGGATGGACAAACAACCTGATTAGTATCAGGCACCTGCATCTGGATGTGATAAATACAGTAGACTTACCCTGTTGATGCGACAACGACATTCAGTCTTGTAGAGGATGTATCCAGTTATGATTCCGACCACATAGGTCCCAATACGACAATACGGTACAATATAGTAGTCATTGAAGTAGTCCTTAGCACCACTACAAAACAATACAAAACAATACAATAAAAATATCATGTATTTGTAGTTTACAAGTTCCAAAAAATACATATATTTATAGCATACAAATACAAAACTGATATATTTATAGTTTATGAATACAAAACAATACATATATATATAGTTTACATTTGTTTGTTGGATTGTGTTTAACATCCTAATATTTACATTCTGTGCGACAGTCTCCCATTACTCCTGTGTTAAACCAGATGGTATTGATCCCCGTATACATGTAAATGCAGTCCAGATCACATGACGCCACTTAATTCTGTCAGCGTTAAAAAAATGCTTGGAAATATGTTGCAGGTGAATCAAACCTATTAAGGATTTTGACTTAGAAAATTCACGTAAATATGACGTCATTTTGGTGCTGTGTTGATCATAGTCACGCCGTGGCTTTGTATTACACATCAATTTGAATACATACCAAATAATATAATGAAATCGATTTCACATGTGCCGTTCTTTCAATTGAACAAACAGGGAAATAGCTGAACTTAAAACCCAGAATTAGCAAAGAGAAAGTGAAGTTTAACATATCTTACATAATAAAACGCTTGTTAGATTGTATTCAATGTCAACATCAACGCAATCTGGGTGACAGATAAATATTCATGATGCCCTAATGGGCACCATTCTATGTATCTGTCACCCAGATTGCACTGATCGTGCCAATAAACACAATCTACCAAGCATTTAATTGTTAAATGACAGCCAGGGTTTTGGAGGTGGAGGAAAGATGGAGTACCCGGAGAAAAACTACCGACCTATGGTTAGTACCTCGCAACTGCCCCATGAAGGTTTCGAACTCGCAACCCAGAGGTGGAGGGCTAGTGATAAAGTGTCGGAACACCTTAACCATTTGGCCACTGCATGGTTTACGTATACAATCAATACATATATATATATATAGTTTATAAATACAAAATAACACACAATGTACTCATGTTTTCTATTTATATGTATACAGGTAACAGACAGTTATGTACAGATTTAGAGACAGGTGAGACAGAGATTGGACAATGGTAGAGGAGACATTTTCATCTAAATCTAAATAGATAAGAGAACTTGGCATCTGTACTGGAGGGACAACATCTTAACAGATGAGTACAGATAACTTACGCTGGAGTTCCTCCTCCCCCTACCATTGAGGGAGGCATTCCCTCGACGCGGGAGATCACCCCAGCAGTTATAAGAGTCGCCAGCATGAAAATCATACACACAATGAGGCCAATGGTCGGTGCACTGAAAGAGAAGTACAAAGTATTAAAAATATATATAAATAATATATCTCAGAGACTCGAAACACTGCCACAATAGCCTGAACATACATGGTTGTGAGGATCCTAAGCTGCATTGTGAGGAAACCCAAAATCGATCTAATAGGGATCACTGTACGGTACAATGCTGCACATCTGAAACTCTCCTGGGACAAGTATTTCAGTTGGTTCTTAATATGTTCTTATATATTGATAAGTGGAATGGATAGATTTAGGATATGTGGAGTTTAGATATATTAAACTAGAATATGTGGAATTTTAAAATGTGAATGTTTTCGCCACATTTTGTGTATTCCTACAGGCTACAGATGACATGTCAGTGCAAAGAGCACCCAAAACTAAACACACATACAAATAATAACTTACCATCTTTATTTGAAGATAAAGTAAAGACTTCATTCTTGTTGATAAATAACTTTTGTTCGGAACAGAAAGCTAGTAAATCAATTATTAGGTCAAAGAAAACGATGTCTGATATGATCTGGGAAATCACCTGTTTCTATAAATAGAACACAAAAGAGTTCCATTTGAACATAAATGGTGGAACACACGTTCTCTGGTCTAAAGATCAGCTGGCATGGTTTACAAGTTTACATGAGTATTCAAGTGATGTTTAAGCTTAATATATGATAATGAATAGATATCTTCAACTGGAATATTTTTATGACTGAATATTTTACCGTTTCCACAACCTTGGGTATTCTGCTATAAGGTATAGTCTGTTTCATAAAACTTCAGAATAACTAATCTTAATAAGGGCGCCCCCACTGTCAATTACCCGCGCCCTGCGCCCTTATTAGGTCAAATACGGTATGTGGAATTGGGAAATGTGATATTGTGATTATAGCATCCTCTTGTACAACATATTAATCTAATCAAATCAAAATGTACATATGAATATCAATTAACTCTTTTGTTAAGAAGCAGGAAGAAATATGTGTTGTAATTCAGCTCCATGTACATATGAATATCAATTAACTCTATTGTTAAGAAGCAGGAAGAAATATGTGTTGTAATTCAGCTCCACATTGATTAACACATTTTACTAATGTGAAACAGCACCTGTCGCTTGATATAGCATGGGGACCTCAATGAACAGGTCTAATATTATAAACCACTAAAATCATGATTTTGAATCCTGCTGTATACCTTGACAGCAGCATAAAAGCCGAGATTGAATATGATTGGAATCCAGATCAGCTTAGATTGATACTTACAAGAACAAAGGTACAAGCATCAAAGGACTGAGGACAAAGAACTGCATGTCATTGGCCAGGTACCAGGACCATCCCATACACTGTAAATATAGAACATAGATATCATATCTCTCTACCAGGACCCTCCCATACACTGTAAATATAGAACATAGATATTATATCTCTCTACCAGGACCCTCCCATACACTGTAAATATAGAACATAGTTTATATCTCTCTACCAGGACCCTCCCATACACTGTAAATATACAACATAGATATTATATCTCTCTACCAGGACCCTCCCATACACTGTAAATATAGAACATAGATATTATATCTCTCTACTAGGACCCTTCCATACACTGTAAACATAGAACACAGATATTATATCTCTCTACCAGGACCATCCCATACACTGTAAATATAGAACATAGAGTTTATATCTCTCTACCAGGACCCTTCCATACACTGTAAATATAGAACATAGATATTATATCTCTCTACCAGGACCCTCCCATACACTGTAAATATACAACATAGATATTATATCTCTCTACCAGGACCCTCCCATACACTGTAAATATAGAACATGGAGTTTATATCTCTCTACCAGGACCCTCCCATACACTGTAAATATAGAACATAGTTTATATCTCTCTACCAGGACCCTCCCATACACTGTAAATATACAACATAGATATCATATCTCTCTACCAGGACCCTCCCATACACTGTAAATATACAACATAGATATTATATCTCTCTACCAGAACCCTCCCATACACTGTAAACATAGAACATAGATATCATATCTCTCTACCAGGACCCTCCCATACACTGTAAACATAGAACATAGAGTTTATATCTCTCTACCAGGACCCTTCCATACACTGTAAATATAGAACATAGATATTATATCTCTCTACCAGGACCCTCCCATACACTGTAAACATAGAACATAGAGTTTATATCTCTCTACCAGGACCCTCCCATACACTGTAAATATAGAACATAGAGTTTATATCTCTCTACCAGGACCCTCCCATACACTGTAAATATACAACATAGATATTCTATCTCTCTACCAGGACCCTCCCATACACTGTAAATATAGAACATAGATATCATATCTCTCTACCAGGACCCTCCCATACACTGTAAATATAGAACATAGATATTATATCTCTCTACCAGGACCCTCCCATACACTGTAAATATACAACATAGATATTCTATCTCTCTACCAGGACCCTCCCATACACTGTAAATATAGAACATAGATATTCTATCTCTCTACCAGGACCCTCCCATACACTGTAAATATAGAACATAGATATTATATCTCTCTACCAGGACCCTCTCATACACTGTAAATATAGAACATAGATATTATATCTCTCTACCAGGACCCTCCCATACACTGTAAATATACAACATAGATATTATATCTCTCTACCAGGAACCTCCCATACACTGTAAATATAGAACATAGATATTATATCTCTCTACCAGGACCCTCTCATACACTGTAAATATAGAACATAGATATTATATCTCTCTACCAGGACCCTCCCATACACTGTAAATATAGAACATAGACATTATATCTCTCTACCAGGACCCTCCCATACACTGTAAATATAGAACATAGAGTTTATATCTCTCTACCAGGACCCTCCCATACACTGTAAATATAGAACATAGATATTATATCTCTCTACCAGGACCCTCCTATACACTGTAAATATAGAACAAAGATATTATATCTCTCTACCAGGACCCTCCCATACACTGTAAATATAGAACATAGATATTATATCTCTCTACCAGGACGCTCCCATACACTGTAAATATAGAACATAGATATTATATCTCTCTACCAGGACCCTCCCATACACTGTAAATATAGAACATAGATATTATATCTCTCTACCAGGACCCTCCCATACACTGTAAATATAGAACATAGATATTATATCTCTCTACCAGGACCCTCCCATACACTGTAAATATAGAACATAGAGTTTATATCTCTCTACCAGGACCCTCCCATACACTGTAAATATAGAACATAGATATTATATCTCTCTACCAGGACCCTCCCATACACTGTAAATATAGAACATAGAGTTTATATCTCTCTACCAGGACCCTCCCATACACTGTAAATATAGAACATAGATATTCTATCTCTCTACCAGGACCCTCCCATACACTGTAAACATAGAACATAGAGTTTATATCTCTTCACCAGGACCCTCCCATACACTGTAAATATAGAACAAAGATCTTATAGAGCTCTATATAGTTCAGTTTGAATAATCTTAGAAAACAAATATGGTTTCTTTATAAGCAATAAGAGGCTGAGGTGTTTTATTCTACCAACCATTTTATCTGTTTTTACTAAGTTGTTGATATACAACAGATTTGTCCACCAGGTGTCGGAGCAGAAGTCTTTTTCTGTGCCACCCTGCATCCATTTAGGTCCTTCAAACATATAGCGGAACAGGGGCACATAGACCATCATTAATAGCATGTATGGTGGAGTCAGTCTGTAAAATATAACACCAGAAGCATTACAATATATATTTATTTTCAATAATTTCTCAAGAAATTGTTGTCAGAATGAAAAGGAACCCTGAGCACCCAGAGAAAATCCACATGGTCAGAGTGTAGTTTTCTCTGACTCTCACCCACCCATTGACAGAAAATTCTCCCCCCCCCCCCCCCCCCCCCCCCCCTCCTCTGTTATCAGATTTTTCCTGTTTACATTGACTCACATCAACCTTAAACTCTTGCGTAGAATTCTTCAGATAAGCTGATTCTCTATAAAAATGGTACGCGAGAGACACAGACATGGTTCTTATTTTTACATCCAATCAGGAAATAGAACCCCAGTCATCATTCTTCGTGACACCAGACTACGGACATTCGATTACTGTTATAATCATTTTACTTCAGACTTCCAGCATTACATTTAAAATTTATTTACAGTTGAGCTGACTACTGAATCTTACCTCCAGAATCGATGAAAATAAAACATGCCCCAGTTCAGTTTGCCATTCTTCTTCTTCATTTCCTTCAGTACAAGGTAGGACAAGAGGAGTCCACTGAAGCGATCAATAGGAATGTTTACTAATTACTGCTAAATGTCATTCTATATGGTATCCTAACTATCTTTGGCATCAATTAACTAAACATTCAAATGAGTATAATGTAACTATTTAAACACCGGACTGAATTAAAACAGATTAGCACCACTAACTCCACTTCAACATACAACCTCCTCTTTTTATATAAGAACCCCTCTGCTCCTTTGGGAACCAGTTCCCCATTTTATAAAGAACAGAGTCCCTTTCAACAATTAATTCTTCCAGCCAAATTTGGTCAAAGTCTCAAAGAGTAATTAGATGTGATGCCTTGAAAACCTCCATTTTGTAATTAGGCAATTACTTTTCAAAACATGGGTCTTTCTCTATCTGGAAGTATTTTTTTTGCATTTCTATCATGTACAGATCAAAAATATTAGCTTCCTTTTTTTGTAAAATGAATATTTCTTTTCAATACTATAATAACTGCATATTTTTTGTGTGCCTTTAATGAAAGATTATCTGGAAATTCATAAACCTATACAAGGCATTTTGTTAGGCACAACAAAAGAATCATGATTGTTAATGATCCATGAGATGTCAATTAAAAGAGTAGTCTTTTGAATTATCTGAAGGTCACATAAGACAGACAGTCACTATAGCACAGGTTGATCTTTATTCTACTTCCAGCTTCGGCTGCAAAGTGGCTAAATACAGATTTTTGGCTATGCAGGGGAGATAACATTTTTTACATAGCACTAATGACATTAATGCAGAAATAATCTGTATGCAATCAATTTTAGGTTGTCAAGCTTATAGATTTATGTAATCTATTGAAAATTAACCATTTTAGGCTCCTCACACAGTCTTCACTTAGGAGCAGCCACACTTTTTACCTCTACATATACAGCATTCAATTGAAAGTCCTTATTTCATGAATATTAGATTTCTCACATATTAACATCAACCTTTTTGGTCTAACTTTGACATCAAGGAAATATTGATGGTTGAACTATTTTTTTTTTCAGCCAGTGATCAGAGTGTTGCTCCTTTCATACCCCATTTTGAAGGAGGCAATGGTTTATTTATGTGTTCTTATAACTGTCAGTTTCATATGAAGAAAGGTACTGTTATGCATTTACTGGTCAAATAACTGTTTACTGTGTACATAACTTGTTTTCCATTTTATTAGTCTTGGCTAGTGGGCAATGTTAAAGTTTTATTTGTGTAGCTAAATAGTCTAAGATAAATTCTTTAGAGGGGGCTGTAAATTAGAGTGGTGACCTTGCGAAGTCTAGCAGGGAAGACTCATCTGTGACAAAACTTGTCGTCGGTGAGGCAGGATAAGCTGACCTCTGGGTTCACATCTAAGAGTAAAGGATTGAAGTGAGGATCTTTAAAGAGATTTAAGAATAACAGTAACGAGGTATTTTGATACTTACCTGATTGTGAAAAAGGAATCAACAGACACAAGAGCATTTAATATAGCATGGGCTGTCCAAGTCTTCATAAACTCTGGGAAATACGTCGCCAGGTTATCTGTTAAAATAAACAACCATCATCTGATGAGTGGAAATCACCAATTATCATTTTATATTTTAATTAATATGCTACTGCATTTTCAAATATGAACAGACTATTAATAAATCGGCACATCCACAATATACAAGACAATATAAAGAAATATCAATAACAACCGCTATCGTAATTTAGAATAATGCATGAAAATCGATAAAATAAGATTTCCTCTAAAATAGGTCTATTTACAATAATTGAAAAGTACATAACTTCATAGCTAAATACATTATAGTACCAAATATGTACAGTCTATAATATATTATATGTAATTAGCAACAGAAAATGTTATCTTGTTTGTAATAAGGTTCCTATCATTACCCAAATATTCAATAGGCTATTGCCAAATGGAAACAAACATAAAGCTCGGGATTCATGGTTGGTGTTACTGCCTCATACCTGCAGAACCTATCCCAAAGGCAAAGGCATGACCCAACACCACCCAGCTCATACTGAGGAAGCGCACTCCATTTAGACAGGTAATAGACCCTGGGCCTTGATGGGTGTTCAGGATCTTACAGGCATTGGTGTACACGGAAAAGGCTAACAGGGCCTGAACAAGTATTCCTGTAACAAGAAAGGAATTAATCAGATTTTTAGAGTATCGTATCATTTATTTATTCAGAGCGTCAAAGCATCATTATGAATAAATCTATGAAATACATATAACAGTTCATGCTTAAATGCAAGTAAATATGTAACCTCTACTTCATGAGCTTCAAGACAGGGACTTGTTTCTCCCACTACATTCCTTTATAGAAAGGGTAAAGATAAATTTGTCCATACCTTCATTCAAAAAGGAAAGTAGATGTTGAAAACAATGACTCACAAGCATACCACATCATTAATTTATGCAGCATTACCCTATCACAATCAAGTTACATTGCAAGTTACATCACGTCAATTTTGTCACACTATTCTTATGCTCTACATATGATGACACTATACATTCACTATGACATTAATTGTCAGTTGCAGTATTCAGTGACATGAATGCATGACAGAATGATAATTAGAAATTTTAAAAATTTTAATAGACATTTATGCAAAAGATGCCAAAGCCATTTGGCCACGAAAGTTTTCCACGTATGCTTTCTTTTGTGATGTCTAAAAATAGTCTAGCGGGGAAGTCTCATCTGTGACAAAACTTGTCGTCGGTGAGGCAGGATAAGCTGACCTCTGGGTTCACATCTAAGAGTAAAGGATTGAAGTGAGGATCTTTAAAGAGATTTAAGAATAACAGTAACGAGGTATTTTGATACTTACCTGATTGTGAAAAAAATACCCCCACATATATATTGTATATGTTCTTAATTTGATGTCTTTAAATTTCAGCACAAAACTAAATTAAAACCGATTAGTGGATGTTGAATAACCACATAGAATAATGCCATAAAAACCAATGCAGATAACTACAATTTGTGCAATCATAATTTAGCGGAATCCTTCCAGCACGAAAAATGCTACAATAAGATTATTGCTAAAAATATGTATGTTGACAGTAATTCATCCATCGAAATTGCAAAATTATGCCCCGAAGGAAGGGAGGGGGGGCGATATCCCTAAAAATATGTATGTTGACAGTAATTTATCCATCGAAATTGCAAAATTATGCCCCCAAGGAAAGGGGGTGGTATCACTAGAAATATGTATGTTAACAGTAATCTATCTATCGAAATTGCAAAACCATGCCTTCAAGGAAATAACCATCTTTACTGTATCTCAACCCCTGGGATAAAAATTATTTTTAGCATTTGGATAAGCTTAAAACAATGTTATTCTCAGGTAGAGCTAGGCTTTCTCACAGGGGTGAGACATTCCATCAATATTTTACCAACATTAATAGACTTTGGTATATCACAACCATTAATGGATTTTTGTAATAAATACCTGGTGCTGCCACGACTCCGATATCAGGGGCTCCTAATAGGGGCTGTGATTCCCCTTCAGTACCTCGTATCTTATGTGTGAAGGTGGGTACACCATTATCAATTTCCTCATATTCCTTGGTTTTATTCTTCGGCCATTGTATATACACTAGATCGTACAGAGTAGCTATCACCAACAGTGCCAGGAACAGGCAAGAAATCACCCTGTAAAATACAATATTAACCAATCAGGCCTCCAGACTATCTCAACCAATCAGGCCTCCAGATTATCTCAACCAATCAGGCCTCCAGAATGCATCAACTAATCAGGCCTCCAGATTACTGCAAAACAATCAGGCCTATACACTACCTCAACCAATCAGGACCCCGACTATCATAACCAACCAGTACTCCAGATGACTGACAGACTGCCTCAACCAATCAAAATCCAGACTTACATATCCATCAATCAGGAATTCAGATGACATTAATCAAACAGGTCTCCATACTATCTCAACCAATCTGGACTCCAGACCATCTCAACTAATCAGGCCTCCACACTATCTCAACCAATCAGGCTTCCATACTATCTCAACCAATCAGGCCTCCATACTATCTCAATCAATCAGGCTTCCATACTATCTCAACCAATCAGGCCTCCATACTATCTCAACCAATCAGGCTTCCATACTATCTCAATCAATCAGGCCTCCATACTATCTCAATCAATCAGGCCTCCATACTATCTCAACCAATCAGGCCTCCATACTATCTCAACCAATCAGGCTTCCATACTATCTCAACCAATCAGGCCTCCATACTATCTCAACCAATCAGGCTTCCATACTATCTCAACCAATCAGGCCTCCATACTATCTCAACCAATCAGGCTTCCATACTATCTCAACCAATCAGGCTTCCATACTATCTCAACCAATCAGGCCTCCATACTATCTCAATCAATCAGGCCTCCATACTATCTCAACCAATCAGGCTTCCATACTATCTCAACCAATCAGGCCTCCATACTATCTCAATCAATCAGGCCTCCATACTATCTCAACCAATCAGGCTTCCATACTATCTCAACCAATCAGGCTTCCATACTATCTCAACCAATCAGGCCTCCATACTATCTCAACCAATCAGGCTTCCATACTATCTCAACCAATCAGGCCTCCATACTATCTCAACCAATCAGGCTTCTATACTATCTCAATCAATCAAGCTTCCATTATATCTCAACCTTCAGGGCCTATACATAACCTCCACTCATCAGGCATATATACACGACGTCAACCAAGCAGGCCTACACACGACCTCAACCAATCAGGCATACACACGACCTCAACCAATCAGGCATACACACTATCTCAACCAATCAGGCATACACACGACCTCAACCAATCAGGCATACACACGACCTCAACCAATCAGGCATACACACGACCTCAACCAATCAGGCATACACACGACCTCAACCAATCAGGCATATACACAACCTCAACCAATCAGGCCTCCAGACCACCTCAACCAATCAGGCCTATACATTACCTCCAACAACTAGGTCTATACATCAAGACTCCAGATTATCTTAATGTCTAAATAATGCCTTTGTACAACTCATGGTTAGGTTTCAAAGGCTGGAAGTAGACTCAAGCTTAAAGTTGTACATTTTAATTAAGTAGGAAACTAATTTAATGTTAAAGTTCTAGATATCAAAATCATAAGTGATGCCAGCATTATTTTGATAAATATTTTGAGAAGATTAATCCCAGAGGGCCTGAATTGCTCATATAGGTATTTAGGAATAATGGTAAAATTAGTTTCTTTTTGTTGCAATACTAATGCTGCTAGTGGTATTTCAAAGAATGGTATATTTTGTTTCTAATTGAGATGTTTGACAAGTACCTTCACTTTACAACCGACTCTGATTCCCACTGGCCCAAAACACATGAAGATTAAAAGTGGCAAAATAACATATCAAAACAGTTACCAAATACACAACTTCAGTGTATGCGTGTGATGACTAAATCAGTTTTGAAACAATTGGATGAAAACGAGAGTCATCACACAAGATTCTGTTCGGTACACTTACAACACCACAGTGGCTTTTGTATCAAACTTTAGGTCATTTTCCTGACAGGTGGTGAATCCAGCATCCAAACTAAGATTTCCAGTATTTATACGATCTACTGTCACTGAGAACACTGAAACAAAATTAATGTGAATTACATGAACATGGACACACATTTTACTTTTCATGACAAGAAAATATTATGAGAAATCTGCCAGAATTTTTTTTTTCATGAACCATTAGATAAGGCGGACCATATGTACTATGAATTATTCATAAGGTGGTCCAATCGTACTATGAATTATTCATAAGGTGGACCAGTCATACCATGAATTATTCATAAGGTGGACCATACCATGAATTATTCATAAGGTGGACCAGTCATACCATGAATTATTCATAAGGTGGACTGGTCGCGCTATGAATTATTCATAAGGTAGATCAATCGTACCATGAATTATTCATAAGGTGGATCAGTCGTACCATGAATTATTCATAAGGTGGATCAGTTGTACAATGAACTAATGGAAAGTTTTATGAAACAACAATTCAGGAAATATTGATATAAGATGACCTTGAAAAACATATCCTTAACAGCAGAATTATAAAAGGAAAATACTGTTTGTACATTGTAGTTAACATATTGTATGTTATGTTGCATGTTGATAAATATAAAAGCTACTTAAAATAATCTTACAGAAAGTGCAACCACATAAACACCATAAGCTACCTTACACTTTCTAGACACTTCACTTCGTCTTTGGAGAAATCACCTGACCTGATAAATTCACTAAAAGCCCTACTTATAAACAAAATACTTCTTTTCTACTTATTTTGCACTTGAAATATATACAGGTCTAATTAAAATGAAAAATTTGTGGAGCTTTAAATTCCCTAAAAAAAAAATTTTCAACATCCGGGACCCATCAAAATGTCTTTTGAGCACTTCAAATAAACAATACTATAAATAGCAATATGATAGGATCCAAGACATCCATGCATTTTTGAATTGATTGATTTTTTTCAAACCAAATGAGATAATGCATACACTGCCATCCATAAGGGAACTATACACATTCTTTTGACTCATTGTAATATTATAAGTGCATCACAACTTTAACTTTGCAATTTTATGAAGATTAGTGGTTTGTCAGTGACAATGGGATTTTTTTTAAAGAAAATAACTAAACTCCAATAAATTATTGGATTTATTCATATTCTATAAATGTATTTAACTGAAAACTCCAATATGTTTTAAGTATTATGAATAAAATGTGATCTGACAGGATGTATAGTTATAATTTACATATGTATGTTGAACAGTTTGTTAGTAAGTGTATTACATATGACATAATATACATGTGCTCTATACAATAAACATTATACATTCTGGCATTGTGTGTATCCTGTCAGAATAAATGGCATTAGAGGAAATCCCAATGGTGCTGACTTACCTGTATTGATGAAGTTGGACACATCCTGGCCGCTACAGCTGCTGGGCACACAGACACCAATGTTGATACCTGGGAGTATCCCCAAGGCAATCTAACAGGGGATAAAAACAAATGACACAATTAAAACATGTGATGGTTTTCCATGTCTGTCAAATTACAAGTCTATATATGTAAACCATTACAGCCAAAATCTGTAAATTGTTTTCAGGTATCTGATAGTAATGCTTTAGCAAAAACAACCATGCAAGCATACAGTTTGTTACAAAATGGGTTTTTTATCAAGGAAAATAAGGAGTTACAAGAAAATGAAGTGGGATATCATGTTTTTCCAACAGCTACAAGATAATTGGTAGGATGATGTTTCCGAATAAAATAATCAATTACATGATAATTAGCTCATATTTGGAAAATCAATTACAGAAAACATGAAAGTGATACTATACTTACAGGAGATTGCGCACTTTGACTTTTAACCAGAGGAAAGTTGACAGAGCAGTATTTCCCACGGAATTCGGGGATGGTGATGTTTGTACACTCTTCATATGAACCATACCAGCTCAGGTCAAAATTCAACAGACCACTAGGAGGCTTGCCTACAGCATCCAGCACTACAATGATAGAAATACTCAGGTCAAAATTCAACAGACCACTAGGAGGCTTGCCTACAGCATCCAGCACTGCAATGGTAGAAATACAGCAGTACAATACACAATATTGAAGCCTCTGTTCAAGTTGATTTATCAAACACAAAGAATAAACGATCAAGAAATGTCTCTTACTTAAGCATGCAGATAGTCCTCCAAATTCTATATAGTACCTGTATGTTACTACTAAGAAAAGGAAAAGTTACAAAATAATTATGAAGTTATCATGAAGGTGATGGGGTTATATCTGTAACCAGTAAACCAGTTTTAATTAAATACTAGGACACACTAACCATACCAATATATACACCAAATTTATCCTATAATAAGCCCAGTGACTAACACATCAATTCTGAATCAAAGTAGGTAATGGGGTTGTTTTTTGATAAACTACATTAAATATGGGCTCAGGTATATATTAATACCAAAGATTTCCTTTAATGTCTTCATAGTAAATACAATACATCTCTGACTAAAACTACAAGTGGTATACACATTTTAATTAAATATATAATTCGTCCACATAAAGATGTTTAATTTTTTAAAATTTCAACATAGATCAGTTCTATATTTTCATAGTAATCTAATAAGCATAATAATTTGAAGTAATATCTTAGGGTCATCTGCAATTAGTGTGACCTTAGATTTCGGTATTTTCTTGCAAAATATATATTCAGGAAGATTTTGAGGAAGGGAGATTGCTCTGTGTCTCTGGTCGATAGGTCATGTGTAGGGAGGGTGGGATATTGGAATCTTTTTTGGGGCTACAAATTCAAAGATAGGCTAAGGTGTGGTTTTTGCATGCTAAAGATATGTTAATTATTACAAAAATGAAAAATAAGCTAATCAGATATTACTGAAATTAAAAATGAGTTTATCAAAGAGGAGCTGTAATTGGCACACACCCTTTCTTAGCCCCATGTACATGTATTCCAGGTGATAGAATCATGCAGTAATCATGTGACATACACTGTAAGACATCATGACTAATAAACTAGGATGTAAATCATATATAGGTATAATGTGTGCATGTAACTTCAATAGAACCAAGGACCAGGATATGTTTGTATAAGAGGGTCAATATCTAGCACATTACCTGTAAAGGTAAGACGACCAGGAGTCCTGACATGTGTATTGAAACTTTTAAATATCAATATCTGTATAGCACCTAAATACTGCAACCTTTGTACTCTCCCTACCTGCCCATCCTCAATCCTACCATGTCCTCCCTCATCCTTCCCAACCCCAGTCCTACCATGTCCTCCCACATCCTTCCCAACCCCAGTCCTACTGTGTCCTCCCACTGCCTTCCCAACCCCAGTCCTAATGTGTCCTCCCCCTATCTTCCCAACCCCAGTCCTACTGTGTCCTGTCCCTGACTTTCCCAAACCCAGTCCTACTGTGTCCTCCCCCTGCCTTCCCAACCCCAGTCCTACTGTGTCCTCCCTCATCCTTCCCAACCCCAGTCCTACTGTGTCCTGTCCCTGCCTTCCCAACCCCAGTCCTACTGACAGTACTGTGTGCTCCTCCTCCTGCTCTCCCAACCCCAGTCCTACCATGTCCTCCCACATCCTTCCCAACCCCAGTCCTACTGTGTCCTCCCCCTATCCTTCCCAACCCCAGTCCTACTGTGTCCTCCCCCTGCCTTCCCAACCCAAGTCCTACTGTGTCATCCCTCTGACTTCCCAACCCCGGTCCTACTGTGTCCTCTCCCTGCCTTCCCAACCCCAGTCCTACTGTGTCCTCCCTCTGACTTCCCAACCCCAGCCCTACCATGTCCTCCCTCATCCTTCCCAACCCCAGTCCTACTGTGTCCTCCCTCATCCTTCCCAACCCCAGTCCTACTGTGTCCTCCCCCTATCCTTCCCAACCCCAGTCCTACTGTGTCCTCCCTCATCCTTCCTAACCCCAGTCCTACTGTGTCCTCCCTCATCCTTCCCGACCCCAGTCCTACTGTGTCCTCCCCCTGCCTTCCCAACCCCAGTCCTACTGTGTCCTCCCTCATCCTTCCCAACCTCAGTCCTACTGTGTCCTCCCCCTGCCTTCCCAACCCCAGTCCTACTGTGTCCTCCCTCATCCTTCCCAACCTCAGTCCTACTGTGTCCTCCCCCTATCTTCCCAACCTCAGTCCTACTGTGTCCTCCCTCTGACTTCCTAACCCCAGTCCTGCTATGTCCTCCCTCATCCTTCCCAACCCCAGTCCTACTGTGTCCTCCCTCATCCTTCCCAACCTCAGTCCTACTGTGTCCTCCCCCTGCCTTCCCAACCCCAGTCATACTGTGTCCTGTCCCTGCCTTCCCAACCCCAGTCCTACCGTGTCCTCCCCCTGCCTTCCTAACCCCAGATCTACTGTGTCCTCCCCCTGCCTTCCCAACCCCAGTCCTACTGTGTCCTGTCCCTGACTTCCCAACCCCAGTCCTACTGTGTCCTCCCTCATCCTTGCCAACCTCAGTCCTACTGTGTCCTCCCTCTGACTTCCTAACCCCAGTCCTACTGTGTCCTGTCCCTGACTTCCTAACCCCAGTCCTACTGTGTCCTGTCCCTGACTTCCTAACCCCAGTCCTACCGTGTCCTGTCCCTGACTTCCTAACCCCAGTCCTACTGTGTCCTCCCCCTGCCTTCCCAACCCCAGTCCTACTGTGTCATCCCTCATCCTTCCCAACCTCAGTCCTACTGTGTCCACCCCCTATCTTCCCAACCCCAGTCCTACTGTGTCCTCCCTCTGACTTCCTAACCCCAGTCCTACTGTGTCCTGTCCCTGACTTCCTAACCCAAGTCCTAACGTGTCCTCCCCCTGCCTTCCTAACCCCAGTTCTACTGTGTCCTGTCTCATCCTTCCCAACCCCACTGCCCTATATGTATACTGTGTCCTTTCCCTATCTTCCCAACCCCAAAAAGTTGTGTATACACTGTATATGTGTGCCTTTAGCTTCACCGGATATCAAACCTGCGAACCTCAACTTGCAAGTCCACCACTAATTGAACTAAAGGGAAATTCCCTCTAGAGGAAAGCTAGAAGGCAAACTGTATCACTTACTCCTAAAACTGAAACCTTCCACAGTATATATATTGTTTACATTCTATATATATATGTATCCTGTGGAACAGACTGAGCAGTAAGGGAAACTTACCTGTAGTCAAATTAAAACAAAATAACTATAAAAACAACACACATCACTTCAAAAACTACATGTACCTTTAGTAGCAAAGTATGGCATTTTCTGAATAACCCAATTGCCAACTATGTGAAGAGTGATGCACTGAAAATGATAGAGGTTGTTTGAGTGACAATTGGATGCTTGAGGCCCTATACATATCACTCAATCAGATGACTCCACATGTTTTTTAAGATTTTTAAGTCACCGATCATCTGTACTTTCAATCACCTTGATTACCTCCCCTGATCACGAGATTATCCCAGATCCTTGAGCAAGTTAAAAACTTAAAAGTCAGTATTCATAACTGAAGTCGACAACAAGAATAGAATTACAATGTAATTATTTTCCTAATTTATGGGTATTCACAGTTACGGGACGGGAAAACTTTTTTTTTATTGTTGTTCTTTTGATCTATTACTATTTCTTTGTATGGATTTTTTGTTTTTGTTTTTTGAGAATAAATATCAAACGTTTTTTCTTTATAATTAAGTGATGTTCAATTGTCATCAAACCAACTCATATCTAAACATGTATCAATTACCTTAGCCCGATGGTCTTTAAAGCAGTTTGAATTCAATAAACCTTCTCTGTTATCCTGTGTTTATTTCATGACAAATAAATCCCTGATTCATATCTTTATAAATACGGTGCAATAAATCTCTGTGAACAAACATAATTGTAATCCATTCCCTTATACATTATTATGCAGTTTTCCATGTATTTGTGATGTAATGTAAAGTAGGTAAATATTTTCACACTGTTAAATTGTCACATAATAAAAGTTTGGTTTGGTTTATTTTGTTTAACGTCCTATTAACAGCCCGGGTCATTCAAGGACATGCCAGGTTTTTTAATGTTGAAGATAAGAGGGCCAGAGGGCCTGCATTGCTTACCTGGGTGTTTCATTAATTATGGCAAAATACTCTAATTTGCATTATATTTCAGATATTTTCCTACTTTTGAACTGCCTCAAAATGGTTCAAAATACAGGTGGACCACATCCTGCCATTCTTGAAAAAGGATTTCCAAGTTATTTTATTTTTTAGCTATATTTCCTCTATTGGCTGTATTTGGCCCACTTTTCTCCTGTCCCATGAGTTCAATAACAGCTTGGCTTGCCACACTTTTTATCTTAAGATTGTTAAAGACTAGGATTCTTTTCTTAACTCCTGAAGTTCAAAAACATCATACATGTAATAAATATATGAAAATTATATTTCAGTGATTTTTTTGGTGTGTATTTGAGACCGAATAAAGGTTCATTTCCCTATTGAAGTTTTGTTACATATTTTCCCAATCAGAAAATGTGTTCATGATGTACATTTATTTGTATGAAGAAATGTGGATCAGAATGTACATGTGTATTTCACATGTTTTCACAAGCAGATGTAATAAACCAACTAGAGTAGTCTAGTTTAAATTTCTATTCATCAAATTAAAGCTAAATTAAACATTAAAATGATCTGTGTTGATATATTTCCCCAGTTAGCAAAAAACATCACAGTATTTCCCCATGGAAAAGGTAGAGGCCACGAAAAATGGGGGTAGGAAAATCATTATAACTGTAAATTGATATAACAACCTACCATTGATTCTATATATAGCGTTTTATCATAAACAGGTGCTTCTGAGCAGATCTGTCCTAATTTTTCAACTTGAAAATTTACATTAATTCATATATGCATCTCATTATGTTTTAGACCAACATCAGCAAATATACTGGGTCATCCTAAAAGGCTTGTCATGATCTGGCCCTAAAAATACATTTTATATCAACATCTATTGTATAATATACACATGCATGTACATTATAGATCTAGTTGAATATAATAAATCTGATAATAGACAATGGAATCATATAATTGTCATAAATTTATTTGGGCAGAGCAATTTAAAGTTAAGGGTGAGATAGTACATCATGAATGTTATTTGGTTCTCTGGTCGAGGTCAATACTCGATAGCCAGGGTCAATATATAGGACGTATTTTTCGCGACCTAAAATAAACCCGTTACCTACAACTTACTTCTGAAACTCCACATCTCTCTGTCCAACAAGCCTTCGAAAAATCGTTCAGTGTGATTAAGGCACGTTTCTGAAACATTGTACTGGGTGATATTCTTCAGCATAGGAAATATGTCTTGGAGAGACAATAAAAAGCCCTCCCTGTTCAATGGAGACAGCTGCGAGACCATGGAGAATAGCCGAACTCCTGGCTTAGTATAATCCGAATCCATTATCTGTGACTGCAGAAGTTTGGTTTGTATCACTCGTTCTGGGAGACCATGGATCCCTCCCATGATATTGGAGTATGAATCCTTCTGACCGTATGTCAAAGACACACATATTGTCCATAGTAAGATCGCAGACCGCGCCATGACCAGACGATTCTCAGCAAGGCTTGCACACACTAGTACTGTGACATTTGTAGTACAGGTTACTAAACACGCTTGCGAAATACAGTACGATCATGTACAAGCCCGAGACACCCCGAATTGGCCTAGTCTACCCAATCGTCTGGTTATCCTAAACAAGCCGACAAAAAGTTTTTATTTTTAATCAGATACCAAAATAGACCCTATATTATTGCATTTTTGCCAGTGAAATATAGAAATTTATCAAACTAATAAAAGTCATATTTTCACTGCAGCTATGAGCAGTGAAAATATAAGATTTTGCAGTGAAAATATAAGTAATATAACATATGTTACCTATATTAAACGGGAAACCATTCAATATCCTCTATCTAGTAAATTTCTGGTGCGTGATTTATGTAGGCCTATACATATACAGGCTTTATTGAGTACCGAGTTAGATCTAGTGATAGATTACGGTCAAGGACAATAAGACCTATATTAGCAGATTGTTAATTTAGTTCGCGAGATTAGGTTAGGTATTGCTTACTGCGCTATCATTAAATTAGGATAATTAATATGGCAAACCAGGCTGTAACACACTAATACGAACGTGTATGTAAATATTCACGAGAGCCTATAGGCCTATGGTACATTGATTCCGTGCGTTTTGCTGAAATAGACCAATACTGCATGTATTTTTCACATTTCCATTTATTTATTTATAATACTAGTATTGTAGATCATTATAAATTGTAGTCTACATCATGTTTTATCTCATTACAAAGAAAGGGTGACGATTTGATAGATTCATCATTCATGGACCCTCGTTCCAAAAATCGACGAATGCATTTTTTTTCTTCAATTTTTCAATTGCAAGTTTTTATTTATATAAAGTAAAAGTGAAGATATTCTTTAACAAAATAAAACCAAGTCATTTTTTCAGGCGAGAAACGATGCCCATTTTGTTTATAACTTGAAGCCAGTGAACATTCCTAGATACAAGGAGCGCTAAAAAGTGAACAAACGCATACAAATGGGCAAGACACAACATGCTGGGACATATAATACCATCGTTTTAGTAGAATTAAATAATTTTAATTGGATAGAAATAAATATGATATATTTGGATTTTAACTAAATGGTCATATTTCTAACAAATTTTTGACGTTTCATGCAGTTTGCAGTTAGTCAGATATGAAGAATGTAGATATGTTTTAGATTTTTTTTCTGGCGCTCTAATTACCATGATTGGAACTATACAGGTCACTGGTGATGTATATGTGCCTTTTCAGTAAAACGCATGTATTGTCAAGTTATGATTTAAATTTACATTTGTGTTACTCAGTTTTACAACTTTCTAATAGCATTAAGGTATCGCACAATGTCTAATGTCTTATATTACATCCGCGTATATATGCATGGTGTCTAAGGTAACATCCAGAGGATATTCCGAGTGAGGGGGCATTGTGAAATGATCAATAATCATGAGTTGATGAGGTCACACAGAGAACGATACCGATTCATTGCTTTGTCAACACTTTGTCAACGCTCGATCAGTGCATGTCCTCTATATACAAGTTTAGTCATGGTTACTTTTTATAATCCACAAAGTTTCTAAAATATAGCATATTATTTGATATGACCTTATCAATTTTCCAAAACCGTAAGAGGATCACGATAACACTGCTTTAAAAAGTTGACAGACAGAAGCTTCGTGTTGTAAACTCCCTGTAGCTAACATACAGTGTCTTAAACTATTGCCTGGTCTTTTAATGAACGGTGTCTGTCTGTCGGGTTTATCGCCCCATGAACAGCCAGAGTTATTTTGAGGCTGTGTCTCTTTGCAGTAGTTGGTGACTACCTCACTGAGCTACATAAGGGAGGCCAGTCGCATGCCGTCCAGAGCAATCCATGGTGTCTTGTCTAAGGACACAACGTAGACAGTATAGACCAACCGTTTCTCAGAGCTCTAGCCGACTGAGCTATCGCGGGACTGATATTGTCAGTTATCCTCTAATGTTGACTATATATATAATACTATAAAAAAATATTTGTATACAGTGATATTGGAAGAATTACCCAACTCGCATGTGGGACAATTCAAAGAAAAAAAAGTATATCGAAAGTGAAACCTAATTAAAATAAGACGTTCATTATCCACTCCGTTGTAGAATCTCTTGATTGAGGGGGAATCCTTAACAACACCCATTCTGATCTATCAGAGTTAACTTCCTTCGTTTCTCTCAGATCGTATATCGATAAGTTGGTGGTTGTGGCAATTAAGATCGTCTGGTTCACAATCGTGCTTTGCAGTGAATGAAATATGGTAAGCCAAATTGAAAAAAGTCACTATTTATGGATATCCATAAATAATTCTAAATATCTATAATTAATTCTAATATCCATTATTCGATTTATGGATATCCATAATTCGTCTTGAATTATGGATATCCATAATTCATTAATGGATATTAGCAAGAGATTTATGAATATTAAAAAATGAATTATGGATATCCATAATTCAAGCTGAATTACGGATATCCATAAATCGATTTTAAATATCCATAAATGAATTATGGATAATGGATATCCATAAATCAGCGCCCTCTATATATACCAGTAGAATTGGTCACATGCACGAGGAGTTCCGAAACACGATAGGTGAAATATATATGGCAAGCCAAAGTGGAAAAAATCACTATTTATGGATATCCATAAATCATTTCGAATGTCCATAATTCATTGATGGATATCCATAATGATTTATGGATATCCATAAAAATCATTTATGGATATCTAGAATTTATGTTTTTCTGCAGTAAAAAGTAAAATATTGTGTTTTTCGAGGAAAAAAAGAAGCGCAATATTGATGCGAATTTGTATCTTTACGAGCACCTTCTTCCATTGGTTAAGGATATAACACATGTTGGTATGATGTCAATCTATAATTTTAATAGTATTGAACGCACTGTACGTGCCTGTAATGAATTCAAAAGTGGTCTTATGAGCTTAATTAAAAGTGGAGCTCACCATGTGCGTTAAATCCACTATCTATCGGTAAAATAATTAAATTAAAAGTATACGCTTAGGCAGTTTATGGGTATGAATTGTGGTGTATTCCAAAAAGTTGAATTTCAATGCTAGAAAGATCACAGTGTTTTATTTCAAAATCTATTCGGGGGTTTCATGAAAGAACTCGTGCTGATATGTGCACGGTTCTTTTGGATGATGGAGTATATAGAAGCGTATATAGACATTAAGAAATTGTTGGTTCTTGGTAGATTAACCTAGGAAGAACTTGTGTATCATATCTGGTATTTTTTAATCGACTTTTTATGGCGTATATACGGAGACCAATATGTACAATAACGGTTTTGTAAGTGATATGATAATAATTTCAAAGTATGATTTATACAAATTCTTACAAGAATAGTAATACTTATCAAACGGAATATTTCCAGTGAAAAATACATGGAAAACGAAAGTAAAATATAATGAACACTTATACGAAGAACAAATATGGAAAGACAGAATGAGAAGCGATCGTGTTTTTTCAAAGATTTGTGTTAGTTCATGATAATTTGGATCCTCACACGTTTTGGAATTTATTTATTTAGTTTGCTTTGTTCCATTGATACTATTTTGAAAAAATATGATGAATCGTTTTCATTAAATGTTTATCTAAATTTTAATTAAATATTTGTTTTTATCACGGAAATATTATGGTCATAAGTACATATAGTTACCTCCCCTGAGCTGTAGAGATTACTGCACTTCTGTACATTATCGGAGCAAAACGATGTTAAATGCCTCAAAAAGAACATAAATCTGGTAAAAAGTAAGTTACTGTTTATGTATTTTTTTTTCTCTTTACCTCAGCCTCATGATCACCATAGTCATTACTACTGGGCCCTTAGAAGGTTTGCTGAGTGTGTGACACACAATGTGGAATCTATATTTGGTCAGACAGATGTATTACTATTACAAATATTGAAAAAAAATACATTTATCTGCTCTCTGATCATATTTCTATGTACGTAATATGTTACATCTTCGGTGCAAAAAGTTTGTTCCTAATCTATGTAGTAGATCTACAAAACTACTCAGGTATACGTACAATTACGACAGGTAGATTCTACTACCAACTCTAGGATCCATGGCATACGCTGTCAAATAGAGAGGACAGGATATTTCATCAATCTAATATCTATTTCTAGGTGCATTTAAAGTGCCCTTCATACAATATGCACGCCTTTCATACAATATGCATATTACCGATTTCAAATCTAGATTAAAATTACCGAAACAAAAACACAAATCGACAATAATAAACGGACTTGTAAAAAGTCAGAGGAGTTCCGATGGAGACAATCAAGAGTTGTCTACCTTGTTGGCAGTGGTCGATTTATGGATATATCCATAATTCATTTTTAAATATCCATAAATGATTTATGGATATCCATAAATAAGTCGAAATAAGGATATCCATAAATGATTGATGGATATTTAAAAATGAATTATGGATATCCATAAATAGTGACTTTTTCCACTTTGGCTTGCCATATTCCTTAAAAGTTTTCGAGAAAACAAGAATATCATCCAGAAATATCAAACATTCCATCAAGTTCAAATTTCAAATATGACGACCCAAAACACTGGGGGGAAAACCTGAAGGGTCCGCCGTGCGTAAACATTTCACATTTCAAACTTCTTCTCAAATTCCAACAATGGGATTGAGATGAAACTTGCCCAAATGATCTTAAGATGGTCCTGACCAAGTAGTGTATTTTTTCGGGTCTGTCAGCCATGGCAGTCATCTTGAAAAGCACATTTCAAACTTCTTCTCCAGTTCCGCTGTTGCCATTGAGCGGGAAATTGTTGAGGATATTAACAAATGGGAGCCTACAATTTTTTTTTAATTATTTTTCAGCCTCGTAAAAACTGTGACATGGCAGTCACAACAGTCATTTTTTAACATGGTTGTGCAACCATGGTTTTCCTGAATAACAACTATTTCAAATTTCTTCTCAAATTCCACCTATGTGATTCAGCTCAAACATACCAGAAATGATCCTGAGATTGTCCTGACGAAGTGTTGTTATTATTTGGGCAAATCCAAAATCCAAGATTGCCGCCATGGCAGCCATCTTGAAAAACGCATTTCTAACTTCTTCTCCAGTTGCACTAGTACTGGTGCCATTAAGATAGAAATTGATGAGGATGTTAAGGAAGGAGAGCCAATAAAGTGTTGTTATTTTTCAGCCTCGTAAAAACTTTGACATGGCAACCAGGGGAGGCGGGTTGCATTTTGTAACATGATTGCACAATCATGGTTTTCCTGAACAACAACTATTTCAAACTTCTTCTCAAGTTCTACCACCAGTGGGATTCAGCTTTTACTTACCTGAAATGATTCTGATCAATTGTTGTTAATTTGTTTGCTCCAAGAATCTTACTGGACTAACCTTAAGACAAACCATCAACCCATTAGGTGATTTAGAGTCTAATTCTACAATATCTACATCAGACCTATCCTTATGTCGAATTAGGCCATGCATTTCCTACTCTCACCTGGGCCTATACTTAAAGAAGTCCTATAGGTGGTTTTAACCCTTACTAACCCAGACAAACTACTTAATGCTTGCCTCCAAGTCCGAGATTCATTACTATCTCCTACATCATTTCCCCCAAATACCGTACATTTAACAAAATTGTGCCTATCACCACGGTACCTGTCTATTGTACACAGTATCTGGCACCACTTACACCGGAATTATTACAAGTTCTTCCTGATTCAGACTTTCAAATAAAATTTCAGCCTCAAAGTATCCTAAAAACGGCAGAGTGTATCCATCTGCACAGTACAAATCATGACCAAATTCAACCAAAGACAGTAGCTCAAAGCCTGGCAATTGCTCGAAAAAAACTTCTGCTACATGTTGACACCACAGACCATGTATCCACTAAACACTTCATTTTAATACCACAAACTTTTTAAGAGGCCTTATTAGCACTACCAATCTAATCCTGTCTATCTATTAGGGCTTACCTGATTACCTCCCCCTATCTGCCCTTTTATAGTGGAGGCTAATCTTTTGACTGCTGTCCATTGTCAGCATTCTTGTCTATGTCTTTTACTTGTGTTGCACCGGTATGCTGGTATTAACACACCGTATTTACAGGACGAAATGCCCCAGAAAGTAGATGACTTTTTGAAAAATGCTGTGAAGTCAGAATATCAAAATCAACCACTGACAAAGACGCATTCAGCATTCTGGGTTGTGCGGCCCATGTGTAAGACTTACAAAACTGCAGGCAAAGCTGTGATCTGCAGCCAATCCGATACTTCTTAAATAATTAAACAGTTTGAAATTCTTTTTCTTGTTACAAACTGAATTGATATATGAAAATACGAGATTATGTATTAAAAAAAAACCAACAAAACTACACGGTGATAAAATTGTGGGTAGGGTAACCACAAACAAACATTTTTTTAATGATGGCCTAAACACATAACACATTCACGTTTTGATGGATATATTTCAAAAAACTATATTTAGGGCAGATTATCTCGTTTTTTCGGCATAGCCGTATAATTTTCTTTTGACTCCGGATATGACGCGAAAGGTGGCGTTACTGGTCAAGATGAAGTGTGTGATTGGTTAATGTAGCGGTAAATGCAAAATGCAGATATGCAGTTAAAAACGAAACAAAGTTAAAGGGACCTCACGGTAAACCAATATTTATTTTGTATTTTTGTTCATATTATTGGGTATATCTTTAAAAAAAATAACCTTCTGAACAATAACCATTCGAATTTGATGATATACACGAATGTATGTACATAAAAACATAAATTATCAATTATTAAAAGGTTATGATCAACAATCTGAATATGCAAATTTTGTGACATATACGATTAACGCATGCGCACAACAAACTAAAACACATGAAAACAAAAATGGCTTCCAATGTGAATCGACTGCGGTTGAAAACGATAACAGATTCCGCAATGAAGAGAATAATAGGAAAATGGGTCGAATACAATCCTAGAATTAAACTTGGGAAGCAGTACAATAGATTGTAACAGTTCAAACATGAAAACAGCAGTAATACGGACGCCGCTTGTATTCTGCTTGATTGTTTGATAGTAGGTCATGACAATCTCGGTAATATTTACCTAAACTCGGTAATAGTTACACAAACTCGGTAATATTAACACAAACTCGGTAATAGTTACACAAACTCGGTAGTATTTATACAGTCTGTACCAGTACATCGCTCTGTCACTATACTATATGAACAGTGTTTACACTTATTTACACATAAATATGTGTGCCGTAATATATATAAACCACTGTATAATATCGTTATCCAACTAACCCAGATGGATTATATATATCGCCCTGTAAACTATCGTGTGTTTGTGTTGCCACGATTTCAAAACAGTCACGTGAAACGAAAATGTCTTTATTTGACACTTATGTTGCATGTGTTTTGAATTACGGATGTGAAGTATCGGGACAAGCTATTTCACCACAAATTGAAAAAAAAATCATCTTCTTTTTCTCAAAGACTTACTTAATGTTAAGAAATCGGTAAATTCTGCTATGGTCTTCTTCGAAACTGGTAGATATTCATTGTATGTACAACGTAAAATAGCAGTAATGAAATATTGGCTGAAATTACTAAAAACCAATAACTGTGTTTTAAATCATGTTATGATGCACTTGTCGAATTGAATAATAAAAAACCTAATTGTAAAAGTAATTGGGTTTATCATATTAAAAATGAGCTTTTGTAGTTTAGGTTTTGGTTATATTTGGAACAGCCAATACGTTTTAAATGAAAGTCATTTTATGCAAGTATATGTCCAGCGTGTTCATGATGTATTTATTCCAGAATTACGCAGTGCGTTTGATATATTCGTCGAAATGTTATTTATACAAATATATTGTGGATACCTTCAATACTCAATTTTATCTTATTAAGCCAATTGATTATAAATTTAAAAAGTTATTGAGTCAATTCCGTATGCAAGGACACAGTCTTAATATTGAATCTGGGCGCTACAACAAAATACCTAGAAGTCAAAGAATTTGCACAGTTTGTGACAAAAATGACGTCGAGGACGAAGTACATTTTGTGCTTCTTTGTCCTGCATATTCTGAAGTAAGAAAAGCATACATATAAGAAAAACATACATCAAAAAGTATTATTATTCCCGTCCAAGAGTTTATAAACTGATAGAATTAGTTTCCAGTAAAAGTGTTAAAACTTTGAATAGATTGGGTAAATCTTTGTTACATGCCACTGCAGAAAGAAAAACTCTCCTTGTAAGTAATTGAATTAAATGTGTTTTGGAAATTATGATCACAGTTTTCATATATAGTGTTCTTGTGTATATTTAGAAAGTATGTTACTTATATTGAATAGTACATGTTTAAATTATGTCGTCATACTGTCATGACGTCATAGGCATGCAATACGTAAACGCTGAATTGTTATGCATCAGTTACAAGTTTTCAAAATCATTATGTTATTCATTATTATGTGTCGTAAGTATATTGCCTGTGTTGTGCCCTCCGCCATCTTGTCATTCAAGTTGCAATATGTATACATATTATATGAATATTGTGTTATCCTATATGCTGTGTTGCATTTGGAATAAATAAATTGAAATTGAATTGACGTTTTAAAAATAATTCCTCGCTAAATTTAGAGGGGGATTCCCAACTAAATCGAGTGGTCAAGCTGGACATAGGGATTGACTGATTAATGTAGGCGATAAAACCAAAAACAAACTAAAGCCGACAGAACACTGACTTAAAATTCGGTGAGACTAAACCTAGCGATAGGCGGAGTCACTTAGGTGGTAAACCTTTAACTAACACATTGTAACTGGGAATTTCAAATACAACGCAATCCACATCCAGTTAAAAAAATTGTGGGAAATATAGATATGGATATGGATACCATAAATAAGTCGAATTATGGATATCCATATCCATAAATCATATATGGATATAGAAAAATGAATTATGAATATTTGAAATGAATTGTAAAAGTCACGGTTTCTGTACTAGAAACCTAACCCAGGTTCGGGGATCTCGGGCCCATTGGAGTCTTAGAATTTGACAACGGGAAGCATATGGCAAATGAAACGCAGACTCAGGTATAAAGATCAACGTATAATTTATTAACTCAACAAATGTAAAGTACTGTTTTATATATCACAGTAAATTCAACAGGTATTCCACCCACACACGTACATCGCTCACCCACCTAAATATAACTAATGGCTACTCGGCATAATCCTACTGAATAGACGACGGACGATATATAAAATGAGTGTTAAAAAACCCTACATAGTCACGACAAACCTTCGGCCCATCCAAATACTAATCTAGCCTAGGTTGTTAAACAACTGACTACATGATACCCTATCTAACACTAAACCTATAGAGAAGGAGAGAGAGGCGAGTCATACCAGTCGAACGAAGACTTTGTGTAAAACTGTCTGACTATTGAAAATCCCCGAGTTATATAGCCAGATTGCGGCAATCTGCACGTGCAGATTCCCGCGGAAAGTTACTCGGAACACTTACTAGATACCGAATGAATAAACAAATATGGAGGCCGAAATAAGGGGAGATGAACCGTAACTGCACACTGATATATTGTTATGTGCTTACAAATTTCTCCAACTTTTACAGAATTATGGATATCCATAAATAGGGACCTTTTTTGCACTTTGGCTTGCCATAATGAAATCCCTAAGAATCGAGGGATGCGGCACGATGGTGTTTTATAGTTCCCGCCCGCTATTTCGGTCTTCACTTTACTTTTCCATTCTTCACTGCACTCACCCTCTTAATCATTTGATAACATGGGAAACCTGTACGTGAAGTCTAAGAAAGTCCTTAGTAGAATTTTCTGAGCTATATATTGATAATAAATTAATTTCAACTGCCAAAATCAAAGATGGGGCCTGTCGGCCGTTTTGATTCCCAGAGCCGATCGATTCAAAATTGAATGGGCACATCAAGGAACCGTGAATGGACACGCCTAGGGAACGATGGGAACCACATAAGAAGAGTGAACAATATGGGAGAACCTGTTCTATTCTAATATGTCCCAAAATCAAAAGGGCACAACTTCTTGAACTTGGGATCGAAGGGAACCTATAAGATCCGTTTAGTACATTTGAAGAAATAGAAATGGCTACGTAAAATGTCAACCTGGCCGCTTATTTGTGTTTTGATTAGTCCTTAAATATAAATTTCATATAACATTACATCAGAGACCTATATTAGCATATAGGTCTCTGATTATATCAACAGGTTTCAGTACAGCTAAAAATGTAAAGACTTTTTTTGTTCGTTTCGCTTGTTTGTGACGGAAGTAGTGCCGTAAAATATATCAGCCACGGAAGCGCCATTTTAACAACGAGGTTGTAGGAGAAGCTTGCAAACAAGCAACAAGCTAACATTTGGGGTGTTTGATGTGTCAGGGATGGTCTTAGTCTGGGAGGTACAAACAATTAGCGTTTTGATGTTATAGGCAATGTATTGTTGTTGTGGCACTGTAGATTACGGTCCTAAGTGTTGTTTGAACTTACGTTTTTAATAATTAGCAAACTCGCCCTTATTATACGCCAATTTACCCAATTAATTGGAGTATTGATTTGTTGCTAAAATAGTCGAAATTGCTTTAAATAGCAAATTTTGCTTTGCATTATTTCAATTCGCGTTAATTAACAACAAGGTATAATACATTTCCTGAAAGGGGGGGGGGGGGGTTCTGTCTCATTGTATATCCTCATTAAAAAAATGTGTATGGCTACTGTACTGTACAGTAGCCTACACATATGATCTTGCTGTTAAAACTGACTGGAATCATCATTTGCATATACATCTACGTTTTTTCCTTGCAAAATGATGCAGTGCAATATATGATTGTCAAATTACATCTTTATTATGTTTTAGGGGCAGGGACATAAAATTTTAGGGAAAACTACCATTTTTTCAGAAAATATTGTAGATGTTTTGGGGAAATTAGATCTAGATAATATTGTTGTTTGAGACAAAAATTGTTATATATTGCTCATGGACACTTGTAAGAGAATGTAGATCAAGTGAAGAATTTTGATACTTTTAATTCCTTAATTGGAATCACATATCAATATAACACCTGCCCAAAAGAAAAATTGATTGAGACTGTCACTTCCTACATGTTCTGACAACAATAATTTGTAATGAAATTTAAGTACTTTGTAATTGTGCCTTTTGGTGTTTTATATATATGTTAATGAATAATTTTTTTTCTTCAGATCTGGCGATATCAAATGTAACTACTGTAAATGATTCGTTGGTAATATGAACATAGCAGTATTCCAAATGTGCTGGATATCGAAGATTTGAACACAAGATGTCTAGAAAGCGACATACAGAGGTGTCTTGGGATAGGTGAGGAAGTTAAAGAGTTTAATATAATTTTACAGACATTTAGTAGACTAAAAAATGAAAGTTTCAAAATTTCTTCCGTTAGTTCATAATTGATGAGTTTGTAGCAAGGTCAAGGTAGACATAAACATAATTGGTATTTCTAGTACCCATCGAGGTAGGAGAATGAGAAATAACAAATGTGGTGTTTCCCCCCATTCCATATAGAATGCTACACATTTGAGAAACCCTTATTACCAAATTTTAGATTTCGTTATTTGCCCTCTTAGGTAAATTGAATGATAGGTTTCAGTGAAATGATACAATAGGAAACATTAAGTATAGAAGCAAGTTGCAGGACACAACTGACTGCAGTTGGGATGTGTCCATGTACACATGCAAATAAATATGATGCATGCCAACCAACATCGGTGAAAAAGAGCTGTCAATTTCTTTATTTCTGTAGACAGCGTTAAATACTTTTTTTGATTGGACATATTTTGCTAATGTATTCATAAGACATTTTTGCAAAATTTTAGAGTACCAGTATATGTGCATGATGCTTGATAACCCTAACCTTATCTTAATAAGAAATTGATGTTGATATGTTTGTAACCCTGGTAAATACTAGCCGCAATATACCGCTCGGCTAGAGAGATCTTCTCTTTAGCTTGATCGGTTGAGCGTAAGACTAGTAAGCCAGGTGTCCCGGGTTCGATCCCTAGCAAAGGCAGTGATTTAAATTTAATTAATCATGCGCTCTGTTACATTGGCGCCCATGTAGGGACTCTGGGATGATACTCATCGCTGCTTGCGAAAGCATCGCTGTTACCCCTGGAAACTCGAGGACAAGTTCTTTCCTGGAGGGGGAGTATGTAACCCTGGTAAATACTAGCCGCAATATACCGCTCGGCTAGAGAGATCTTCTCTTTAGCTCGATGGGTTGAGCGTAAGACCAGTAATATATTGTACACATAGTATTGTAATAGATTAAGTGTTGTAATGGAGTATTTCATTGGTTTTCAGTGATGATGACTTGCTGAGGGATGATACATCAGCAATCAGTGCTTTCCCAAAGAGTGAGGTAAGTAAATAACATGGTTCGCACAGCCTTGAAAAGTTCTGGAATTTAGAGAGTGTGCTTGAAAGGTCCTTGAAAACGACTCCTTGAATACAGCTACAGGGCCTTGAAAAATACTTGAATTTTACAACAGTAACCATTTTGAATGTTTAATGTAATAAAAAGTAATTTTCACAAATGTAATGATTCGCTTCGATCCTGATGGTTGAGAATGTCATCTGTCGAAAAGATCCTAAATTCCATCTAGTTTAGCACCCCATTTATCAACTGCATTATCCTGATTTCAAGTGTTTCTGTTACAATTCTGGTGCAGTAAGGGAGGTAATTGTAATTGCGCAAAACATGATGCGCAGTGTACATACATATTCTTTTTTCGCCGTAGTCACCATGTGTGTGTCAAGTTCTTTTTGTCATGCCGAGTAGTTGTTGTATATATACAACATGAAGTGGGAGGAGACACATAACTGGGTCAGGATCAGGGAAGATAAATGTGACTGTTAAAAACCCCTATGTTTGTGATGTTTAAAAAAACATTGATCTGCACAGAATGGAGGTGTTGGCTTTGAAGAGTCACCCAAATGTGTGAAACACCAACCAGTGTTTTTGTTCCCATTATTTTTCAGCCTCCTGTGGCTTTTGAGTTGGGAAAATTCATCGACATTTTGAGAAATTTGGGAAAATACCAAATTGCAAAAAAAAAAGTACTGATTTTGTCAGATAAATTTATTAATATATAGTTCACCATGTTTTCAGCATTATTTAAGTAAACATCACTTGCTACAAAAAAAAACCACATTGTAAGTTGTTTAAAATTATCTTGTGCCCATAAAATATGCCAGCATGGCGAGATATGACTTGTTGCTATTAAAGTTCTGAATATTCATTGTTTTAATCCTTTGAAAGATCAACAAGTTCCTCTTAATCAGTCAACGAAAGCTCCTTGTTCAGGTGGCAAATCCCAGTAAGAATGAGTATTCATACCCTGCATACACTGCGCTCTGTCAGGGTACAAGAAATCCCTCATACTCAGTCTACAGCCGATAAGGTAGCAAGCCCGGCACAGGGCTGTTGTATGTACACATATTTTTTTAGTAGAATTTACATATATATCAAGATATGATTTGGATAATTACTATCAGTATCCTAATTAATGTATCGCTAATTCTAACAAGACCTTCGTGTTCATTGTGTAGTATTTGGTTTTACGATGTCTGCATCATTTGAGCGCTTGAGATCAAAGACATCTATTACAAAGCGTTTTAATGATCTAGATCTAAAACAACAAAGATCGCACGCCTCTAGGCCTACGTGATGATGTTACATGTTTGAAAGTGATAACGTTCATATTAGTTAGGTTCAGAAAATACTTTATGGCTTCGGAAATCACGATGTTATCATTTACAAAATGTTAGAATAGGTAAAAGAAACATTCAACAAAAAAAAATTCAGCTTTAATAATTGGGAGACTTCATTGAAATTTTGGGAAAATACAACATTTTTGGCCTTGGGGAAACAGCCGATATTCAGGGGTAAAACAGGCCAAACAAAAACACTGCCAACATGCTACTAGCATCATTAAAAAACACACACTTTTTGTTATGCTGTCTCTAGTCATATACTGTATACAATGGTTTAATATTTGGTTAAAAACAGGCCTTGAAAATGTGAAAAGGGCCTTGAATAGTCCTTGAATTTTGTTTAATAAAAGATGTACGAACCATGAATAAGATTTTATCGGATCACACAGACCCACTGTTACATTGTCTGATGGCATGGTAAAAATACACACTGAAATGTTCATCAAATGAGATTTTTATTTCACTTGGCAAACTTGAACATTGACAGAATTCACAGAGAGTAATTCAAACTTTCCATTCTTGCTTGTAGTTCAGAGATATCACAAAGAAGCGACTTAAATAAAAACAACATCATTAAAAGATGTAAAATTTATCCAGGTTCTTGTACAAACTTTACAGCTTTTGCAAAAAATAGATGTAGATATTACCGAAAATATGAAATATTTCAAAATGTTTTCCTTCCATTGATCAATATAATCTACTGAGGTAAGTACCAAGGAAAAAAACAAGTCTCAATTAATACAATTTGTTTAATATTCCCTAATTTGTCCTTCAACCACGCTAAATTTCCCGATTTCACAGGGCCCTGTTTCTATTCCTAAAAAAGAAGTAAAAAACACTCTGAATTTATATGTTATTACTACTGTTTGTTTTAAAAAATTGTTTAAACCAATTACATGTATTGACCGTTTGCAGATCCCAGCTGACTCGGATGATGAACTAGATGAAGAATACCTACTTGGTAGTGATGATGATATTGAATTCAACACTAAAAAAATATCCTCTAGCAAAAAGTCGTCCTCTGCATCAAGCAGATCTTCAAAAGTCAGCTCAAAGTCTGTGCCATCAAAACAGAAAACTGTATCCCAGAAGTCAAGTGCAAAATCTGTGTCGGACACAAGTGTTCAAAATGACAAACAAAGGCAAGGAAATGCAGCTAGTTCCAAGTCAGCGACTAGTGTTAGTTCACCTGCAGTTGAGACAAAGAAACCATTTAAATTTACAAAAATTGTACCCCCATCTCCAGATACAGAAAAGGAAAAACCCTCACAGGAGTAAAGCCACAAATAAATCTCAGTTTGTTGTGAAGCAAGAACCCGTGCCGAGGAACAGGTCGTTGTACAGCAAGAGCCTCTTGAGGATCAGCCACCAGAACCTCCTGTTAAATCTGAAAGACAATCTCCACACAAGGAATCAACCTCTAAGTCACATTCACACAAGGACCAGCCCCAGAAACACAAAGCCAGTAGGGAATCTGCCTCCAGGCATGATCCATCACCGCCACATGTAACAATAAAGAAAGAGCCTATTCCAGTTGTAGAGTAGGTTTCACAATATATGTACCAGATCCAGATATCTCTTGTATACAATATTTCAGCTCTGTTACATGTATGATATTTTACAAGATTAAAGTTTAGAAATACTACAAAATGACAGGGCTTTATCACAGGGAGTTTTGGGGTTGGTGATGGGGGCCCATGCATCCCCAATTGAAATTGTTTCATATTTAAGCCAAATTACCAAAATTTGTAGTTTAATTCCTATCAAAGTTTCTTTTCCATTCATCCCCTTTTCATACAGTTTTTCCATTCCTTACCATAATTATGTACTTGCATGGGATTGCTTATTTAGCCCAGCATCATCAGATTGTCCCTAGTTATACATATTGCATTTTGGGACTGATTGGAAAATAACATCTTGGATCGTGATTATTGAAGTTTGTTATCGCTATTTCTCAGAACATCTTTCTCATTTTTCATATGTAAGTTCCCCTTGGTCCCTAGATGTGCATGTTTCATTTTGGGACTGATCGGAAAAAACAACATGGCCAACAGGCGGCCATCTTGGGATTTTGACAATTGAAGTTTATTATCAATATTTCTCAGAAAGTCCTGAAGGGATCTTTCTCATATGTAAGTTCCCCTTGGTCTCTAGTTGTGTATATTTCATTTTGGCACAGGTTAAGAAGAGAAAAGATAGTCTTTTATTTCACTGATATGGATCGTTCAATGGTGGGTTGGGGTCTCTTGTTTTACTGGTCCAAACAAAGGTCATTATTCAAGGTCACTATAATTTGAAAGTATGTTTTTTTGTGTGGTCACTCCAGTTCTCTTAGGCCCATCAAACTCAAACTTCATTAGGTGTTTATTTACCGAGAATGCCTGCTCTGTATTGCTGAATTCTAAGCATAACTGAGTGTTGCTGGTGTTGCTTACTTTAAAACATTATTTCTTCAAGTGAAAAAATGTATTTATTTCTTCGTAATCACCGAATTTGCTGGGCAAGTGACTACTACTCCTCTGTGGAATTGTTGTCTTAAACAGCTGTTAAATTTATATACTTTTTTTGTGTACAAGTTAAGTGATTTATTTTCTCTTTTTTTTTCATGTTAGTACATTTCAAAATTTTTCATGGTGAGGTCATTTTTACACAAGATAAACTATAGCACACTTTATATTTCAGATTCACATCCAGAAGTGACTTTGAAGATGAAGAGGAAGAAGAAATAGTGTTTGATGACATCTTGGATCCTGCAGCAGACGCAGAACTTTTTGATGAAACAAATCAACAGTCCAATCAGGTAGAGTGTTCAATTAATCTTTGATCCGCATATGCTGGTCATTTGAATTTTTTAAACCAAAACTGTTTACAAGTGTTAGCTTGCTTAGAAAATGCTATTCTTGATCCATGATGTGTGGAGAGCACTCAAAACAACGATTTGTGTTTGGAGCCAGATGAGGAAATATTGACCTTTTAGCTGTGTGGTCAATTCTGAAGTGTTGACCTTTTACTTAAATGCTTGAATGCAACTCTTTGTCTGATCCATGATGTGTGGAGAGCACTCAAAACAACGATTTGTGTTTTGAGCCAGATGAGGAAATATTGACCTTTTAGCTGTGTGGTTAATTCTGAAGTGTTGACCTTTTACTTAAATGCTTGAAGCAACTCTTTGTCAGAAGGATATGTAAATATCAATTTAATTTAGTCATGTTTCTAGTGAGCATAGATAGATATCTAAATTACTTTTCTTTTCTCAACAAGCATCATTCACATCCTGAAAATAACATTAATAAAAATTCTAACTAGCATCATTATTTAAATTAACAGTGATGTTAGGGACACCTACAGCTGTATGGTCCTTCTAGGAATCATAAGTGATGTTAGGAACACCTAGTACAGCTTTTTCATCCTTCTAAGACTCGTCGGTGATGCTAGGGACAGCTGTTCCGTCCTTCTAGGACTCGTAAATGATGTTAGGGACACCTACAGCTGCATCATCCTTCTAGTAATCGTCAAAGATACTATAAGAACCTTATGTGTTGATGATAGGAGGCATCCAGAAATAGGTTCAAAGAAATATACTAAACCATCTTTCTTTAGCAATCCAATTGATCAATGTGTGTTATGTACGTAAATCAACTTAAAGTTTACTATATGTTGGTAAAACTTGTGTTCTCCAGATGGAGACAGACGCAGCAGAAGAGGAAGAGGAGGCTGAGGAGGAAGAAGAAGAGGAGGAGGAGGTTGATGAAGAAGAAGAAAATCAAGACATTGCAGAAGAAGACACCACTCTGGAGGTTTGTTTCTTGCATTACAGTTACTGATACGTTGCTGTGATAAATCCCTCATAAGGATGCACTTTGTGTTGTTGACCATTAAATTAGAAATAAAAATATATTATAAATCAAGGGTCTGAGCAATTAGCTTGAATATTTTTCTGTTAGTGTTGTAGACATTTCTGTATTATGCTCTGCTCTCCAAAAAACTCTTGATGCCTGTGTGTTATGCACTGTCCTCCAAAAGAACTGAATGTTATTTTGAGTATTTGGAATTCAATCCTCACTGACAAACTAAAATCAAAAGATATTGTAACAGTTTCAATTTTTTTATGGACTTACTTTACTCTAACAAGTCAAAATAATTTGTAATTGGAGGTGGGGACAGTGTTTATTACATTATATCCAAGTGTGATATGGCTTTTGCCAGAACTCCCAGGTGGAAGCTGTCGAGGAAGAGCATGAAACGGAAAGTGAAAGTGAGAGTGACGAATCAGAATCTGGAAGAGGTCGCTTCAAGTCAGAAAGAGCTAAGATAGTCACCACAACAACAGTAAAAGCCAAACCCAGAGACATTGATGCAATACCAGACACATTAGGTGGGTGTTTTATTTTGTCATGATATTAGTGGCTAAGGGTGATCTATATGTCTGTATTTTACTTTATACCTTGTTGGCAATAAATATGAGCAAATACATTGACAATGACAAAATTAAGGCCTTACCTTGATATCCTAACAATAGTTTAAGGAAATCACAATTTTGAAGGAAATCACAATTTTTACTCATTTGTTTGATTTCTATCGGAATTCATTCTAACTTTGTTAACATTAACAGCATGGGATGACAGCTTGATGGTATGGACATGTTGGCTCTGAATGACCCCCTGGGTTTATTGGCGTGACCAAAAAGGGTCAATTAAATTAATTTAAATATTTCAAAACTCAGGTGACCGTTAAGGCCCATGGGCCTTTTTTTTTTCTTGAAACTTTCAGACAATTGCAAATTTTTCTTTTAATTCTCAAATTAAAAGCTATTTAACTTGCTTTGTCAGCTTCAATTCATCAAACTGGTCTCATTATTAATTCCATACTGGAACATTTTCCCTCTATTTCTGTTTTTAATATCATTAGAAAATTATCTGAAATTATATTATAAATTGACAGAGATTTCAGAAGAGCAGCAAGCCCAGATTGATGAATTCCTGGTTTCTGGTGGCAAGAGAGGACGTGGAAGAGGTCGGGGCCGTGGCATTGGTGGACGGGGTGGACATATGGTACAGCCTGTGCGTTTTCCCCCTTATCAAGGTCAAGGTCAAAGCTATGGTCAGCAACAAATGCCGCAATACCAAGGACAAATGTATAACATGCCACCCAACTTTCAAAGTCAAGGTCAAGGTCACAGGCCTCCAAACATGGGACCAGGATATATGAATCAAGGTCAGATGCATCCAGGTCACATGAGTTCACAAAGTATGAACCAACCACATCCAAGTCACGTCGTCTCCTCACAAAGTCACCCTAGTGGAGGTCTGTTACCTCAGAGTCAAGGTCCATCAAAATTGAGTATTGGTGTGAGTGAGAGTCTACAAGGTCACACTCCACCTGTGCCTCTGACCTCCAAGTCTTCTGTACCTACGTTATTCACACTAGCAGGGTTGGATAAACCCAAGTCAGTGCAGCCACAACCCCGCAAGATCCTCATCAACCCTCATTTCCGAGGTCCTGCTCAATCCCAGCAGGACCGGCCCCCGTCGTCCATTGGTACGGGCATGCCTCACTCTGGACCACAGATGCCTGGCCCATACCAAGGACCCTCTAGTCAACCCCAGACCCACCAACACCCACAGGTATAACAGGAGGCATTAGTATACACGTTGAAAATGGTAACATCTGTAGTGATGATTTTCTGTTTAATCCTGGCAACATTTTAACATTCTTTTCCTTCACCAAAGACACTTATCTTGTTCATTTATGTGTTAATGATGCCAGTTCAATTAAATAAATGATACCAGTAGAAATTAGTACAAGCATTCCTTTCCTCACTCATGGTAATTTGAAATTTAGTCTTTTTTATGTGTGGCTATTGTGATTTATGATGATTATTCACTTTCTGTTTGTTTTTGTTTAAGGACCGAGCTTGGCCACCACATTCCCAGCCTTCAGGCCCTCCTTATCCTGTC
Source organism: Pecten maximus (assembly GCF_902652985.1). NCBI lineage: Eukaryota > Metazoa > Mollusca > Bivalvia > Pectinida > Pectinidae > Pecten > Pecten maximus. The sequence continues at coordinate 31,509,917 of NC_047016.1, read as the reverse complement.
CACAATGCACCGCCCACATCTCAGCCCATGGGAGGCTTTCCCCAGCCAGCACAAGGGTTTCCTGGTAAGTTACTAAACTACATCTATGTCATAAACAATTTGCTTGAGGCAAGAACATTTCTCCTTCTTAGCATAAAAGTTTGTGTATATGGTAGGATATCAAGTCTAGTCAACTCGACTTTCAACATAGTTTTACTAGCTATACATCACGATACTTATTCAGGAGAAAACCCAAGAACCTGTACTAAAAAGTAGAATATCAACATTTATATATAACTACAAAACTGATCTCTCACAAACTTATTCAGATATTGATAGGTGTGATAAAATGATAAATTATCAACCTTTTTTTAGAAACAGTGAAAAGCCCTGTGAGAGATGGTAAGTGGAGCTAATTTGAATGCTGTTTTGTTCATTATTTCTTAAATGTGACACTATTTTCTCATCTGAAGATGCCTTTATGATCATCTCAAATATAGAACATTTTAAGAATATGCTAGGTTCTAATTTTGACCACAAAAATAGTAAAGTAAATAGAGTGTAAGTTTGAAATTGGTAAATTAAATACAGTGAACTACATTTTCCCATGGAACATTTTGAGATTGTAAAGGAAAACTGCATATTTAAGAGAATAAAAAAAAGAACTTGGTATTCCTTTACATTTTTACAATTTTCTGTAAATAAAAGAAAATTTGAAATAGCTTACACATTATACTGAAGTTTTATGAAAGAAACAAGTTAAAGTTTACTTATTTCTTGCTTCGGAATTGCATTAAACCACAAACCCTGTTTTAAAGAATCAGCTGAGAGTACTAGTACTGAAGATGATGGTATGTGCTAGCAATTGCAGCTTTTGAATTTGTTACTGTTTGGTTGAAGTTATTTATTTCAATGCTTCGTTATTCTCCGCTTTTTCTGAAAACCATTTTGGGCCGAGAATGTGTACCGGTATTTTGTTTTCAGTTTCCTCAAATCTGGTTGAAATGTTAATCCAGACACAAGCACATCACAGTACGAGTTCTACATTTATGAAGGAATTATAGGGTGTAGATATGTGGACTCTGCCCATGAGTCACCTTCTGCTATATTGTCTTATTCATACCTGGAGATAGTGAAATATTGAACCTTCAACCAACATAATCACATTTCTTTACTGTAAAACTTGTCTGAGGTTTATCTTTTACTGAGTATAATAATTTGTCAATGAGGCATGTCTTGTAAATTCAGAAATTGATCATGCAATATTTTAGTGATTTTTCTGAAGGCTTTTCGAGGCCCATAATATGCCTCATTCCCAATTGAAATTATTTCAAATTAAAACCACAAAATTTGCAGTTTACATTTGGAAATTTCTTTCCCAGTATCACCAAAATAAAGCAAAAGGCCCCATCCCAAACCAGCGAAAAAAAGGTGCCTTGAATTATCAGTGTTCGAAAGTAAAGGTGGTCGGATGGCCCGATGCTATAGAAAACCTAGTCAGTCTATGTAAAATTTCTACATGTTGGCCCGGTTGGTTATGAAAAGTTTGAGTCCTGACATACATTATGATTCATGTAAACAATATTCCTATATTTTCTGACAAACCATCATATGAAATCACAGCTTACAATCAAGATGTTTTTTTACCAAGAACAGTGCATTATTGGCTTCAAACATTAATTTTGAGAGAGTATGAACTGGAATATGCAAGCGTTTTCGTGACATAGTTATGCTACTTTCAACAATATGTGTTTACATAATAGGTCCATGGAAAAATGACATGGACTATTGGATTTCAATTTTCTGTAGATCAATTGTCTAAGGAATTTTCATATATACAAAATGTACTTTCATACACTGCCTGAATTCATATTTTTGTAGTCAACTCATTCATTGGTTGACAAAAAGAAATGAAGCCATCTTGTGTCCCACTATATACACAATTATGGATATGGAGAACGATTGGCTGTTTGTAATGTCCTGCCTTGTTATGTTAGCATTGTTTTGTTATCTTGTTTAGTTGACAGCAGTTATGTTTCATTTGCCATGGAGCCTTGATATTTCATTTATGGGGGTTATTCTGATTAATGAAATATTTGTTGATCTAAATAGATTTGAATTTTGTATTTACATTGTCCAAGTCCAGTTCGAAATAGGATAAAAGTTCAGTATTTGAATAAAGGAATATTCATTTGAATTTTTGGTAGGAAATTTTCTGAAAAAGTAACGGGTAATTGAGTTCTCTTGTTGAAAGTTTTGTGCTTTTTACCTGTTAACACTTGTACTGAAGCTACCATAACTGTATCAGATTTTCCTGAATATATAAATAGGTAGTTATTTACATGGAAATAACATAGACTGCAGATTATGACATTCCCTGAAATAATTTGTCAGTTGACTAACTTATCAAAAGATAACATTCTGAAAAGAATAGATATCGCAGGTGAATGTACTTATATTTAATTACCAATCTGAACACACAGGTGAACCTCATTACCTATTTGTACCCACAGGTGGACCTCGGCCCCAGCAAGGTTTTCCTCAGAGTAGTGGACCTCCTAACATGTTTCCTGGTGGTCCTTCTGGCCCAAGGGGGCCTCCGCTGAACCACCCACAGATGGGTATGCATCCTCCTGGGCACCCTCAACAACGTCCCCAGGGTCCATTCCCAGGCCCTGTGGATACCAGGTACGGAGCTCCTCCTCAGCAGAGGTTTCCAAATCCAGGAGGCATGAACCAGTTCAACAATCTGCCCCGTCAACCTGGTCCTGGTGGACCTGGTATCTTGGGTAATTCACTTATTCAGCACCCAAGAGGTAATCAGTTTCCACCTCACATGAACCAGCGTCCACCCCATCATGGCGGTCCAAGGGAACAGTTTCACCCAAACCAGATGGGAAATCCGGGTAACCAAGGAAACCGAGGTAACCAAGGTAACCAAGGTAACCAGCAGCGCTTCCAGCCTCCAATGGCACCACATCAGATGATGCGGATGCAGAATCACATGCCTCAGTCAGGACAACACCAGCCTCGTCACCCAATGCAGCAACATCAGCCCAGACAACACCATCCACATCAACAGCAGCCTTCCATGCAGAATCAGAACCGACAGAACCAGTTCCAGCCTAGACAACAATTCAGTGGCAACAAAAGAAAGTAAGTTGTGGACAGGTGAAGTGCATTTAGGTAGAATTGTGTAGAATACAGTATATTGTAAAACACTGTTTTGTTTCAGAAAAACAACATGTTTACTTGAATGCATGCTTCCTAGGTGAATTATCATGGTCGTTTTGAGGCTAGATTCCCTCGTAGTAGCTGGTAGCACTTAATGACATAAGGAGGCCTGTCCCATACTATCCAGAGCAATGGGAGTTTCAGCTTCCTAAAAATGATTTGCCATCTGGGGTTCAGATTGAACCACAAACCTTGTGTTGGATCTGCACCTGACGTTGAATTAGTACCTCCTCCCTAAAAGACAAATGAAAAAAAAACACAATATGACACTTGACCCTAATTGCTCTGGACTGCATGCGACGGGCCTCCCATTATGTTGATTAGTGAGGTAGTCACCAACTTCTACAAAGAGACCCCCTGACTGTTCACCAGGCTATAAACCCAGGTGTAAAAATGAGTATGGAATGGTATGAAGTAATTCTGACCATTCAGATGTCTTGATTTCTGAATTTCACTAAATTTTGTTAAGGGACTCTTTTTAAGTTTTTGGGCGAACTTGATTCTAGCTTGCTGTTTGTGCTGTTTGCCGATTTTGAGCTTTCCGCCGGCACATACATACCAGCAAAGTGGATCAGTTGCAATATGGCAGACATATTTATTTTTGTTTATTTTATATATCTATATATGAATAAAGATATTTCAAGTAGTGTGCCGGTGCTTCCAAACCGACAGGAATTTAGGCCGAAATTGCGCATGCATATTCTGGACACAATCAAGTAATTTTGCTGCCTTGCCACCGGCACGTCAGCATCAAGTTCACCTTTTTACTTCACTGAATTTTGTGTAAGGGAGACAATTCTTCTTCTGTTTTTCAGCTTTAACCGGATGGCTGAGGACAATCAGCAGATCCAGAGTATCCAGGTGATCAGTCGAGGGAAACGACAGTCAGTAGACAAGGACAAAGTGGACCATTCACCCGCTAAAGTTGCCAAGTCTGAGGTACTGTAGAGAGACCATAGAGGTTAGACAAAAATACAGAGTAGATTTCTGTGATGTGTTCGATTACTATCGACATTGGTCCAAGACACTGTCATAAATGAGCAGCAATAGGCACAGCTTATATGATTTTTTGCTGTATTTTGTTAATTCACTACACACATTACTGGTGTACAGATGACCACAGCATGTTACACATGGTATCATGTTTAGCTCTGAAGGAGAGGATTTCATCGATAATACGTCATAAATGATAAGTGCTTAAGTGAGAAAGTCTTTGTTTTGGTCTACAAAATACCAAATTACAGTAGATTTAGTTTTTCATTGTCATTATCAGTCTACCTTTTAAATTGAACCTCAAGAAATTGTGAAAAAAATGCCTGTCAAGTTGTATAAAGGGCAATGAACTACATCTCAGATTTACTTGTAGGAGATTGTTGACCCAGTTCTAAAGGCAAAGTTGGAAGAGCAGAAACGAAAACGAGATCATGTGATTAAACAAAAGGAAGCCAGGAGACTGGCTTTAGCTGGTGTACGGAGGTCCCAGCTGGAAAAAAAGTTAGCAGAAGAAGGTGAGTGTTGACAAGTGTATGAGAATATAAAAGAATTAAAAATTTATTGCATGTTATGATTCTGGCAAGAATATTTTGGGGCTAATAAAGGCATATTTCAGTAGTTCCTTTTTTTTCACGCTTGTGATGAAAACAGCATCTTTTGATTAAATCCTCCTCATTTTATTGAAAATGTTTCCTGATATTGATTAAGCCATTTAAAAAATCCGTTGTAGGAAGGACCATAGCTGACATAGAAAAGGGTGTTGTTTCCAATCCTGCTGCTAAGAACAATATGCCAGGCAAAGTGGTCAGGCAGAACAGTGCTGGCCAGCAAGGTCAAGGTCAAAACCAAGGGTCCGCATTTTCAGCAACGGGCCCCTAATATGGGACAGCCGAGATTTGGCCCCAGGCAATCCCAACAGTTAGGTGGTCCACATGGGCCAAGACAGATTGGACCAAGGCAACATTTCCCTGGTAACCGACCTACTGGTCCAAGGGTAGGACAACAGGCTCTTGGTCCAAGGCCTACTGGTCCTGGAAATAACATCCGACCAAATATAAATGTCCAACGTCAAAACTCTCAGCAAGGCAACCAGAACAGAAAAGTGAATATGCCTTTGACTACATCTAAGGGAAATTCTAACCAAAATGCTAACACTGGCAAGGATACTGGTAACTTGGTGTTGAAACAGAAGGTTACCATTCTGAAAAAGGACATTCATGGAAAAGTGATTTCTAGAACAGTTGTGTTGAAGAACATTAACAAACCTGCTGTTAAAGATGAACGTCAGGTGACCATTCCTGGCGGTAGCACTCAGAGAACAGTGGTCAGCAAACCTGCTGGACCTATTCAGAGAAAAGTTGTCCAGAATCAGGAAGGCAGGGTAAGACTACCCACTGGTCTGAAACTCATGTGTATATATTTGACCCCTGTTTCTCTTTAAATATTCTTCCAGTGTTTTAATGAGGGCTATTCTAGTAAAATATATACTCAAAAAAAGGACTCCAAGTTTGTCTGATAGGAATCCCCAACCGAAGTGATTGAATTAAAACAATACCTTACCAGGTATAATAAAACACATCCTTTCTCGCGCCGATCATGTATACAATTTCTTTATTTCTGGAGTCCTCTCGTGGGAAATAAAGGTCATGGCCACTGCTATTGTAAATGTGAAATTTGTTTCTACACAATAACTTGAGTTTCCTTAGTCTGAATAAATTTGTTTGACTTGTAGCAACTTATCCACTTTTGTGGAATTCTTGTAGGGGACATTATTGACTTTGCCTTTCTTTTGACAGAGAGTAGTGGTAGGAGACTCACCTCCCTTGTCTAAGGTTGTGTCTATCGACAACCTGTCAGTATCCACCACAGAGGCTAACATCAGGAAGATGTGCTTTGGCATCGGAGAAGTTGAGGTAAGTAGCAGGGGTTTGTAAGTTACATGTTAATGGGGGTATTATGTTTTGACTGTCATACTCTTTGTGATCACTTTAATTTAGTAGTCCTGTTTATTGACAGATTTTATTGAAGTTAATTAAGCAATGAACAGTGGTTTCAATGTTGTTATTGTCGATATGGCATGATCTTGCTGCCATATCGACTATAACAACATTAAAACCACTGTTCAATACTTATATTTACATTGTCTTACCATTTTCATCATCTTTGAAAAAAACTAAACCAAAAAAAAAAAATCCCGCCTTTTTTAATGTCACATGACCCACTGGGTGTTATAGCCTGAGGCAATAGGTGTTATAGGCATATGGTGGCAACTGCCTCTTAGCATTGTGTCAATGGGGAAATGCGTAGCAAATGTAAATATTCACAGATGTTAACTAAGGACATGCTCAGCACAGGTTTGAATATTGGCATGTTCAGTCGATGGTCAAGGTCACTGTTATTAAAAATAGAACTTCGTCATCACATTCTTTGTCATGGTTCTTGCAGTTATATTTACTTTGTCATGGTTCTTGCAGTCATATTTAATTTACTGACAGATTTTGATACATTTGCTGTCAATGTAGCAGTTGTCACAGTGTCCATTTTGAATGCTGTTTATGTTTTGTTATGAAAAAGCACTAAGACAACAAAACAATTTACAATGGAACCTTGATCAGTCAGATGTGAAAAGGTGTCGGGATCACCTGGCTAACCATCTGGGTTTTCTCTGGGTACACTGGTTTCCTCCAAGGTTTTTTACCGGGTACTCTTGACACCTGTGTGTGCTTCCATCTGTGCCAAAAAGAGTTATTTATATATGTTTTTAGCTCACCTGGTCCGAAGGACCAAGGTGAGCTTATGCCATACCGTTGCGTCCGTCGTCCGTCGTCCGTCCGTCCGTCGTCTGTCGTCCGTCCGTCCGTCGTCCGTCCGTCCGTCAACAATTGACTTCTTCTTCATAACCACTGATCAGAATTTGACGAAATTTTGTCAGAAGCATCCCTATGGGGTGTGGACTCAAAATTGTACAAATGGTGGGGCTGACCCCCCAGGGGTCTGAGGGGCGGGGCCAAAAGGGGTCAATTTGGCTATATTAATATAAACGACTTCTTCTCTGAAACCAAGCAAAGGATATCGCTCCTATTTGCCTGGTAGCATCACTATGGGGTGAGGATTCAAAATTATACAAATGGTGGGGCTGACCCCCTGGGGGCCTGAGGGCGGGGCCAAAATGGGTCAATATACCTATATTTATATCAACGACTTCTTCTCTGAAACCAAGCAATGGATATTGCTCATATTTGCCTGGTAGCATCACTATGAGATGGGGATTCAAAATTGTACAAATGGTGAGGCTGACCCCATGGGGGCCTGAGGGGTGGGGCCAAATGTGGTCAATTGGGCTATATTGATATAAACGACTTCTCCTCTGAAACCGAGCAATGGATATTGCTCATATTTGCCTGGTAGCATCAGTATGGGGTGGGGATTCAAAATTGTACAAATGGTAAGGCTGACCCCACGGGGGCCTGAGGGGCGGGGCCAAGAAGGGTCAATTTGGCTATATTGATATGAACAACTTCTCCTCTGAAATCAAGCAATAGATATTGCTCGTATTTGACTGTGAGCATCCCTTTGGGGCCAGGATTCAAAATTGTACAAATGGTGGGGCCGACCTACCTGGGGCCTGAGGGGCGGGGCCAAAAGGGGTCAATTTGGCTAAATTGATATAAACAACTTCTTCTCTGAAACTAAGCTATGGATATCGCTCATATTTGCCTGCTTCAACCCCCGGGGTAGGGATTCAAAACTGTATAAATGACAGAGCTGACCCCCGGGGAGCTAAGAGGCGGGGCCAAAAGGGGTCATTTTGGCAGAATTGATATAAACAACTTCTTCTCTGAAACTAAGCAATGGATATATCACTCACATTTGTATGGTAGCATGGTCATGGGGTGGGGATTCAAAATTGTACAAATTTTGGGGTTGACCCCCCCCCCCCCCCCCCCCCCCCCCCCCCCAGGGGACTTAGGGGTGGGGCCAAAAAGGGTCAATTTGGCTAAATTGATATGAACAACTTCTATGAAACAGCTCATATTTGACTGGTAGCATCCTTTTGGTTAGGGATTCAAAATTTTATAATGGAAGGAACTGACCCCAGGGTGCAGAGGGCGGGGTCAAAAGGGGTCAATTGGTTTAAACAACTTCTTTTCTGAAACTAAGCAATGGATATCGCTCTCATTTGTGTGGTAGCATCAGGGGTTGCGCCAAAAGTCAATTTCATTTCATGGATTAATGCATTTTTGGCATAAAAACCTCACGTACCCATATAAAATGCCTATGATATATTGACATAGCAATACCAGTGACAATATACTTAATCATCATTCTTGTTTCATATCTCATGAAATCCAGGTGAGCGATACAGGCCCTCTGGGCCTCTTGTTTAAACTTATTTGACAATTGTTGTAAAATAAATTAAGTTAACATTTACATTGATCTTAATGTATCTTGACTATTGTAATGCCTTTGTAGAGCATCCAGTTACTGAAGGGTCAGAAGAAAGCCACTGTGACCTTCCGTGAAGCTAACAGTGCCGCTCAGTTCTCCAAGAAGTTTAACAGGTAAGGAAAAAAACTATTGTAAAATAGCAGATAACATTTGATTTGTAAGTTTGGAATATAAAGCAGCTATTTCTTAGAATCAGATTAAAATCCTACTCTTCTTCATTCCTTGTTGATCCACTACCATTTAGAATTGACAACACAAAGGTCATGATCACTTAATGGATTGCCCAATACCTAGATCATTTTGTAATATAATCATGTTATTGTCAGTGCAGAGAGTTTCCAGAACATCACATTATTATAGGCAGAGTTAAATGTCACCTAGACATGACATCTTGTGATGCTATGAATTGATAAATCACGTGGAGATTGGAAATGTACAAATAGACCTGTATGGACATATAGGTAAATTTTCAGAGATTTTATTGTGCATGCTTCTGCAGTACTCTTGTTCGATCTGCTTGAGAATGTTTCTTTCTGCGATATTACAGGCACATGCTGGATCTGTCCCACATCAACGTGACACATCTACCCATCTGATGGATCTACTGTCCAACACTTAGACAAACTGAACCTGGGCAGCTGTGATGTTCAGCAGAGGGAAAGATGGAAGGCTGAATTGGAAAAGTCATGTTCTCCAGGAATTAGGAGTATGACAAAGTTGACCTCTGTGACAACTAGTTGATACAGAAAAGGCAATTACTTTGAGTCTTTCTGTCTGGTCGAGGGGCATTTACAGGAGAGAAAGTATGGCAGTCTTTTTGTCTCTGCCATAATAGTCTGTATTGTAGATTATTCAGGCTGAAGTCCTAATCTGATTGACTCAGTCCTCCCCTGTAAGCCTTGGTGTGGACGTTCTCCCCCTGTCAGCATCAGTTTGCTACAGTGAAAAAAATTCAGAAACATTGTAAAACTCCTCACCAGATGTCTGAAATCCATACATTCTGGAAAAAATGCTCATAAGACTGATGTTGTTTGATAATTAAATAGATCATAAAGAGCTGATCAAGGTTTAGATTTTAGATTCATGTTCTTATTGGAATTATTAATAAGAATTGAGTTTGTGAAAGTTAAGATGGTTCATGTTAAATCCGGAGATTGTAAGTTAAGGAATTAGAGATTAAGACAAAGCAGGTTTTGATACCGGTTGTATGGTACCGATTGAGAGTGATAGGAAAAACAAAATTAAATAAGTTTGTGAAAAAAAGAGGATTTGTAAATCAGTAAATCTGTTATCAGAAGAAAATGTTAATTAAGGCAAAGAGGTTAAAATCTAGGAATGTTACATTTTTTTTTTAAAGTTTTGGTGTATTAAGCTGTACATATATAGTAAGTCGCACGAAGGAATAAATAGACATGCAATCAAGATAAAGGATAAATTAAGGAGTAGTAGGTTTAGATATTATTTTGTATCATCTTTTATATGGAAGGTTTAGAGTATGTTTATTGTAATTACACTAAATTATTGAGTTATAGAAAGAACAATTGATGTGATTGGTTGAAAACAACAGTAGATTGTTTGTGAAATAAAAAAGGATTTTTAATGGAGGATAGTGTAAATTAATGAATTCAAGGTTTTATACATTCTTCTTGAGGTAAAACATCTATAAAGTGTATACATGTTATAAAGTGGAAAGATTTCTAAGAAAGAAGTCGGGTGTTTTTTTGTATAAATCAGTCTTTTTAATATTTTAGTGGTTTTTTTTTTTTGTTTTTTTGAGATCATGATTGAGACTTCGTAATTTCTCTTTGATGTTACAGATAAACGTAAAGATTGTGTAATTATTCAGTAGAAAGTTGAATTTATAGCTTTAATTTTTGTTTCCATCTTCTTAGGAACTACATTGCCATTCAGAATACAAAAGAATGTTTTTTATCATTCATATTTAACAGATTTTATTTGCTGACAAAATTTTTGCCGGTGTTGTAAACCCAATTTTTTTTTCCTAATCCTGTAAAATATCTGATTTAAATAGAAAATATAACAGATGCACTAGATTCTTTTTCTTTTTATATTGCAAAGAACGGAAGTTTAGAATGGGGTAACAATAAAATCAATATGTCTGGATGTAACAATAGAATCAATAAGTCTTAGTGTAACAATAGAATCAATAAGTCTGGATGTAACAATAGATTCAATAAGTCTGGATGTAACAGGAGAATCAATAAGTCTGGATGTAACAATGGAATCAATAAGTCTAGGTAATAATAGAATCAATAAGTCTAGGTAACAATAGAACCAATAAGGCTAGGTAACAAAAGAACCAATAAGTCTGGATGTAACAATAGAATCAGTAAGGCTAGGTAACAATGGAATCAATAAGTCTAGGTAACAATAGAACCAATAAGGCTAGGTAACAATAGAACCAATAAGTCTGGATGTAACATTGGAATCAATAAGTCTGGGTTTAACAATAGAATCAATATGTTTAGATGTAACAATAGAACCAATAAGTCTGGATGTAACAATGGAATCAATAAGTCTGGGTTTAACAATAGAATCAATAAGCCTTGGTGTAACAATAGAATCAATAAGGCTATTTAATAAAAGTGTTACTGGGAATGTTACTATTCGGTAACAGAGATTAAACTCAAACATCAATAGTGAAGTGAGCAGACCTGAGCAGTTCTTGATGTGTCCTCAAGTCGCCTTCTGGGCCTTGATCATCAATATGTTACACAGAATTTCTACAAGAAAATCTCCGAGATCATGGTACACCTTGTGGGCCTTGAACATCAATATGCTACACAGCATTTCTACAAGAAGAACTCTTGAGATCATGGTACAGCTAGTAGGAAATCAGTTGTTTGAAGAATGTGACGTGGTAGAAAATGGTCTATGGTAGACTTTGGGTCTTCATCTTGTCACATGTAAGAACACTTTGACAATTGGAGATATTCTCAGCCAGTATCCATTGAGGATTATAGCAGTTGTGATCTGGTTAATAGACAATAACCAGCTCAGTCTAGCCAAAACCTGGGGATTGTCAAAGCTGTCCATTAGACATTAATAGCTATAATCAACATGGAGTTTGTGAGAGACATTCCAGGTTTTCAGAGAGCATCTATTTACACTTTCATGACACTGCTGGACCATGTCCCTGCATGTGGTCCAAAAGAAACCTACAGTGGATCCGCGTGGCATGCGTTTGAAAGAAAATGCGTTTGTACCCTAGTATGTCAAATCAAAGGATATCAATTAACAAAAAGAAAATCTTTGTGGACTTTTCCGAGTATGCTGTGTTCTGGGTTATCAACTGCTGGAGAATACAAAATTGCTGGCTGTTCCTGGTATTGTCGGACAATATTGAAAGCAGTTTTCTTAACAGCCAATATCAACATGCTTGTGAATTTGTATTCATCCCAAAACTTTTCATTACACTGTTTAAAAAGGATTCAAGCTTGGAAATAATCACCATACAACACAACGTTCACTTGATTTGGCGTCAAGAATGGTACAGCTTCTGTTACTGAGTTTTACTCAATTTTGAGGCATCCAAGACAATTTTGAGTTATCCAAGACAATAAGAATTGAGTGAAAGCCACTTGTGTGCAGCATCAACCTGTCAGATCAACTTTAAATCTTTCCATATCAAAGGTCCAAGATCAGTGAAGTCATCATCTAATGGCCCAGAGTTCATCAATCTGAAATGCACAACGGGGACTAAAATTGCAATTTAGCAAAGAAAAGATGTTACTTAGGGAAAAAGTGGAAAAGAGGAAAATGGCAGTTTGGCAAGGAAGGATAATTTCATAGCAGACCAATGTTGGATCAGATTATGTAATCCAGTTAGTGCCGGATCAAATCAGACGAATGCTGGATCAGGTTATCTAATTTAATTAGTGCCGGATCAAATCAAGACAAATGCTGGATCGGGTTATATGATCCAATTAGTGCAGGATCAGATCAGACCAATGTTGGGCCAGATTATCTAATCCAATTAATCCTGGATTTGTTCAGTGATGTGCTAGATGACATCGTTAACAGGCTTTAGATTGTGTAGATGCCCAAAACATTACTTTAAGATAGGAAAATAGATGCTAGGATAAGAACACTTTAGGACATCAGAGATGATATTGAACTTTATATGTCTGTGGTGAGCAGACATCTTTAGGAAGTCATATCCCAATCAATAATTTCATTCTTCATAAGAATTTTATGAATTTTATTGTGAGTTGATTTTCTCTAGTTATTCCATTACTAGTCCCAGAGATATTTCCATTTTGTATAGGGCATCATAATCATATTTCCCATTCTAATCTTTTATTTTCTTTGATGTTGAAGAATTTAATCCTTTCCATACAATGATCACTTTCGTACCCTTACATCCCCTTTTGCCTTGTAGATTATCAAAACATTCTTAGACTTCACTTTTACAGTATTACGCGAGATTATTAAGATTCAACTTCTGTCCGCCTGGTGCTCTGATCATATAAAACAAGGTGTAATTTTTTAGAGAGACCAGATCTGATACCTACCAATATTAAAAACTTGAAATTAAAGTTGTTTATACATGCACTGTCCAGCAAAGTAAAACACTAAGTCTTATTGTTGACTCAAAGTTTTATTAGTATTGTGGAAGATTTGCTAGCTCTGTTCTCCATATCAGAATATTAGAACCTTGTTAACTGGATGTTGATTCAAACCCTGTTTTACTTTAAATTCAAAATTTTGTATAATGGATGCATGCACCATATTTATCCTGCAATAAGCCCATGGCCCAGAGGACATACATGTAACCTGTGACTCAGTAAGAGGTTGGACTTACTACAGAATCATTGGTCGTAGTTTACTGAACAGAAATAGATCGTGGATGGGCTTATTATTAGACATGAGCTTATTGCTGGATAAATCTGGAAGGCTGCCCTTCCATATCAGTAGATATCCCATCACATTCCTGTTGACAGTTATCTTTGTACTACTGGACAAGATTATTTTTTTATTTTTTTTTATTTTAGTGGTTTTATAACGAATTTGAATGACTTAATCTTATGACAGATACCTTTAGATAGATTTAAATTTATCAGATTCTAAACTGAGAAGGTTGTAAATACTTGGAAAAAATTGTATAGACTTGTGATATTCATAAACTATTAAAATTTGCATGGATATTTCTCAGCTGAGGTTAGAATAGACTTTTTTTGGTTGACCCATGTTTACAATTGGGTAGTAAATATAATTTGACTTTCAAGTACTTAGACATACTGTAGACTGTATACATATTGTGAAAAGTTTGGTTCCTCTAATTTTTCATCAGTATATTTATTGGGAAGACAAAGGGTTTTGTGGATTTTTAAAAAAAAATTTAAAGACTTTTTCATCAACTAGTAAATATTTTAAAATTTTAATGAGAGCTGATCATGAAGTGCTGTACTTTCACCATCCACACTTGAAGCACAGTTAATTCCATTAACTAAAGATAACAAATTACAGTAAGTCATCTTAATGATGTAGATGTATAATGATCCACCACACAGAGATTGGCCCTGATACAACTCCAGCTTACCCATTACCTATAGACCATACATAATGTAACACTATGAATTACCTATATTAATTCAAATACCAGGTATAAACATTATTCTTGGTCATTTATTTTTCAGAGCTGGCAGTCTTCCACACCTAAGTTCCAAGTTATATGAATGTAGATAATTTTAAAAGCAAGAGATAACTATTCAAGATTTTTAATTTTCCTTTTATAGGTAATTAATTTTGACCAATTTCTCCACTCGCAGACCTTTTGTGCATTTGCCTTGTTTAGGAGTTTAAAACAACAGATGCATTTGTTAAAGAATTAAATGATTGTCTTTGTTTCCTACCTAGATCTTAATAGTAATATCAACCATGTCCCCTCAGGTTTTTAAGATGTGTATTTGGACAAGTGATTCGCTGGAAGTGGGAACTGGTACAAAGTGCCAACACAGAGCCTGATGAACAGTTATCACAACACTACTATATATATTGCACTGAAACTCGGGTCTTACACACAAATAGGTACACAGTTGTAACTGTTTTCTCCAGCGTCCAGTGAGTGTTTATTTTTTCAGCCTGTACAGAGCATTAGTTTAGCGACTTGTATCCAAAATTTCTTTGGAGTAGATTACCCAGTGGTTTAAAACTCACTGACTGACTTTGATGTACATATATTTACCCTTTACATCAGAACTTTTTTTTTTGATATCCGTCAGTCTATCACAAGAAATGTATTGGGTACAATGTCTAATAAAATTCAATGATGACAAGTCCTTGTTTTGTATGAAATTGTTTTTTAATGAAATACATTTTAATTACACATAACATGTATATATTTTAAGAATGCAGAATTGTATTTTTGTGTATATATGCCGAGTTTTGGCATATATAGTTTTGATATAACTTTTACAGTTGTTTGTTATTTCTTATTATTTATTTGAATATTTATTTTTTTACATTTACAAAATGTGTTCATGTAACCCCATATAGTTGACATGAATGTTTATTTTTGTCATTGTTACAAATTTAATCTTGATATTCTGCATTCTTGTGCAGAATCAAACCAACATGTTTGTGATATCTACTGTGTACAGATACTGTAGGATGAAAATCCTTTTCTCATGATCTCATTCAGGCCATTCGCTCTTTCCGTAACATATTTCAGTATTCTTATGTATTATTTCTCTCCATGAAATTACATCATTGTATAAAATCGATTGCTCAATGTGGAAGAGATTTTTACAGTATCTGTGTGTTAAGATTGTACAACAAATATTAATGTACTCAAGCTGTAGTATTTCTTTGGCTGCAGTTGTAATGGATTTATTTTCATGTTAATTCAAAAGATTAGTTGTCTGCAAATTATCTTCAATAATTAGCAAGTCAGTTGAGACTTGATCATAATCTAGAGTTTATCGAAGGTCACATGGAATCGCATTTATGAATCAAAAATGCAAAAAGCATTTTAAGGAGAGATTATTCTCCAGATATTTTGGTCTTATTCAATATTTAAATTAGTCAATAGTTTGAGATGGGCTGGTCCCATTTTTGAAAAGGCTAGCTAGCATTTCACAGGTTTAACAATTGATTTAGTTTTGATAATTTTTGTGAAGGGAACCCTAGACACTGACATTGTGTTTGTCCAAATTTGAGGTATGAATGTAGTGTCTTTTTCAAATTTGAGATCTGAATGTAGTAACTTTCCCCCCCCCCCCCCCATATGACTAATCATATACACTGTGTACACATCTTTTTCAGAGATAAAAACTACAGCTATATAGATGCCCCTCAACATTTCATCTAATCGTTTTACAATGTTTACTTTTATTAAAGGCAACCTAAGAGACTTGATACAGGAATTACTACAGCCTGGTTACATTATGTTCTGTAAGATAGTACTCTGAACAGGCAGGGTTTATTGTGTGTACCAGGTATATTTTTTTGTTTTTGGTGTGGGTAAGGGAGGGGGAGAGGGTTAGAGATATAAATTTCTGTGTTTTCTGTGCTTGATTTTAGACTTTATATGTCAACCCCTCAGTCCTGCAAGTCACCAGTTACCAGGTTTTGTGCAAGATGGATTCCCTATGTTTCCCCCTCAGTCCTATGAACCTCCAGTTCCCAGGTTTTGTGTTGTGTAAGATGGATACCCTATGTTTCTGCCTCAGTCCTATGAACCTCCAGTTCCCAGGTTTTGTGTAAGATGGGTTCTCTATGTTTCTGCCTCAGTCCTATGAAGTTGTGTGTAAGGGATAGAAATGAATATCTAAGTAATACAGCAAGTAACACCTTCAAAAGATGTTAGGTCAACCATGACAAAATTTGTGTTTAAAAATTTGTCATTTGGTCCTGTTGAATCTGATTTATATTCCAGACGATACATAGGTTGTGGTTGGGAATTGTAATGAGTCAGGCAGAAAATAATTAAATTGCTGAATTTTCAATCTTATATCATATATAAATGTTTGTGTAGGAGTTCTTTATACATGTGTATATATATTTGGATCAAAACAATTTTTTTCTGAACATGTTTCATCATTCAGAAGTTTTTGGTTTACAGCTTGTGTCTAGACACTGAGTTAATACATGTAGTAAGTTACTGATTTCCTAGTCATAATATCTGTATATGTGTAAAATTTTATCATATAGAAAACACAGAAATATATTTTTGTTGGTTATAAATAATAATACACAAACTTAACACTGTTCAGAGTACTAGCTTACTTTGTGTCACTAAATCTTACCTTAGATTTTAGATTTTTCTCCTCAAACCACTTCTGGAATCTTACAAATTTATAAACCAGGCCTTTAGTAAAGAAAGAGTATGATATAGAACAGTATGTTGACTATTGAAGTTTGGTACTGGGTCAGACTTGAAGGAAAAATCCAGTTCTTGGTGTGTGATTGTGAGTTTAGTCCTGACTCGACTCTACCTAGTGGTAGAAATGGTTTGGACATTAAGCTTAAAACAGAAGTTATAAGACTTTTTTTTTAAACAGCGAATGTTGTAAGAGACATTGTGTAATGTATTATATACCATTTAATCACTTTCTTATCTTGATTTAACGAAAATCTACTGACGTAGGTGGAGACTTGGTAAAATTTGTACTGTATATTTCATCTCCATGTTTGTAAAACTCGTTAACAGAAGTAAGATTTGAGCAATATTCTCACACTTTTAGTTGAATAAGAATCAGTTCATCAATGTTATACAAACTTTCAATATTTGTGCCATATTGACGTGTGCAAGTGTACACGACCACTTTATATAAGTTGTATTTAAACATGGCAATTATACAAATAAGTGTATCCCATGTTGAAAATGGTGCTTTATGTGATACATCTTGTACTTACTCAGGGATTTTCACATTTAATCATTTTGTAACAACATTTTGTTCACCTGTGAATTACAGTTTTCTTCATTATATTGTCAATGTTTAAAGATACATGTAACTTTAATCTTTGACCTTCGTGAATTTGGATTGCTACTTTGACACTGCTTACTAGTGTTACTTATACAGTAAAATTAAATCTGTTCTTGAGGGCCTGCTGTGGTAAGTATATCTTATAGATACCTGCATTGAGGGACTGGTTGAAGTATTATGTTAGAATAGGTACAGTATTTTAGTGAGAGAAAGGTCAAACTAGTGATGTTTGCGATATAACGGTAAGGTGTGAAGATAATTCAATGTCACCTGTGTAATCTTACTAGTCCCCTACCGGTGAAACTGGGGAAATATAGGTTTCTTACATAAAACTAGAGATTGTTATCAGCACTCTAGAGGCTTCATTACTGAAGGGATTTTGATAAAACTTCACAAAATGATCAAGGACCATGATATCTCTTGACAAGTTTGATTTTCTGTGTTTTTGAGTCAAGGTCACTGTTATAATTCCTAGTGGGGGCTTGTATTACTTTAACAATGCCCAGTATGCTTGTTAACCTGGTTCTCATATTACCTGCCTGTACAAAATTTTAACATTTTTAACAGGTGAGTTAACTATTGCACGATTGAATCTTCCATTTTTGATTGGTTCACTATCTGAAGACATAATTTGACTAGGTGCGGAAAGTTAAAGGTGAGTTAAATACAAGGATATATCAGAGAATTTATGAAAAGTTAAAAAGTTAAGTTATAGGATAAGTCAGAGGTGAGTTTAAGGAAAGTTAAGTGAGTGTAACTTTGAAATAACAAACAAAGAATGAATTGAAGTTAAAAGTGAGATTTAAGTTTTTGTGGGTAAAATAAGCAAGAGTAAAGACTTTCTGGTCGGTGAGTATAACCCAGATGCCTCTTGGTTGAACTGATCGAAGAATCTTTAATGGAATGGCATGATCACATTTGTTCCTATGTGAAGACTGTAACACTTGACTGACTTCACAAATAAATAATCATTGACACTATTCATGAAGTGAATATCACTGAACTTTATAGAATCTTTGAACACTCTGTCCTCTTGATGTATACTGGGCATATTCAACCATTCTTGGGGACTGTTATGTACACTGATACAGAAGACCAGAAAATTAGCCATAGGAAGACAAACCAAGCTGGACGGGACAGAAAGCAGGTGAACATAACTTCTGACAGCTGAATCAGCAACCGAGGTCCTATGACGGAACAGAAGGATCTTGTGTGGCCGGGCTCGGCATGCAAGGAAAAATACAGTGCCATCAGACCCTCCAATGTACAGTTTGGTCTTCAGGAATGTTGAATAAAGCCAGTATATAATAAGTTAACATTGTGTTCATGGTAATTAGAATACCGGAGAGAGAAAGGGCAATTATGTATGCTTATGTCAGTACGTTTATAGCATGTGTTGACATACAACAAGATGTAGGATACAGCCTTAACTTTTATCTGGCTTACATGTTGATGATCTGCTCGTCTCACATTACTGTTACAAATGTGATACGTTATATTGGGTATGAACAGCCATGTTACATCACATCTATAAAATGGCCTTACAGTACAAACCAATATGCTGATACTCATAGTGATCAGCTGTGGTATAAGTTTGTAGAGAATGTAAGTCTGTTTTTTGCCGTTACTGAAAGTAATGATTGTCCATGCTCTGTCACGGCTAAGGGGCCCTCTGTCTTGTTACTGAAAGTAATGATTGTCCATGCTCTGTCACGGCTAAGGGGCCCTCTGTCTTTTCATGTCACATAGAGGTTGTGGTAAAGATTGAAAAGGAACGTTTGTTTTAGATCTGTGAGAACTCTTAATTTTTGGGGAGAGGGCAAGATTGATAGAACTGTTACTATGGCATGAAATTCATGAGATGAATCCTATTTGGATGGGAGAGTTGAAATTTTTAGAAGTCTTGATGTTGGACAGAATAAATCTAAAAGTACTCTTGTTGGGGAAGGAGAGCTGAAAGGAGGAGTTTCTGTGGGACAAAGTAAATCAATTCTGTTTACTCAGGTTGGGGAAAGGGTTGTCAATCAAAGTGAACAGGTCTTTGGAAACAGTTTATTTTCTTGTGTAATTATTGATATAATAAAGAGAAAGCTACACTTAACGTGACTTTAGCATGACATGTAAAAGAACGAACTTGACATTCACACGAGGTACATTGTAACTACTGTATATAGTATGTAATGTTGATACACAAACATGTTGGTTTGATTTTGTATATTTACTGTTATTGTGTAATGGATGAAGTACAAATGAACGTCTATGTGTATGTAGCTCTTTAATGACAAAATCGACAAATGAGAAGATTGGTGTACATTTGTACGAGGTCCTTGGATTTTTTTTTTCCCCTAACAGTTCAGATTTCGTCAGTTTTCACCAGAAGTTAAAAATTGATTGCATTTTCTATTTTTTGGGGACTTTGTGCTCTCCTTAAAAATAAACAAAATTAGGACTCTCATGGAAATAACCCTGTGTGATCGGCTGTTTTGTAATACAATATCAACAGTTGTTGGGTATAAACAGTATTTCTTGCGTCTAACACTTTGTATATTGTGCAATAATAACTAAATGCAATACTTTTTTCTACCTGACAGTGTTTTTGTAGTCATTTTACTTTCAAAACCATGTTAAACATGTCCGTCAATATGGTGTTCTTACTATGCTGATGGGAAATAGGGCTAGATGTGGTTTTAAGCAAGAGAAAGTCATAATGACTTTTTCAAAGAATATTTCTTTATAATAGCTGTTGATTGGTTCCATGGATGTCTGTTTGATTTGGTTTACGTTGAATGTAAATGTGTTGTGTTCATTGTTCAGTAATGCAGTTAGCTAGTATACAAGCATGTTTGCTGTTAGTCCCAGACTGGCACTACCACTGAAGACTAGGTGTGTACTCAGTCCCACAACAGTACTCCATCAGTCCCCCACCGGTATGACACAGAGGATTATAGGTTTGTACTCCATCAGTCGCCACTGGTACCACCACAGAGGAATATAGGTTTGTACTCCATCAGTACCCCACTGGTACCACCACAGAGGACTATAGGTTTGTACTCCATCAGTTCCCCATTGGTGTCACCACAGAGGACTATAGGTTTGTACTCCATCAGTCCCCCACTGGTACCACCACAGAGGACTATAGGTTTGTACTCCATCAGTCCCCCACTGGTATCACCACAGAGGACTGTAGGTTTGTACTCCATCAGTCCCCCACTGGTACCACCACAGAGGACTATAGGTTTGTACTCCATCAGTCCCCCACAGGTACCACCACAAAGGATTATAGGTTTGTACTCCATCAGTCCCCCACTGGTACCACCACAGAGGACTATAGGTTTGTACTCCATCAGTCCCCCACTGGTACCACCACAGAGGACTATAGGTTTGTACTCCATCAGTCCCCCACTGGTACCACCACAGAGGACTATAGGTTTGTACTCCATCAGTCCCCCACTGGTACCACCACAGAGGACTATAGGTTTGTACTCCATCAGTCCCCCACAGGTACCACCACAAAGGATTATAGGTTTGTACTCCATCAGTCCCCCACCGGTACCACCACAGAGGACTATAGGTTTGTACTCCATCAGTCCCCCCACTGGTACCACCACAGAGGACTATAGGTTTGTACTCCATCAGTCCCCCACTGGTACCACCACAGAGGACTATAGGTTTGTACTCCATCAGTCCCCCACTGGTATGACACAGAGGACTATAGGTTTGTACTGTCATCAGTCCCCTCAGAAGGTCTGTACTGTCGCAGTTATTTATTTCCTTAAATGTCGCATTCAAATTTGCATTCCTTGTTTACTTGTTTTCTGATTTAGAAAAGTTGACTTAACAGGTTTTGATGTTTGATTGTAACGAGAACTGTCCAGTCCTGAGAATGCTTTCACCATGATAAACACATGACTCTATTATCTCTTGGTGTATTTGCTGTATTGGGAGTTTCACAGTAATATTTTGACAGGAGAATTCTGAAGTTTTCCATATCATTCCTAAAATTGCAGCCAGCATGTTTGGAGAGAATCATGAGTTCAAAATTGTCATTTTATTCCACGAGTTTGTGGTTTTGAAAGTATCCTGACTACATTATATGGTAGACTCTGAGTCTGATCTTCACTGTGATGACTTGTAATTTGTTTTTGATAGATTTTTATACAGGATTTTGCTGCCAGTGAGTGATTCCGTAGAAGCTGATGTGCCAATCAAGAACTTTTCCGCGTGTATTTTTGTACATATTTTTGTAATAGGAAATGATGCATTGCTTTCTCAGTTGTATATTATCAATGTATGACTGCTCAGTATACATCAACAACTGATAATGTTTTACATACAGAAGTATCATCTAAAGGATTTGTTATAAGTCTATTATATTACCTCATTATCAATGCAGACTGGAAATGTATTCAGCTGTTGAATCTGTGATAACATGTAGTATATCATGATAATTTGTTACGTTTTACACTTTATACTTATTTATATGTTAATGATATAAACGTTTACAGTTGTTGATGATCTGTTGAATAAAAACTGCCTTGGATTAAATCATTGTCTGGTTTTGTTTAATTTACATTCTCCCATACATTTTACGACTCAAACCGACAGACTGATATGGGTGAAGACATTTCATACATGTCAACCTCTGAAACCTCCAATGAGGGAGATCTCCCTCATTCCACATCTAAAATGAGGGAGAAAGTGCGTGAAAAAAATCGCGACATTTTTTTAGGTGATGTTCCTCATGGGCTTGTGCAGGTGTAAATTACCTCGGGCTACAGTTTGATATTTAAATTTGACAACAATGGTTAATTTTAAAGAATAATGATAATAAAAAAAAAAATAGAAGAAAAAAAACAATTTAAAAAAAAAATGTTTTCAGAAATTTCATAGAAAGGAACTGTATTTAGTGAATCATATTATTAATGATGTAGTCACTTGAAATTTGCAACCAGTATACAAAGCAACTACTTATCTCCTGATTTTTTTTTTTTTTTTTCATTATTTTGTTCTGAAATATTACTAAATGTATCAAATTATCTCCCTTCCTTTCTCAAATAATAATTACACGGTAATTTATTTCTTTTTGTTTTACTAGTAGTTCTATTATTACATAAAACAAACTTCTTAAAAAGTCTTTTTATTTTTTTCTGACCCAAACTGAAATCCGGATTTTTGTGGCAGTTTACGACTTTATATTAGTATTGACCAATTAAAGATGGCGGCACTACAAGCGCTGGTACTAACAGCTACGATTAAGAAAGGCATTATTAGCTTTCATGTGAGTAAATCTTGTTGGCAGATATTATCAGTGTTTGTTCTTGAAGTGATGTATCCTGGTTGTAATCACAAAATTAACTGACCATGTCAAATGAAGCCAAATACAGTTGTAATGTATACACAGGTCGGCAGGCATGCACGATGAGTGGTGACAGACCCTCTCTCACCAAGCCCCAGGCCAGGGCAGCTACACAGGTGGTGGGGTTGTTTTGATTACATAATCAGATTAGGGTCGAAGTGTCTGAGATTTCCGGGGTTTTATGAGGGAAGACTGCTCAAATCCGGGAGAAATTTAACCCCGATTCGGGAACTGTACCAAATCGGGATTTAGGGGAAATTTAATTGATTTTCCGGGCACTTCCCGCGTAATCCGGGAAGGTTGACACCTATGAGTCATTTTGCCTGTGTATGGATATATTTCAAAGAAATGCTTGTACTGTGGTATTCAGTCAACTTGGTTATGTATTGCCTATAGACACCTGTGAACTAAAATGAAATAAGAAAAATCTGAGACTTTTGAACTTCAAATGCATTTCTTCTAAATTCTTGGCTTGAATGTCTTCATATGTACAATTAACATTTTACGATAATTGTTTAAGTCTCTTTAGGTTTTGTGAGACTTTGTCAGGTTCTGAAGTTTTGTACTTTGTCAGCTATACTGATATTTTGTACTTTGTCAGGTATACTGAAGTTTTGTACTTTGACAGGTACTGAAGTTTTGTACTTTGTCAGGTATACTGAAGTTATGTACTTTGTCAGATACTGAAGTTTTGTACTTTGACAGGTACTGAGTTTTTTTGTACTTTGACAGGTAGTGAAGTTTTGTACGTTGACAGATACTGAAGTTTTGTACTTTGACAGGTACTGAAGTTTTGTACTTTTGACAGGTAGTGAAGTTTTGTACGTTGACAGATACTGAAGTTTTGTACTTTGACAGATACTGAAGTTTTGTACTTTGTCAGGTATACTGAAGTTTTGTACTTTGACAGATACTGAAGTTTTGTACTTTCACAGGTACTAATTGTTGTACTTTGACAGGTATTGAAGTTTTGTACTTTGACAGGTACTGAAGTTTTGTACTTTCACAGGTACTGAAGTTTCGTACTTCGACAGGTACTGAAGTTTTGTACTTTGACAGGTACTGAAGTGTCGTACTTCGATAGGTCCTGAAGTTTTGTACTGACATGTACTGAAGTTTTGGCAATTTCAACCATGAGAGATGACCATTGAAAAGTAATCATTAGTAAGTGATGATTCAGGCGAGAATGACTTAGAAAAGAACATTGTAGACCTGCACAAAGTGCACACGAGTATACCGGCGTACAGGGTCCATCGTCGGTACGGTATCAACTTTCCCTTTGAAGAAAGACTGATTAAAATCCAAAAGGCCTAAAATTATATTTGTGAAATGGGCTTCTGGGGTGGAGACAACAAAGTAAGTGAACGATAATAAATAGCCTTTGTCTATATTCAAGACAACGGGTCGAAATTAAAACACTCAATCCAATAATCAGAAAACCTGGAATCGATATGTGGTTGATGGGTTCCTGGGATGGCGCCTAAAAAAATTTGTGAAATGAACGACCTTGATCCATGTTCTTGGTCACAGGGATCAGATATGTTGAAACACACGGACAAATTCTTTTTGCTGAAAACTGGGAGCCTGGAATCATGATAATTGGTAGGTTGATTCTTGGGCTGACACCTGATAAAGTTTGCAAAACTAAACGACATTGACTTTGTTCAAGGTCATGGAAGTCAAATTTGTTAAAACACTCGATAATATATCGTGATATTTGGTTTGTCAGCTCCTTGGATGATGCCTGACAAATTTTGTGAAAAGAAATGACCTTGACCTATATTCAAGGTTACAAGGGGCACATTTGTCTGAAACAGCTTCTGATTAACACAAAAATCATGATACGTGCATTTGGCTTGCAGGTTCCTGAAATGCAGGCTGACTAAGTTTGTGAAAAGAAATAACCCTTACCCACATTCAAAGTCACAAGGGCAAAATATATTAAAACATTCAAATGACTTTTGAAAGAATCAAGGTATAGATTTCTTTTAGATTCCCGAGATGACGCATGAAAAATTTGCGAAATGACCGTAACCCATATTTGCGGTCACGGGGATCAAATATGTTAAAACAATCCAACAAATACTTCTGATTAAAAAACGGACATTGAATCGAGGAAATTGGCAGGAAGGTTCTTGTGATGACAACTGGCTACTTTTGTGAAAAAGAATGGCTTTTACTCATGTTCAAGTTGAAGGTCATGCTGAAGACGATATCCCTTTTATTATATGCTCGGAAGTATTGAAAGTGAAATCAACAATGCCGGGTCGGGTGAAAAGGGGCTGCTTAATTTTCAATGCTTTGACAAGCCATGCATTCCTAAAATCAGCTATGTTATATGTATTTAACGAAAATAATCATAGAAAACCAACATGCAAAACGAACACAAAGTCGACGAAACGAGGACAAACTTATTAAAAATATGGATTTACACGTGGCCCGGTCTCTGGGGAAGTTTGGTTTGCATTGCCATAGAATAGAAGGATAACAGACCATGTGTTCCGGAGAGTAAGAGTCTTCAGATTCATTGACGAAACCGTCCAATTAAATCCAGGTCAAATACAGCAAACCACGTACTCAAATTCAGAACTTGGATTGTGGCTATAGAACCACCGGATATCGACAAGCATCGAACACGGACGGATAGGAATGGAATATTTCTCAAAACTAGAAGTTACAGCAAGAAACTAGTTTAAAAAACAATCTAGACTTAACACACACCAGAAGTATTTCTCACAATGAGTGATAAATTCTCTGAAAGTGTTTTATCAGAGACATTAAAAAACCCAGTAAAAGCAAAAAACAAACCTGGTCAGTTTAACCCTGTCTGCTATTCAAATAAATACTACAACCGGAATTGTTAGCAACTAGAATTAAGGTGGGTCAGAGATGCTACTGGCATTTTTAAAGATCTTCAACAACAGGAACGGCAATATAAAAAATCAGTTGAAGACACAGTCTAATTAATTCAAGTAACATATTATAATTTGTATTCAGCATGTAAGTCACGTTAGAACAGTCCTTAATCTCCTTTTCCACTATTAAGTCTCATAACAACCAAATAAAAAAAAAATTCCAACTTTCCAACTAATTCTACATGAGAAAATTAAACTTTGTCTTGAAATCAGACAACATTTTATATAAAATATCTTTGCATCACTGTAACCTACCTAATATCCTATTATTTGCCTATTCTTTAAATTACTCAATGGCGGTGAAAAATGCAGTATCTTGCATTATTCTCTGTCTATATAATTATGATAACTTGTCTAAACCGACCCTTCTCTAATCCAGGTCACTGTCTATAACCAATCGGAACACCTCGCCTCCGTCTACGAACGTAGTTTCGGAGAAAATGACGAGGGGTTCTGATTGTGTCTATAACGTCCCATTATTGATATGCTCTACCGGAGGCTGTTGCATTGTTATATGTTTATAAAACAACTCACACATTTAAAAAAAAACTAAAATAACTAAAAGGTTATTAATTAAGATTAGGCCTAATAGATCTGGTTACTAGTTGTTACACTGTTTGTAGTAACATTTTGTCTCATCGCTAATTAGTCAGCGTGTTTTGTCGGAGTGGGGAAAATAACAAGTATCAAAATGCTAAATATAAATCCCCAGCGCAAATTCCGGAATATTTGTCTCGCGCTTTGGTTTCGTGTTTTAGTATGAATAGATAAGTTCCGGTCGAAAGGTGTGAAAGTTGTTTACATTTTGGCATTCAATACTATTCCAGTTTTACAGGTGTTATCTTGTAAGTATCCCTTTGTTTTGGTTTTACGACATACTCATACAGATCATGACAATATACACTAAGGAAAATGTTTGTTTTAAGTAGGATATATCTAAAAATGGCGCTACAATCATGCACATAGCATCACATCGCGTTCTATTTAACGTCGGTACTGTAGGCCTACAAAGCAAATGCACATACTGGAGAGGAGTTCATGCCGATTAAATATATCATAAGGGTAAAATTACCACTCATATCATTATGATCACATAATGGGCTTTCCCATAATGTAACGCATCCCTCATTGCGACTAACAGACTAAGATAAATTCCCACTGGCCTGTGTAGCCACACTACCTGATCACGGTCGGTAGGACATAGTGATAACCACTAGCCTAGAGAACTACATATTACTATTAGATGAATGTTCACCAGAATTTTTCAAACCATATACTTGTTTAGTAAGTCAAGGGGAACTCCAGATACTGAAGTCATCACAAATCAAGTGGAGATTATGTAACATAAAAATCTGGCATTGTGTACTGTGTATCCATCAGGGATAGACCAAGGCACGACCAAAGTTTAGAAGTCCCGATTTCAAGTCCTGGTTTCCAATGATACCATATTTCACTATTTTGCATTTGTTACTCACTGAAATTTCAGTACATCAAATACATTAAGTCTTTATCAACTATCAGGGCTCTACACATCACAAATCTTTGAGAGGATGTAGGTGTACAAGCTAAGTGGTTGAATAGTTTCAATTTTATCATCAAATGTTACTGATTTTAAAATAGACAGAACATGAGATGTGATCTTCAAGCTGTGCAGTTGGTTATCTTTTGGCTATGCTTGCTGTAAACTAGGTTTGGAATGTTGCTTTATATTGCTAAGATATGCAAGTACATTTTTTTCTTTCAGAAAATAAAAACAACATAAGAATTGCATTGATAAATGCGTAAACTACACAGTTATGGACCTGTGCACAGTGAAACATTCCTTCTCGGAACTAATAAAAGTAATGAACCCATGGACACAGAGTCACTTTGTGATGTGGCTGGACATAAAAGTTGCTGAGTACAAAGTCTACGGCAAAATGGTGCTAGGTAGGTATTAAATATTGTATCAGTCAATTGCAACCATACATCACTTTAATTTACATCAAATCCAGACTTAGTAATCTGATTTATATAAAAAATTAATCTGTATTTTTTCTGGCTTGTTTTACTCAAACCTGAATACATTGCTAATTTAATAGATTTATTGTATTAATCCTAAATAAACCCCCTTTCCTAATGTGAAAAAATAGTGTTAATGTTCAGGAAGGGCTTATTATGAACCACTCTAAGCTTACTATATTAAGATTTATGATACAACAAAAATGAAAAAGAGAGGCCTTTTTTGTGAGCAGGGGATTTATTTGCAGATAAATATGGTACAAATATATATATATATACTATATAGATATCCTTATTAATGGGGGAAGGGGTATAAATGTATTATTAAAGATAATAGCACATGGATATATGTGTCTTTGAATAAATTCAAATACATGAAAAAATCATGCACATATTTTTCAATAAATATAAATAGAAGATGACAATATGTAAAGGAAGGACATACAATAAACAGTGTGTAATTCACATTAAAACATCACAAATTAATTAAACCAATGACTTATGATGTTGTTATAATAATTTTTTTTCCAACAGACAACAAATCTGTGACAACTCCAGAATGGCTAAGAAATAAGAATTTAGGCATGGATTTTGATACAGAAGCTGCCAGTGGTCAAACATCAAAGGATCAGACTCCAGTTGATGATATTTCACGGAGTTCTAGCTATAGGGAGCAACAGCGATACAGCTCCACTCCACAGCATGGGAAAGACAACAACAAAAATGCCAGTAGGGTTGGTTCTAATGTTAACGAGGTAGAGCGAACCAGAAGAGAAACAAATGTGGTTGATTTGTCAAAGTATTCTGACTCACAGACATATCAATCCCGTACGCCATCTTCTGAGGGGTCCTATCTCCAAAGACAAACTGTTTCCTCTGTGGACAAGACTTCACAAGGATCTATGTCATCTGTGCTATCTGTCAGTGGTGGACGATCATTGGAAGATTCTCGAGTTTCTTTAGGTCGACAGCATGTTTCACATTCAGAATTTGCAAAAGGCTCTGATCACTATTTCTCTGGAACAAAACCTCATTCTCTATCTTATACCTCTGAGAGAAACACATCTGGCAATAACCAGAGATCTAACACAGACAGTCGTGCTGGTTCAGAACATCAGAACAATGGTCAGGAATTTTCTAATAAAAATACATCTACTTTTACTAATCCATTCCCTGGTACAAATCTACACCTGACGGATGATGATGTTGTCAGTAGCTTCACAAAGTTAGCCACCGATAGGAATTTTGTAACAGAAACCCATTCTAAATCACAGTTTGAACAGCAAAATATTTCTCCTGATGTTGATATGACTGCAATTAAAATAGAAATTTTGGATGAAGATTCTGAAGAGTTTAATCCGCCTCCGGACAGCCATACTTACCAGAAGTCTCTGCCAGACTTTGGTAGGACTTTTGCCACAGGTTCCCGCCACTCGTCCTCATCTAGTGTTTCCAATAATCAGATCACTTCCCAGAATATCATAGGCTCAGATATTTCAGCACAAGGTCAAAGTCACTTGTCTAATTTGATGACGTTTGGCGACTACCATACTTCTCTCAGTCATCCTGTACCTGTATCTATGTACATGTCGACATCACCATCAGCCGAACAACAGGTTTCCTTGGTTGCTGCAAGTGATGACAGCACACAGGAAAGTATGTATCATTTTTTTTCTATATCAATCTCATAGTATTAACTCTTTTTCCCATAATAATACCATATGACAAATCTGCTGAACCAATATACATATTCATCACAAAGTTGGTCTATTTCCTGGTGAGTTTGCCCGTGTAATATTTTTGCATGTCTCTAGTGTAACATACCCTGGAATGTTTTCCATTGTCTGTGCCAGTCAGAAATTGATTGTGAAATCATATATTATAAACAATAATGTGACATCATAGATTGTGAAAATCACAGCAAAATAGCTGTCTCCCTTTGATTAAGCCTCCACACTTTGACTTTAAAATCTGTCAAAATGTAGTTTTCTGAGTTATGTGGTAAAAACTATATTAAATTAGTTTTCATTCCATATGAGAGTTTATGAAACTTTAGTTTTTTTGCGAAAGCTTTCAAAAAATGTAAGATAAATTATGTAAAACTTCAATGGAAATGAAAGCTCATTTAAGATCTATATTTATAGTGAATCATATAGGGTCATTATGGAGAAAAAGAGTGTTACATATTGTTATATACTATGATATATATATATATATGATAATTTTAGGTGGTGAGCATGGACAAGAAGCTACAGAAAATACAGAACAATCATGGAAACACAAAAAATGGCAGTACATTGAGTCTCTGCGAGGGAGCTCCGACAATCTTAACCCAAAGGTCCAATCTCGAATCATGCAGCGCACCAAAGTTTTCCCCGATCCTTTTCCTGTGGAGAGACTCAAATATGGAAACAAGGCTCGAGATATGATCAACTCTGGGATCATCACACGCCCCGCCAAAATGCAGTTCCTTGATACAGTATTCAATGAAATTGTCAAGTACACTGGACTGTAAGTATATCTTAGATACATGTATTCTTTACGAAGCTTGACTTGAAGTTATTTCAAAAAAGTAGATGCTTTCGTCAGGAACCCAGTATAAAAGAATTTACCTGTTTTGATTCTGAGTTGTGGGCAATCAAATGCTTAGATGTTTGAAATGTAATTTCTAATTTTTTAAAACAATTTTGTATTTGAAATGAATAACTGGCAGTAGTTGACATACAAATGTATTTTAGAAATTCTGAAATATTTCAATTATCATAAATTTAAATTGATACAGAGTTTGTTTATTGTAGAATCTCTGTATAAAACTTTAACCAGGTTTCTGTTGTTTTTTTCTCACTTTTATTTTTTTTTAAATCAGTAGTTACAACTTAAACAATTATTGTGAATACAATGACTTTCTAATTGATGTTAAAGGTATCCAACCCCTACGCAGAAGATGGAAGTAGCTAAAGCCATCGTAAGCAGTTTCCCCAAACTCAATGTACGATCAAAGGACAGTCACATATCTCCTGCGGTAAGTTTCTCAGTACATCATAACAATGTCCTTAAAAACTGTCCAGTTCTGTCTGATACAGTAGATAGTATGTCAACCAAAAATCCATCCACTTGGGACATGTACAAAGTTTGTTTATGGGAAGTGCGACAAACAGCTGGATCCTTAAATGTCTGTAAATGAGAAAAATATCTTGGTGTATACCTGCATGGTATACAGATGAAAGACTATGTCACTGCCACACTCTGAACAACTCTGAATCGTTGTGCAATAGGATGTAGTGTATTGAAACCTAATGAGTTCAGTCTGTTTTTTAAAACCAGTGAAATTTAAGATATTAGAAATTTACAATGTATGACACAAAAAGTAAATGAACATATTTTGCAATCTTAATTCTGATTCTATTTCAGGATTCCTGGTTTGTTGTTCTTAATGACAAGTTCCGCAATGAACGTCGTGGTTTAAACAATCAGTCCTACCAGAGTCAGCACATGAGGCAGAGGGCACTGTTAACAGTCCGGAGGGCACAAGCCCACATGTATAATATGGCCTCCATGTCAAGGTCATCCACCACTGGCTTTTCTGGAGTGGCCAAGTCGACGTCACAGCCAGTTAAAGATGAAAATGGTGACACGTAACAGTTTAAAGTTTATACCAGTGGTTAAGATCAGGGACTTTATCTGTATGTGGATTTAATTTCGACTGAGACTTTCAGATTTCCGTTAATTTATAAAAAATGTTACAGGTTTGTTAAGTTACCAGTTAAAATCATTGGTTATAATCAAAGTATCAGGCATACTGTTACCAAAGATGTCAGCATGGCACCACATATGAAAGAACATTGACCTGGTTTTCTTGTGTTTAAGACATAGAAACATTAAATCTTTTTATGTTGCACAGCTAGCAGTCATTGAGAAACCAAAGGACACATTGTGTTGTCATTAGGTAAATAGATCTTGTATTAAAATGCATAATATATATGGAAGTGTAAAAAAAATATTTCAATCAAAATGCCACTTACGCTATACATTAGGCCATCTTTAAAAATATCTTGGTTTGCTGTAACCCGACCAGGGGGTTTTACATATGGGTAGGTAGGTAGTGCTGAACTTTTTTTTATCAGTATTCAGCAACTTCTGGACATTATTATCCGGAATGGTCAAGTCATTAAAAAAAAAAAAAAAACAATTATATTTTTCACAATAAAATTTTCAGAGTCTGCATATTTTTTCTTGGTCGGGCAGGTTATGCCAAGTCTTATACATCATGCTTTTTCACCAAGTCTTAAAAAGACACTGTGTATATTTCTGGATAACACTAGAATACTTAAGTTCCAAATAGATCAGTTAAAAGATGGGAGAGAAGATTTATGGACAAACAAAACCTTACTCTGGATGGTCATTGTGGGTGGACGTATAGGCACCACTGGCAGTCTGTTGTTACCAATGTCAGTACTCCAGTAACACTTCTGTAGGGATTTTGATAAAAGCTTTCAGATCAAAAGTAAACACAATACATTGGATGTGTTTGTTTCTGAATTTCTAGATCAAAGTCAATTTTTCTATCTACAGAAAATTATCAAACCAGACTTCTTTTCTGAAATAATTAAATTTGTCCATCCCGATTTCTTTTCTGAAATAATTTTAATCAAACACATACAGAATGTGAACACCCGAGATGAGTTCGTGTCTCAGGGTTCTGATATCAAAGTCATCACTTCTCTTTATAGTCAAACAATGACACAAAATGGATTAATGTCTTAAAGATGTTTTCTATGTATAGATTAGAAAGCTTGATTAACTTTTTTTTGCTTGTGATCCCATACCGTTTCATGTATGAACAGTAAAATCAAATATCTTGGTGAGAGGCAACAGTGCTATCTACTGCGTCAACTCTAGGAATTCATTTTATAAAAACATTCACAAGGGCATATACATTGTAAAGTTTATTTCTGTGTACATTGTATGGTACATTTGTGTAGTGTATAGTTGATGTATTTCTCTGTCATTGTAGTAATGTATAACATGATAGGACTCTTATCACTGTTTTATATCATTTTGTCAGGTAACAATAGATTTTGAGATATTTATACAAAGCATAAAATGAAATATTGGTGCAGTTACAATCATGAGAATTTAAAAAATGATTCATGATGGTAGTATGTAACATTTCTATAAAAGGATTTGTAAAGATGTATATGTGTAAACAAATAAACAAATTCTAAAATTGACTTTTAGGTGGTTTATTCTGTTTCTTTGATAAATTTCTTCACAGTTCATCATTTGTGACAACCTCTCACATTCTGCAACAAATATTTTACACCTACAAATTTTAATAAGAAATGACACAATTTCTAAACAAAAATAATTCATTCTCAATGAATTTGAGGACAATGTTGTTTTTTGTTTATTTCATTCTCTTTTCATACTTCTACCAACATTTGTAAAGATCTCGACCAGAACTGCTATCACAGCAACACAAATTCCAAATCAACACATCTAGTAATGACCAGATGATTAAAAGAAAAAAAAAAGAAAAATGATAAATAGTTTTCTTTGCTGAGAAACCAACCTACATTCATCAAATGGTTCTTGGTGATTATGTCAACCACTAGCCAGTTCCTGCCAACACAGCAAGAGATGCAGATTTAATGCCAAGCACATACTTAGGAAAATTACTGTAAAGTTATTTATTTGGTGTACTCAAATTTTAGTGCATCAATTAATTTAAATATATTACCGCAATGATGCAACAACGTACCCAAAATAGCTGTCGTAGGAAACAATTTACAGAAATTGTAATAATCGTTAATTTAGCGGAGTTCTTTCAGCGAGAAAAGTGCTAAAATAAGTACATTTACATACAAGAATCTAAAAGAACTATTGATAAAATAATCTACCTTGATTTCTAAAGTATAGTTATTTACCCTGGAAAAACTCACAAGTCTGTGTCCTCTTTTGAGTGGGAGTAAATTATCCTAGTAAATACAGGGAAAATTTCTCACTATCTCGACTGGTAGTGTCGGACTAAGTCAACCATAATGTCACATCACGATCATTAGTCAAGAGATAATGATGTTACAATTCATTATTTTTGAATAGATTAACCTAACAGACTTAAACACATGGATGTAATTAGCAAATTGAAAATATATCTGGATCTGTATTTATTGCTATGCTACAATTGTACTTAGACATGTATAGGGGCGATGTGACCTAGACATGTATAGGGGCGATGTGACCTAGACATGTATAGGGGCGATGTGACCGAAACAACTGGAGAGATTCTAGATGTTTATCGACATGAGTGTAATTGTAATTAAAATAGACAAACTTAATCATAATCAACATTATTATATTATCAAAAAATAACAATATAATCACAATGATGTGCAATATTATGAAACACGTAACACACATATACAGCTAATAATACTGTGGTCGACTCAATAAGCATACATGTCCCTGATAATGGACATCCATATTTTTCTGGGGGATGGTCACATTTAATTCAAGTCCATAAAAAGGTTGCTTAATGCACGTGATATGTGTAATAACTCTTTGTTTTATTTATTAAGTGTGTCCCCTTTTGTACTTTAGTAAGGGCACCATGCTTATTAAGTCTAACACATTACACATTCTACAGTATCAAGGATACTTTGTTCTTATAGCGAAGGCCAGATGAATTATGAGCATATCTTATTTTTGATATTATATAATGATATGAACAATTATAAATAAATAGTTTATCACAGATAGTTCCTCTGAACACTTGTCGACTTGGTTTGTGGACGGACTATTGACAAAATGCTGGGCATGGTGAAAACTCCTTGCCAACATTAACAAAATACATCTTTATTTCATTAAATCAAAATGAACATTTCTTCCAAAGCACTGATACTGTATGAATCACATTCAGATGATAATTGACTAAAGTGATGCCATTTGGTCAGGTTCATAAAATAAATTGTTCTCCTGATCAAGGTTTTTTTTTATCTGTCATGCTTACTAAAGAGTCAAACATTTCTCCTTACAATATACATAGTTATTAAACTGAAAACTCTCTTGGAAAAACAAACTGACAACTAATACAGTTACTGTCTATAACATTTTCATGACTTGAGCTCACACAGTCATACCGTTTATGAAAACAGCTTTTGGAGATGTACAAGTCGTGTAATATACAATTGGCACAAATTCAATTATTGTTTATCTATTTCTCTTACACGACAAAAATAAAGTGCTGAACTGTGAACCCTGTCTAATGAGACACCTGTTTGACCTGACTACATCTCACCGAGAGTAGGCTACTCAGTAGAGAGAAGCCTTCTGTCTACAATGTAATGTACATCTTGTAGGGCCAACATTCCACTTTCTGTTATTACTACAATATAATTTGTGATTCTAGATTTTATGAGCCACGTATGTATAACTTATGACCAATGTTTCATCACAACAACAGTGTATGAGACCACAAGACTACATTACAAAATAGAACATGGTGAGATTCCCCTTTCAAAGTCGTAAAATGGCGCTCAGATCTAAAGTTGTGGCTGTTTTAATATTAATATGACCTGATCTGCGAGAGGTTATTAGAAAGGTATATCTCTCCTCTCTTGTCTTCAGTAAAGCTGTAATAGTTCACTGGTGAATAGTAGTCTCTAATCTGTCCTGTACCATTTTGTTGCATCAGAAGCGGTTCAGATAACTTGGCAGGAAGTCACTCTCCAGGGTCTGCTGCTCTCTGTACTGCTTCGCTACTGTGTGGATTTCTGTCTCTCCTGATTCATGACTCACAAGCTGCAAGACAATACAATCTGTCCTTAGTACATTTCGTTATTTCAAATACTCAACAATAAATGGTTGAATGAACATTAATTTAATTAATTCATATTCTGTACATTGTGATCATTAATACACGTGTTTGTCAATATTCTGATAGTTTTACAAATCAATGTTGAGGACTGACCATTTGAGGAAATCGACCTTGTGTTGAGCCTTTGGTGTCAGAAGTGAACTGCAGG
Source organism: Pecten maximus (assembly GCF_902652985.1). Taxonomy (NCBI): domain Eukaryota; kingdom Metazoa; phylum Mollusca; class Bivalvia; order Pectinida; family Pectinidae; genus Pecten; species Pecten maximus. The sequence continues at coordinate 31,474,015 of NC_047016.1, read as the reverse complement.
TGCACAACTCTATAAAAGATACATAAATTTTAATCTTTTGAACCATGTTTCTGCAAAATGAATGATGTACATTTTATCAAATTTGAGACGAAAGTCAAATGCATGAAGTCATGGAAATGGATTGTGATCACTTGTCAAAATCTCTGATTTTTTTTCCATATTAAAGAGGAATCTCATTCAGCTCCATAAGAACTTTTTAAACATCAACAAAATGAACAGTTTTTTTTTAAAGATATCAGAGAAGATTTTTTTTCTGATCGAACTTAATGTCAATTTATGATAAATTTCTACTAGAGACTTCTGTCACTGTCTCAAGACCTTTACACCTACTTTTCTCTCCTCAACCTACCTGTCCTGTGATGATAGTGTGTCTATCTTGGCAGGCATGGAGTCGCCCTCTAGGATGTCAAAGGTGAAGAGGCGTGCATTGTCGTCCAATACATAGAAGACACAAGGCCGACTCCGTGACCATCGAACACATCGCAGCGTCTGTGTATCCCAGATCTTAGAGGACCATGTCATAACGGGTGTCTCTGTGTATCGATAAAATGTAAGAGATATGAAGCTATCAACTGTAGATGGAAATTCATTAATTCACTAACTTCTTGATGATCCTTTATGTCCTAACAGTGTGAATTAACTACAAATATTAGACTCATGCGTTGGGTTTGTTAGTATATTAGTGGTAAGCGACTGATTTCACATGAATGGTCATTTTTTTGTCAGTATAATGACAGATTCTGACCAGATAGGTTGTTGACCTACTGTGTCCAGGTATAGCATTCCAGCCTGATGACACTATAAAAGTGTACGTCGGATGCCCCATAAGACGGGGATCATCATATGATCTTAGCTGTGAAAAGAACATAAAATCTCTAACAAATAATAGCATTCTATAATTTTTACCCCTCTTATTTTTTTAAACCTGGTTATAGGTATTTACCGTCATATTGTAGGTACCAATGCTTACCTGTTTTTATATTATAAAGATGAACAGATCCATCGTTACAGCTAGCCTGTAAACACAAATATTAAAATCGTTTACAGGTTATATCTACAACAAATTGTATGGCAGATGTCTAAAAACTTCAATGAATATTGTAATATTCATATCTGCAATCTAGAAATATGATCATGACAGGTCATCAAAGGAGCTGTCATTACTCTATATATAGTGGGGCACAATTACAAAGGGTCATAACTCTATATATAGTGGGGCACAATGAACAAAGGGTCATAACTCTATATATAGTGGGGCACAATTACAAAGGGTCATAACTCTATATATAGTGGGGCACAATGAACAAAAGGTCATAATTCTATAGATATAGGGGCACCAGACCTAATTTCATAATATGAAACACTACTATCCAAGAGGTACTTGATACCAAATTTTGAAATTTTAAGTGGTTTAGTAAAATAAAGATATACCCTTGACAATGTGACACACAGACTGACAGGATAATGTTTAGGATTTAATATAATGATAATTTGATATTTAAGATTAAATTATAGTTTATATACAACGAATTTGCTTCATGCCTTATAAATTACTTATTACCCTATAGTTTTTATTGTGTGTATACATGTTTTGTTTTTGCCATGTGTATGTGTATCGGTACATGTTGATATGTAAATGAGATAAGAAGGATGTGGTTGATTGACCAATCAGCGTCCACTTTGGGGGTCACCCTGTTGGGGATTTTGCACCCCCCAGTATAGTTTTCTGTGCCTTGCAGCAAGGAAGTGTTCTGCGTTTTTATCTCGGCTTTTCAAGCTCTTCTTCTCTTCATACGTCGTTATTTTCCCAAAATAATCGCTATAACTAACACTATTCTTCGGTGAACTTTTTTGGATGGTTACGTCGTTGTGGTGATCGTGAAAGTGTGCCAAACTTAAGAAACTTTCCAATCTTCACGAGTCTGGAGCTACGCCATTTTGGATTTAACTTTCTCAGAAGAACAGTTCGTAACTGCCTCCCCACAACTGTAAGTGACGTGTTTTATTAAGCTAGAGACTCCCACGTTGTTCGTGTTCTGTGCGGTGTTTGTAAACACTGGATTAGTACGTAAACTTTGACCTCTCGGCCTCGTGAACTCTCACAGTCTCCGTGTCACCATTATGGGTCCGAAGCGTAGGAATGCGAGGCCTTTGCCTTACGATCCAGAGCTTTACGAAAACTGGACGATCGCTAGGTTACAGGAGGAATTACGATCCAAAAACATCGCTCGGAAACGAGGACTACAAACCCCTCCGCTCCCCCCAGTAGAGGTGCGGTATACCACAATCCACCGCGGCAAGATGGCGTCACGGAAGTAGCTGTATCTACCGGTGATTCTACAACTAACTTAGATCGCCTGGTTAACATCGTTACAAGTCTCTCGGAAAGCGTCGCAACGCTACAAGACTCTTATATTCGACTGGAGAACAGGTTGGGAAATACAGAGAATGAAGCACGAGACAGGCGACAAGTTGCAGCCGCAGCTGGCAGCTCTAGTCAGACAGCTGTCGACTCTCTGAGGCTACCGGTGCCTACTTCACCAGCTGATTTTACTTTGGACACAGCTTACAAAAGATTTGAGGAATCGGCCACTTCTCAAGGTGAGATCAGTGAAAGAACTAGATTCGGCTATGTGTCTCAATCGCTGCCCTTAGTAGAAACTATTTCCCCTGCTTTACGTCACCAGATAATTACCGGTAGGGATGTGAATTTGGCAGCGCTTTTAATTCCGTACTTCGTTGGCAGTAGCGACCCAAACGGCCACTCTAATGATAAACCCGATGTTAGACTGTCCAGGAATTTAACTTTGAATGAATTCATCTTAGCTTTCGGGGTGTACAAACAGGTCATGTGTTCTGTCTACCCGTCTAGACGTGTGGAGTTGGATCTCTACGAAAGAGACCTAGTTGACATGGGCACCAGATACACGGTCGGATTCTATGACTATCATAGGCAGTTCTCTGCTAGGGCAGCTGCTCAATTAAGATACAACAACAAGCCTGTAGACTGGTCAATTCGGGACAATGTTCTTTTTTGTAACATTTTCACAAATCAACGCCCACTTACATGTGATTTGTGTGGTAGCCCGCTGCATGCTACAAGCTTCTGCCCCAATTCCGCGTATGAACATAAGCGCCCAGGACCTCATAATGAAGGGCCCAAGCAAGCTAAACATGCATCACACAGGAACAGCTATTCCTCTGCAGTAGACGGTCACGGTCGCCCGCGAGTATATCACGAAGGTCGCGAGCTATGTAACAATTTTAATGGCCAATTTGGGTGTAATATGCCCTCGTGCAGCTACTCTCATGTGTGCTTAGTATGTAAGGGGAGCCACTCAAAGTTCGCGTGCCCTTTAGATGTAACCCGGTCTCAAAACAAGAAGAAATGAAGATTTTAGACTCCCTGCAGGCGACTACACCCATTAATATCAATGCTTTAAAATCAGCTTTGGACGGCCATCCAGATTTGGAGTTTGTGACTTTTCTTGTAGAAGGTTTGTCCCAAGGTTTTGATACAGGGTTTCAATCTTTACCGTGCTTTTCCTATGAATGCCATAATCTGAAATCAGCCTTAGCTGATCCGGAAAGTGTTGCAGACCTAGTTACAAAGGAACTAGACAGAGGATACTTGCTGGGCCCATTTGATTTTATACCATTTGATAAGTTTCGAATCAACCCCATCGGCCTCGCAGAACATAAGTACTCTAAAAAGAAACGGCTTATAGTGGATATGTCAGCACCCCATCAAGACGAGGAAAATCCCAGTCTCAACAGTCTTATCGATAAGATTACATGTTCTTTAAAATACACTACTATCGATGATGCCATTTCACTCATAAAGGAATTAGGTCTCAATGCCTGGCTTATGAAAACGGACATCACGGATGCGTTTAAGTTGTTACCAATAAAACCAGAGTTGTGGCCTTATCATGGTATTAAGTGGGACAGGAAATACTATTTTTTCAAGCGTTTAGTTTTCGGTAGTCGTTCCAGCCCCAAACTGTTTGATACTCTCTCTCGGGCGGTTTGTTGGATAGCGCGCAACAAATATAGGATACAACACATCATGCATCTTTTAGATGATTTCCTTGTCATTGAACCAGTGCATGTGGACGCGTCAAGAACTATGAAAAACTTTCTGGATGTGTTTAGAGACCTAAATATACCTATTGGAGCACACAAGACTGTCGGACCGGTTAATGTTTTAGAATATTTAGGTGTGTTCTTGGACTCTAAGTGTATGGAATCCAGGCTACCAGCTGATAAAGTTGCCCGTATTTCTAGTGTTTTAGAGTCGTTTGCTTGCAGGAAGTCTTGCACTAAGCGTGAGCTACTTAGTTTATTAGGTCACATGAATTTTGCCACCAGGTGTGTGAAGCCTGGGAGGTCCTTCGTGTCTCATCTTATATCTCTCTCAACGACTGTGCGCGAGCTTCATTACCATGTAAAACTCACCGAGGAATGTCGTTCCGACCTTAGTATGTGGGCTCATTTTCTAAGAAATTGGAATGGTGTTTCCTTTTTCCTAGACGATCATATAACCTCTTCCGCAGATCTCCACTTGTTTACTGACGCTACAAATCAAGCTTTTGGTGGAATTTATAGAAATCAATGGTTTAAGGGAGTGTTTCCAGAGGAGCTTAAACGTGATCAACCTTCCATGGCTTTGTTTGAACTTTACCCCATTGTTATGTCGTGTATGCTATGGGGTCATCAGTGGACCAAGAAGCGGATTTTGTTTCACTGTGACAATATGGCCACTGTTGATATTATTTCCAAAGGGAGGTCCAAAATTAAGAGTATCATGAGACTAGTACGAACTCTTACCTACTATTCAGCTATGAACAATTATGTAGTACATGCTAAGCATATACCTGGGTCAGAAAATAACACAGCTGATGCTATCTCTCGTTCGCAGATGGATCGCTTCCGACGCCTGGCTCCTCACGCAGACATGCATCCCATTCCGTGTCTTCCTCTGGAATCCCTTTTGATGAACTAAGCGAGGAAGTTGATCTTCTGTGGGACTCCGCGCTGAGCCGTAGCACTCGAGCTACTTACCAGTCAGGACTGAACTGTTTCTTGACTTTTGTGCTGATGCAGGGGATAAGCTTCCCTGTGAACTCTTTGCCTCCTATCAACGAGGATCTGCTTATACGTTTTGTTACCCATTGTCAGAAGGCTCTACTTTTTAAGTTTGACACCATTAAATTGTATTTAGCCGGGATAAGGTTTAACTATATTAAAAGCAATCTAGGTGACCCTACTGCCAATACCTTAAGATTGACTTATATTTTGCGTGCAATTAAGAAGACGCAGGTAAATACCTCTTCTAAGCGTCTTCCTATTACTCATGTTTTATTATCTAAAATGTGCACTGCTATTACTCGGCATGGTATGTTTGAACCGTTCATTGATCTTATGTTAGTTTGTATTTTCAAAACAGCATTTTATGGTTTTTTAAGATGTGGTGAATTTACATGTAAATCATTGTGGGATAAAAACTTTATTCGTATTTGCGATATTAGCATCTTGCCTGATTTGTCATGTTTTACTCTCACCTTGAGATCTTCCAAAACGGCGGACCCATTCGGTCAAGGAGTAGATGTCAATGTATACGAAAATAGTGTTTTAACACCTGTGGCTACTATGAGTGAATATTTGCGTTTTCGAACCACTTCAGGTGCTTTAATTACCTACTTCTCCTTTGTTTGTGGAGCGGAGCTGCTCTTCTAGACCACTCATGCGTCATACTTTTTTATCCTATTTAAAGGAGACTCTGACTCTGATTGGCGTTGATAATCAGTCTTTCAATGGTCATTCCTTTCGTATCGGCGCTAGTACCTCTGCTGCAGCAGCTGGGGTTGAAGATCATGTTATTCAAACCCTAGGTCGTTGGTCATCTGATTGTTTTATACGTTATATCCACACTAATCCTGCTACTATCCGTCGAGCCCAGCAGCAGATGTCTTCTTGACTAATGTTTTATATTATTCCATTTATATTGTTATGTTTGTATGCTTATAGATAAAGTAAGAGCTAAGATATACTTAGGACGTTGATATTCAGGTTTTTATCAGTTTTTCCCATAATATTTTATTGGGGGCTCTCACTTATGTTGAACCTTCGTGTCACTCTTGTTTTAACATTTCGTTCAATTTGGCTTTTAATTCATGGGGAATTTTGCCCCCAATATTATAATAGAATATATTCTATGACGGTATGCTCCAGCTTCTCTCATATCGTTGAGGGTCTAGCTAGCATATACAGCTTCTCTCATATCGTTGAGGGTCTAGCTAGTTATTGTATATTCTATTCTCATTCAGCATCTCCAGATTCGTTTCAGAGTCTAGCAGCTTCTCTGGAAGCGTCCAGGGTCTAGTTGTTTCTCTGTATCCTTTGAGTCTCGATCTTATAGCTGCTCTGCAGGGACACCTCAGAGTCAATTTGTTAAGGTTTTGGTATTGAGTGAGTAGCCCCTGATACGCCAAATGTTATGTCTTGTATATATTTATATATTACTGTAGTAAATAAACAGGTAAACTGTTCTTGTGTGTTTCGTTGTATATAAACATGTACTAAAAGGTTTAGCATTGAACTTTATACCTTACATGTATACTATTAAATGTGACTATTAAAATATCAACAATTTAAGATGTAATATCAATAAATTGTCATTAAGTTTTTTTATTCAATACTGTAAATCAATGGTACTTTGGTGTGAGTAGATAAACTTACCAAGAAACAAGGATGTCCAAAGGGGGAGAAGTCTAGTGTTGTTATGTCCATTGGGGCATCTGTAATACAAAATGTACATCATTATCCTTAGATCTAACACTTCATTATTGGTTGTGTGTTAACTCACAGAAATTCTTCAAACTTTCTCCAAGCTTGATTATGTTTAGTTCTTGTTTCTGAACTTATTTCAATTTTTTTTTTTTTTACCAAACTGTGAACTATTGTTTGTTCTGATTTAATTTTAACTTATTTTAGAAAAAAGACCCTTATGCATCATGACAAACTGTCCTGTTACTTTGACCTTAATTTGCAGTGTATACTCACCACTGCCTGTCGAGTATGACGAGGGGAAGGCACGGCTACCAAACCGGAGTCCGTGTAGTATATAGCCAGAATCAGTCCCTATGTAGTAATGGTTGGGGTCGGTGGGAGATAGCTGTACTTCCGTGGCTCGTAGACTGACTCCTACCCTCTTATACCTTAACACAGGAGACAAATCTCAGATTTATACAAGGAGGAGGAAGTCTTGGATTAATACAATAACAATTCATTAACTACCAACTGTAAAATAATCACAGAAGACAGTAATACATACAGTTGGTCTTAAGGAACGTTCTGATTGGTTGTTCATACAAAGCCTGTTCTTACTGTGTAAGTAATCATTGATATCATTTTATGCTACCTTCTGTTCAGACAACATATGTTAACGTAGCTCCTAGAATTCTGAGGAAGACAAGATCACAGCTAGATTCGTAACAAATACCTTGGAGGGTGTTGTAAGGTAATAGCTGAACTTTTTATAATAACTTGGAGGGTGTTGCAAGGTAATGGCTGAACTTTTTATAATACCTTGGAGGGTATTGTAAGGTAATAGCTGAATTTTTTATAATACCTTGGAGGGTGTTGTAAGGTAATAGCTGAACTTTTTATAAGTTTAATTTTCCCTCCTGGTGAGAGCCCAAGGTCGGTTTCTGACCCAGCCATATCAGGAGAGGCAATCTCTGCTACCACCTGGAAGGTAAAAATAGTATGTAGGTATAAATAATGTTTGTATATCAATTTACGCTGGCAATATAAGGTTTTACTGTCTATTGATGTAGATTCTGACATACTTTTTAACTTTCCCATATCTTGGTGATGGATAACATTTATATTACAGCTTAAGTTTTCTTACCCAGAAATTAAGAACGCCCTGCTCCTCGCACGATATCAGCTGGAAAGACAGCCCTGTACCTGTGTCTGAAACAGGAGAAGTTGACTTTTAAACTCTAGACATAGCTACAAATATATTATTCCATAGAGCTACATAATAATGCTGTAATTTTATATTTCATTTTGATTCATCATAACTATACATGTATATTATTTTTATGTTGACTTTACAATTAACAGCAATATATACATCACACCATACAGACCTTTCCAGTGAATTAAACATGCAATCTTTTGTTTGTATTACATGTAACAGTTATCATCACTCTTTGAATCTAAATATTAGACCTATTAAACACAAAAACAGGATACTGTAAGTATATCTACCTTCACTTCGAGCTGAGTCAGCAGTACTGAAAAATATAATTACGGTATATCAAACCTTCATAAAATATATACATTGTATGTCACAAACTGCTAGAAATAAATCAAAAGTGGTTTTGAAACATGAAAATAGTCTTGTTTCTTGTTCGTGTTGATCGTGTTCAACTGATTGACAGTTTTCATTTATTATATAACTTGTATAAATTGTAGATAGGACCAGTTCTTTGTACTGAGCAGAAAGTTCCTCTAGAATCAACCATCACACTCTATTCTCAAAAGTCGCTATCAAAATCACACTTTTTTTTCCAGTTGAGAATTATATTTACTTGGGAGGCATAGAATTAAGCACATAAATGTGAATTTGTTGTAAGGAGTAACTGGACACAGGGTTGAGGGTGTCTGTGTACTTACTGTAATGAGTAACTGGACACAGGGTTGAGAGTATCTGTGTACTTACTATAAGGAGTAACTGGATACAGGGTTGAGAGTGTCTGTGTACTTACTATAAGGAGTAACTGGACACAGGGTTGAGGGTGTCTGTGTACTTACTGTAATGAGTAACTGGATACAGGGTTGAGGGTGTCTGTACTTACTGTAAGGAGTAACTGGATACAGGGTTGAGGGTGTCTGTACTTACTGTAAGGAGTAACTGGACACAGGGTTGAGGGTGTCTGTACTTACTGTAAGGAGTAACTGGATACAGGGTTGAGGGTGTCTGTACTTACTGTAATGAGTAACTGGATACAGGGTTGAGGGTGTCTGTACTTACTGTAAGGATTAACTGGATACAAGGTTGAGGGTATCTGTACTTACTGTAAGTAGTAACTGGATACAGGGTTGAGGGTGTCTGTACTTACTGTAAGGAGTAACTGGATACAGGGTTGAGAGTGTCTGTGTACTTACTATAAGGAGTAACTGGACACAGGGTTGAGGGTGTCTGTGTACTTACTATAAGGAGTAACTGGACACAGGGTTGAGGGTGTCTGTGTACTTACTGTAAGGAGTAACTGGACACAGGGTTGAGGGTGTCTGTGTACTTACTGTAAGGAGTAACTGGACACAGGGTTGAGGGTGTCTGTGTACTTACTGTAAGGAGTAACTGGACACAGGGTTGAGAGTGTCTGTGTACTTACTGTAAGGAGTGACTGGATACAGGGTTGAGAGTGTCTGTGTACTTACTGTAAGGAGTGACTGGATACAGGGTTGAGGGTGTCTGTGTACTTACTGTAAGGAGTAACTGGATACAGGGTTGAGGGTGACTGTGTACTTACTGTAAGGAGTAACTGGATACAGGGTTGAGAGTGTCTGTGTACTTACTGTAAGGAGTAACTGGATACAGGGTTGAGAGTGTCTGTGTACTTACTGTAAGGAGTAACTGGACACAGGGTTGAGAGTGTCTGTGTACTTACTGTAAGGAGTAACTGGATACAGGGTTGAGGGTGTCTGTACTTACTGTAAGGAGTAACTGGATACAGGGTTGAGGGTGTCTGTGTACTTACTGTAAGGAGTAACTGGATACAGGGTTGAGGGTGTCTGTACTTACTGTAAGGAGTAACTGGACACAAAGTTGAGGGTATCTGTACTTACTGTAAGGAGTAACTGGATACAGGGTTGCGGGTGTCTGTGTACTTACTGTAAGGAGTAACTGGATACAGGGTTGAGGGTGTCTGTACTTACTGTAAGGAGTAACTGGATACAGGGTTAAGGGTGTCTGTGTACTTACTGTAAGGAGTAACTGGATACAAGGTTGAGGGTGTCTGTACTTACTGTAAGGAGTAACTGGATACAGGTTTGAGGGTGTCTGTACTTACTGTAAGGAGTAACTGGACACAAAGTTGAGGGTATTTGTACTTACTGTAAGGAGTAACTGGATACAGGGTTGCGGGTGTCTGTGTACTTACTGTAAGGAGTAACTGGATACAGGGTTGAGGGTGTCTGTACTTACTGTAAGGAGTAACTGGATACAGGGTTAAGGGTTTCTGTGTACTTACTGTAAGGAGTAACTGGATACAGGGTTGAGGGTGTCTGTACTTACTGTAAGGAGTAACTGGATACAGGGTTGAGGGTGTCTGTACTTACTGTAAGGAGTAACTGGATACAGGGTTAAGGGTGTCTGTACTTACTGTAAGGAGTAACTGGATACAGGGTTGAGGGTGTCTGTGTACTTACTGTAAGGAGTAACTGGATACAGGGTTGAGGGTGTCTGTGTACTTACTGTAAGGAGTAACTGGATACAGGGTTGAGGGTGTCTGTGTACTTACTATAAGGAGTAACTGGATACAGGGTTGAGGGTGTCTGTGTACTTACTGTAAGGAGTAACTGGATACAGGGTTAAGGGTGTCTGTACTTACTGTAAGGAGTAACTGGATACAGGGTTAAGGGTGTCTGTACTTACTGTAAGGAGTAACTGGATACAGGGTTAAGGGTGTCTGTACTTACTGTAAGGAGTAACTGGATACAGGGTTAAGGGTGTTTGTTTACTTACTGTAAGGAGTAACTGGATACAGGTTTGAGTGTGTTTGTTTACTTACTGTAAGGAGTAACTGGATACAGGGTTGAGGGTAGTCACAGGACTGTGGTGATTATCTGTATCCATCACTCCAGCTAAACAAAACCAGTATATTTCGATTTTATCTATAGATGTATCATAGTACAGAATATCAGTTAAAGTTAAAATCTATAAATTTTATCTCCGAAACAAACAGTGTCCAGACAAGACATCCTGCTCAGTATTAAAGGTATGCAACAATCTTCACAAATTTTATTATTTGAATTGATGCAAATTTTATTTCTAAGAAAAAGAAGAAGTTCCCAATTTCTCCTTTCATCACTAGTTACTGTACACAGTAAACAAGAAACAGTTATACGATGCCGTGGACAAGATATCACAGACAATGTAAATAACTTAAATACTTAAAGAAAGATGACAAACTTCGACCTTACCCGTATTAAAAGTTGGATATCGCAGGACATGTTCTCGGTTGTCGTAGGAAATGGATCTGTGCATGGACGACTGTTCTCTTAAATCCCAAACACATATAGACCCATCCACCTGTCATATATATACATATATACTTAATTGGTATTGAAAATTAATTGATTTCATTAATCATTGATTGATATTAAATTGACAATTAATATATATGGTTTGAGTGATATCTAATAAGATTATACTGTTGCAGATGTTCTGAATGTCTTTTTATAATAGATTCCTGTTTACACTACAACTGAAGTAACTAGTCTTTAACACTGACCATGCCGGCAAACGCCAGGGACGTCTTGTTGGGACTAAAACAGCAACATGTTGGCTGGGACTCACACGCCAAAATTCTGTATCAAATGAAAACAAGTCATTTAGCATACTCTCAACACTATTGGGTAAACTCATTATCTATCATGGCTATCCATCATTATAATGAACAGCAAAATTTTACCTCTTTTCAACTGAGTTTTAATAATTTGAAAGTTAGATCAATTGATATGTAGGTTTTTTACCTTATTCTGTTCAAGCTTACACTGAGTTTTAAATTACCATTATATTTTTCTTCCTTGGTGGTTCTAATTTTCATATATTAACCAAAAGTTGACAGGAAACATGATGCTTTTTTCATATCAATTATGAAACAGACTATTATTTTCTCAGTTAATTTTATTTTCAAGGTATCTACTAGGTTTTTTAAATTTTTTATTTAAGTTCCAAATAAAACAGCAAAATGATAAACCCTTTCAAAGAACAGTCTTCACAGTATGTGATTGTATACACTATACATGTACTACCATATCTATCCTCAAATAAGCCCCCTCTTCTTGTGTAAAAGTTTAGTACCATAGTTCTCCTCAAATAAGCCCCCTCATCTAGTGTAAAAGTTTAGTACAATATTTATCCTCAAATAAGCTCCCTCTTTTAGTATAAAAGTTTATAACATGTATTAAAGTATGGGGAGGGCTTATTTGTGAACCACTTTCTGTAAAAATAATTAGGGGGCTTATTTGTGGGCAAGGGCTTATTTGCATATAAATACCGTAATGTATATTAGCCCTATGATATTGCTGTACTTCACTCACCTCTGTGGGTAGGACGGGTCATCTGTGTTCCAGACACATACTATCCCCTTCTTTGTTATAGAATTTCCGTCATCTTCCTGTAAACCAACAAAACAGTTACAGGACACATATAGATATGGTCAAACCTAATTCTGTACAGGACACATATAGATATGGTCAAACCTAATTCTGTACAGGACATATATAGATATGGTCAAACCTAATTCTGTACAGACACATATAGATTTGGTCAAACCTAATTCAAGGCCTTTTAAAGGCTGATGTCACATGTTCTGGATATTTCAGCCATTCCATATTTACTACCAGTATCACTAGGATGTGTATTGAAATTATTACATATGTACTTGCATACATGTCCCTAGTACACTTCAAATTCTACCAATATCAGTCACAGTCAAACATGTTTACTGGGTTAATCACCCTGTGACCAAACAGGGTCGCTTTCTAAGGCAGTTCTTCTTGTCGTAGCTGATGGCTACCTCAATGAACAACATACATGAAGCAGAGACATGCCATCATCTACAGGAATTGAGAGTCTTGCCCAAGAACACAACCAGGCATTAAATTTTATTTGTTTATCGTATTGCATTATATTTGCTTGATTTTATTCATATCCAGTATTATATGGAAGATGAGAAAATACCTGTGCAGGCTTGCTGTAGGCCGTAATCAACATGTTCGGCTGAGATGGTGCGAACTGTGAATACAGGACACAGCGACCTACAAAATAAATCATGATATTCAGCATGCACACAATTCCATACATGACTTTTTAACCACAGCACCACAGTTTAATGAAATCCAATTAGAAACCTGTGTGATACATATTTGTACCTACTCAATGGTCAGATTATACAGGTTATTCCATAGCTACTCAATGGTCAGATTATACAGGTTATTCCATAGCAACTCAGTGGTCAGTAAGAGAAGTAACTCTGTATCTACTCTCAATGGTCAGATAATACAGGTTATTCCATAGCTATTCAGTGGTCAGTTAGACAGGTAACTCTTTACCTACTCATTGGTCAGATTAGACAGGTTATGTTCTACCTACATTCCAATAACACAGTTTGTGTACATACCCTTCAGTATGGGTAGTCGGGCCAGTTGTGTATAACCCTCACTCACACCAACATTGGATTTGTTTTCACTCGTATCAGATTTCGTCATGTCTTTTTCCTCATCAAGTAGAATTGAGATCACCTGTACATAATGACAAAGATAAATCAGTATTTCAACCAAGCTTCACATACAAAACACATAATATGATATACATTTCACAAATGAAACTACATTATGTTTGTAAAACATGCATCGCACAATTAGCCAAAGTCCCTATCATGTCAAATTTAAAACATAAGTTTAAGTAATTAAGAAAATAAGTGGACTGTACAGACATGTTTGATCCCATAAGAATTTTATGAATGATATCAGCAGCATATCTCTATCAATGAGTACATGACAAAAAACCTTTTATCATTATCAAAGTTGTGACAATACAATATCACTCGATGTACATGTACTCATTACCGTTGGCCATGGTGACTAAACCAGGAGCCATTTTGAGTCCAGACTCCTGAGGTTCAATGATTACCTGTCCTGCTTTCTGTACAAATTTACTGAGGCGACTCAGATCCAGTTGTTTGTTTACATAAGACTGTTCCTCTTCTTCTATGTCTTTGACCCCGTCTCCTCCTACAACAAGGATGTGATTACACTTGGAAAAAACACTTCTATCAATGGACACAATGTTCATCATTTGTGACATAATCAACAAAACTTTCAGTGTCTGTATACAGGATACCCTTCTTATCCTCAAACTCAACATTCTGTGTTCAAACTTAGTTCTTATTCAAGATTTGGATGAATATTGGAACATGAATTTATCACTAGCCTGATCTGCCATGTAATACGGCTATTGTTATAAATATCATAAGGCACATAATATTATGTAATAACACTATTGTGATGTCATGTTTAAATGAACATATGACATCACACTATTGTGACTTCATCATTAACATATATGACATCACACTATTGTGACATCATGTTAAAACTAACATATGACATCACACTATTGTGACATCGTATTAAAACTAACATATGACATCACACTATTGTGACATCGTATTAAAACTAACATATGACATCACACTATTGTGACATTGTATTAAAACTAACATATGACATCACACTATTGTGACATCGTATTAAAACTAACATATGACATCACACTATTGTGACATCGTATTAAAACTAACATATGACATCACACTATTGTGACATCATGTTAAAACTAACATATGACATCACACTATTGTGACATCGTATTAAAACTAACATATGACATCACACTATTGTGACATCGTATTAAAACTAACATATGACATCACACTATTGTGACATTGTATTAAAACTAACATATGACATCACACTATTGTGACATCATGTAAAATGTTAAGATTAACATGACCTAACACGACTGATTCTCTAGAGAAGCATACATCATCTAAGTCAAGATTTGTGTTAAATATAAATTAATTTGAGAGTTTTCATTTGATACAATCTCATAAAAATGGTTTATAAAAGCTATCAATCGTCACTATATTATGTGGAATTTATTAAATTGGATTTAATTTTAAAATCCAAATAACATAGCAACATAATGTTAGAATTTTCATGATGTTACATCAATTCTTTCAGCTTTAAAAGTGGTTTGTGTATATTTTATACTTTGGCAAGGAAAACTGAATGGTTTCATCTGAAAAGGATATGGTGCCAGCTATCCTCCCGTCTAAAGAGAGAACAATTTATAAGATGCTCCGGTACATTACTCAATTGATTAGATTCCTTGACAGATTAATAAACATTAGACCTCTGTCTGAAACTAATGTATGACTGATATACATGTAAAAAAGGAAATATTCAGAAAATAGATGTGATATGTTCCTTTGATATCTACTGCAGTCTTTCATTTCACTAAACATGATTTATAAATCAATCCTTTAGAATTTATATCAAACACACATACTTCCACACCCGTTATAATCTTCCGCAGGATGTTGTGTCCATTTCTGGCGCACGTCAATCTCATCTGTCTGTACCTCCCGGTCAATATCATCATCATTAGTTTGGACGTAGGCCTGTGTGAAAGGTACAGAAGACTTTAGCTACTTAACATTTATTATATATACATATATATTAAATAAATACATGGTAGGTTTTTATCTACAGACTTCCCCTAAATTACCTTATCATTGAAACAATGAAGTTTTTAAAACATCAGAAAATCAACATCAACAATGAGGACGAGATTCTTGTTTGTCTTAACTCTCAGTACAGCCTCATTTTGGAGGGTAAAAAAGATCTTGTACAGCTCGAGCAGGATACAAATCTTATGAATGGTGGAGGAATGGTAGTCAGGTAACATTGTAGGTACCTTACTGACATGTCACCGTTATGGAGTCACCAATTGGACAACCTTCTCCACTTCTCCACTCCCCCCCCCCCCCCCCCCACTACACATTATCTACAATGTAGCATTGCCCCCCCCCCCCCCCCCCCCCCCCCCCTTTTCTCCATAAGGTAAACATTGATCCCCATTGACACTATTCAGCTTCCATACATATATTATTATAATATTTTCAATATTTTTCTTACAACAGATTTCCTCACAACCACAGCCCAACCTTTTGAAATATGAGATCACCTTCCAGGTACAAATGATGTATATATTTTTTCCTGTTTTACACTACTTAACATGATCAATCGATATAAAAATCCTAGCCTGCTGGCCGTTGCTGGAAAAATTATGCAATGAATTGTACAGTCTAACTTTCTATTTTTAGAATTGATTACTTTGAAGCGACAGCTGGCATACTTGAAGCACATCTTATTATCATAATACAGGTAGCATATATCCACGGCAACCGGGGAACATCTATAGTACATGTAAATAAAATCTAGAAAAGTTAATAAACAAAATCTAAATTTTCATCTGATGATGATTGCTAATTGTCCTATGATTTGAAATTTAAATACCAGTATCAAAATGACAGTAGAAATGAGCTGTATCAAAATAAATAATTATCAATTATTGATATAACAATATTGAATGTTAATTTGAATGTACTCTATTCTAGTTTTCACAAGTACATAATCATAAATAAATTGTAGACTATAAGTCAATCAGTAAAGAAGTTAAGCCCATTTATGAATCTTACCTTTAGTTATTTTATTGACATATACAAAATACATTACGGAATTTACACCCATAGTTTGTGAGTGAAATAGACATGAGGATCAATAAATATGTGATCAGCATGATATATATATATACCTTGACAAGTGACAATAGTATCACAATACTTAGTGGGTATTTTGTGAAGGGGAAAAAAAGTTATCGTAAAAAAAATTGAATAATAATGAAAATATCAGTGTTCCTAAATAATTTATGAAAGTTACAGTCCTGCATAGCCTTTATCACTCAAAATAAAGTCTTAGATGTAAATGTGACAATTTAAGGCCGAAAGTGGCCAAATAAGATTTCATGTTGATTGAAAGAAAATAAACAAATAAAATATATGAATGAATAAATAAAGACTTTGTCAGGGGGTTGTTTTGTTTGAACTGGTTAAAATTGCTTTCTTTTAGTGAATGAATATATTTCAACAATATTATTGACAGGTATAGTCACCTCCATTGAAGCAAGGGAAAGCTGCTAAATAACAGTATAAATCAGACATACAATGTCAGGATAATGAACCAATGTGTACTGTCACTTAGAATTAATGTATTCAATCTGATAAAATACACTGCCCTGACAGAAACACAAATGGGTTTTGAAATGATAAAACCACTTTCATGGATATGTTTCCATGAAATCTGGGTTATGATTTTTTTTTTATGGACAATATAGTGTGTATACATAACACATGGTACAGGTGTGTTTATTAGGTTGAACAAGGTATAGATAAACAGTACAACAGGGAATATTATTATCATGCAATCACTCTGGTAGCTATGTTTATTTCAAAATGTCACAGATACACTGATTCATTTCATATTATTTTTCATTAACACGATGAATATAAGATTTTTGTTAAAATCACAAGCTTTTTGGTATGTGAATATTAAAATCACAGAAGTCTCTCTTAAGTATCCAACCCTCCCTCAATAACCTCTCTCTTAAGTATCTGCTCCTCCCTCAATAACCTCTCTCTTAAGTATCTGCTCCTCCCTCAATAACC